>NC_138078.1:89714645-90314645 GCF_964212035.1 Myotis nattereri
GTAAGGCAAGCTAGTTAGTAAGAAATATCCCATAGGAAACAAACCTGAGCTTAGTGGTGGCTGACAACCTAAAAAAGCAAATGTCATTCTATTATAAAATCCCAAAACGTTTATTTCTTTTTCTGAGGATCTCAGGATAGGAGGAAGAAATTCTAAAAAGGTAAATAGAAATTCATGTAGCCACAGCAAATGTTGTTTGTGTAGACCAGACCCAAACAATCACATTGGCATCAGATTTGAGTTATTATTATTATTATTATTTCATAAAACAAATAAAATAATTCATTTTGTGTACATGATTTATTCCTTGCTTAGAATGCAATTTATTTGTTTTTATTGAATTATAGTTGACTCAAAATATTATATTAGTTTCAGGTGTACAACGTAGTGGTTCAATATTTTTATACATTACAAAATGATCGCCATGGAAAGTCTAGTTACCAGCTGTCATACAAAGTTATTACAATGTTCTTGACTATATTCCCTTGATGTGCATTATATCCCCATTATTTACTTATTTTATAACTGAAAGATTCTACCTCTTAATCCTCATCACCTATCTGACCCAATCCCCCACACCCTCCCCTCTGGCAACCACCAGTTTGTTCCCTGTATCTAGGAGTATGCTTCTGTTTTGTTTTATTTTGTTTGTTTGTTTATATTGTTTATTCAGATTCCACATATAGATGAAATCATGTGGTATTTGCCTTCTTCTGTCTGATTTATTTCATTCAGCATAATAAAAACTAGGTCCATCTATGTTATTAGAAATGACAAGATTTCATTCTTTTTATGGTTGAATAATATTCTATTATATATAAAATTTATATTACATTATATATAAATATAATAAATATTTATCTGTTCACATATCAATAGACATTTAGGTGGCTGTGGTATTTTGACTACTTTAACTAGTGCTGCAATGAACATTGGGGTGTATATGTCTTTTTCAATTAGCGTGTTCATTTTCTTTGGATAAATGCCCAGACATGGAATTGCTGGTTCATATGTTAGTTACACTTTTAATTTTTGGAGAAACTCCTATGTTTTCCATAGTGGCTCTATCAATTTACATTAGCAACAGTTTCCTTTCCTCCACATCCTTACCAAGATTTGTTATTTTTTTGTCTTTTTTATAATAGCTATTCTGACAGGAGTGAGGTGATTTCCCATTGTTGTTTTGGTTTACATTGCCCTGATGATTAGTGACATGGAGAATTTTTCATGTGCCCATTGGCCCTCTCTATGTCCTCTAAGAAAAATGTTGTTTGGGTCCTCTGCACATTTTGTAATCAAACTGTGTGGGGGTCTAGTCCAGCACAGCCATGAAGCAGCTATTATGTAATGTGAGCATGGCATTATGCTTTCCCCATCCCAGTTGTGACAGGACTGCTATGCACGGTGAGGAGGGCAGGGGAATATCCCATAGCATTAGTGTTCTAGGCAGAGGGGACTAAATATGGTGCCCTCCAGCTTCATCACCCGCAAGTTAAAATGATATTGTAAAAATGGCACCCACTATTTTTGTCCTCAGGAAATTGCTGCCAGTTTGTCTTTCTGGCAGCCATTTTAGGATTAATTAGTTGATCTCCTTCACTTATGGTCTAGGGATAGGCACTTTTTAAGCTGTTGCTTTTGCATTGGCTCTTAGGTCAAATAGCAAACTGTATGGCAGTTTTTAAAGAAAAGGTTCCGAGTTGCTGTGCAGGATGGGTAAGGCGTGAAGCACGCCCAACTGTGCTAGCAGTGCAGAGAGAGGGTGCAGAAAATGGCACCTGCCAGCTTCCTCACCAGCAATATAGAATGCATTGCAAAAATGGTGTCTGCCAATGATTCCATCGCCAAAGAAAGTCTCTGCAGGTTCCTGCCTCTCCCGCAGCCTCTTTAGGGTTGATAAGTGTGTTTTCCTCACTTCTTGTGTAGGCATTTTTCAAATGTTGCTTTTGTGCTGGATCACAGGGTGACTATTTTCTTTACACAAACTCTTTAAGAGCAGGCTTTTGGTTGTTGGGCAAGGTGGGCTATGCAGAGCACAGTGTATACCTACTGGTGCTAACAGACTAGAGGAAAGCCACAAAAATGGCATCTGCCAGCTCTGTTGACAGGCAAATTAGAATGAGATGAAACCTGTATTTATGTCCTTGGACAAAGGTACAGCAAGTTCCCGCCTCTCCAGCCGCCGCTTTTAGGGATTAGTGTGTCACCCTCACTTGTGGTCTAGGTGTTTTTCAAACTCTTGCTTTTGTGCTGGATCACAGGGTGAGTGGGTCTGCATGGAAGCCCTTTAGGAGTGAGCTCTCCATTCCCTACAGTTCTGTGGTTCTCTGGGGCTTAGTCCCAGTTGATTTTCAAAACCAGACATTTTGGCCTCTTGCCTCTTGGTGCCAGACCCAGGGGTTAGGGAGCCTGATATGAAACGCTCTGTATATTTTTGGAATCCCTTCCCACTTGTGGGACACTGTACCCGGTGTGGAGTCCCGATCCCATCCAGATCAAGTCTAAGACTTTCTTACTGGTCTTGATGTGTCTTATCTTTTGTTAAGGAGGTGCTGTTCATCTAATTTGATTCAGGTCCTTTTCAGAGGAGAATTATTCCATATGTAGCTATAAATTTGTTGTGTCTGTGGGAGGAGGTGGTTTCAGTGTCTTCCTGCTCTGACATTTTGAATTCTAACTTTTTTTGTCTGTTTTATTTTACTTTTGTTGTTTTATCAGTCTCACCTCAATCCTCATTCCAGGGGAAGGCTAAATCATATATAATACCCACAGAACAAACCAGATCTATAATTTTTATACCAAGAAGCAAATGTTACCAGATCAAAATTTTTTTAGACCACTGGTGGAAGAGACTTCAAAAGATCCTTTAAGTCATTTTCTTTTCCAAGCAATGGCATGTGTTATACTGTAAAACTCTCCATGTGACTATCCTATGATGAAATTACAGAGCACTCTGGGGCTGCCCACAACGATTTTACATACTAATAGAGTCACTGTAGCATTTGTCCACAGTATCCATTTGGAATTTGATAATGCTTTGTGAAAATACTACCTTAATACCCAGAGACATTGTGTTTAAACTGGAGCAGCTTTCTTAGGAGTCACAGTTAACTTGAATAAACTCAGCACAGAATAACAAAATACTTGGAGGATTTGGAAGCATAGCAATATGACTTTGAACTTGAATAACAGTTTTGCAATGTAGACAGCCTTTCTGGTCAGCTCAGGCCAGGGAACAACATTAGCACAGTAGTACCCAACAGGCTCACATTATTGAGTGAAGTCTCTAAACCTAGCATTTAACAGAACCTTAGGTATGCAATAGGAATTTAATAACTGACATCTGCATTAAATAAATAATTTTATATATAAAACTGAGGGAAGATGGTTCGGTATGAAGAGGCTAAATTGAATGTGATATTAACAATAGTTCCAGACAATTTCAGACGGGAATACTGCTTTGGGGAGGACATTGCATTGCCATATATACTGATATTACCTGGAGGCAAATCATTAAGTGGCTGGGATCTTGAGTTGTCTATATCCACATGATCTCATCTGAATTAGTCCTTTCATATCTATGATCATGGGACCTCTATCTGAGGTGCACTAGATTTATGAATTTTAGGTTATAAATGACAGTATTATGAGAATGTGTTATCAACCAGGATTATGGACCTGTAAATGCATAGAGCTATGGCTACTTGGCCCTGGCATTTTTTCTTTTGCAATGTCTTTAAATTTACTAGGCTAGAGGAGTTAATTCTCTTTTTGTTTGAGTCAGTCCTTTGCTATGTATTTTGACTCCCCCCACCCAGCAATTGATTAAGTCGGAAGCATCTAAAGCAGAGGTTCTCAACCTGTGGGTCGCCACCCCTTTGGGGGTCGAACGACCCTTTCACAGGGGTCGCCTAAGACCATCGGAAAACACATATATAATTACATATTGTTTTTGTGATTAATCACTATGCTTTAATTATGTTCAATTTGTAACAATGAAAATACATCCTGCATATCAGATATTTACATTACGATTCATAACAGTAGCAAAATTACAGTTATGAAGTAGCAACGAAAATAATTTTATGGTTGGGAGTCACCACAACATGAGGAACTGTATTAAAGGGTCGCGGCATTAGGAAGGTTGAGAACCACTGATCTAAAGTATGTTCTTACTTGGAAGCTGTCCTGAAAAGCCTGGATAACATGGAAGCAAACTTTGTAGCAAAATCTCAGACATAGTTTCTCTCTCCCCCCTCTCTCTTCTTCTCTGTCTTTCTCACTTTGCTTAGCTCAGATGGCTAGAAGTGCTCAGGCTTGAAAAGGCCTAGGGTGAATGTTTCTAAGAATTGGGGCAAATCTGAGGCTCTAGTATATTGGACTTAAGTGGATAAGGCAAAAGAGGAGATTGTTCCTAGGTGCCAAGCTATCGACGCAGAAGATTTTACCACATGGTAGAACAGAATTCATTAAGGATCCACTTTGTGGTATGGGACCAGTTTTAATGGTAATAGGTTAGTTCACCTTTCTAAGTCACAATTTCCTTGTACCAAAAATGTGGATAAATAAAGGTGCCCACTTCAAAGACTAATAAACATTTAATGAGAAAATGTGTACAGTGTACTTCAAATAATATCTTGCCTCTAGTAAAAGCTACATAAGTGTTTTCTATTATTTTATTATTTACTCCCAGTGAATGTGGGTTCATGTTTTTAGAGCATTAAGATAGTCAGGGAAATCTTAGTGGTTTATGCCTAACCAAAACCCTCACCAAAACCTAATACTTTCCCTGGGTGCTGAAGATATATCCTGGCTCAAATTAATGTCATAAAATGAACAATGGTATTCATGCCTGCCATCCAGATAGACCTAATCCAGCTGGATTATATTCCTTCTACTTTAATTATTCTTATATTTAGGTGCCAAAGGCAAGTATCCTTGCTTGATTGACCTCAGCTGTAATCTGGTCCAAAAGGAGATACTGTAATGTAAACATTGGCTGATACAAAAGTATAATTTCTTGCTTAGTAATCAGTCTGATAAGTTACTCTTCACTGTAATAAAAGAACCTAGGTACATAGGAGTATATGTATGTGTAGAAAAGAGAAAAATCAGAGAAGAGAAAGTGTAAGAGAAAATTTGTTTTCTAACCAAGAAACAAATTGTGAGCAGTCTTCTCTACATATCTTCCATTTTAGTTTTTGAAACCCAAGGAATTCAGCTGACTAGACATTAATGAACCCTGACCCCCAATATAACCATCTAAAGGAATCACTATTTTGCACTCTTTTAAAAAATTAGAATTTCAAACTTCAAGACAAGAAGTTTCTTTCCCCACAATAGTAAATACTCTTGCTTTAGACAAACATTAAAAGGCTCTGAACTGCTACTCTGTACAAAAAATTTAAAAAATGAAAGTTGTTATATTCTTTTTTTGTCATTGTAATAACAAAATAAATTAACTATTTACTTTCTCTTTCAACCCTCTGCCAAATTTTCATACAAATATGTCCTTGGGTGTGTGTCACACATTTGCTAAAACCTATTATACACCACAGTTCTTTTATGAAAAACCAGCTGGGAAAATCTACCTGTCTCAAGGTATAACGCTGATTTTGGTTAATTTGGCTAAATTAATATATAGATTTAGTATCATGCAAAGAATATAGACTGAACATCTGGTATAATGAATAAAATCCACACACCTGGATGTAAACCCTCCACATAGAAATATTGGTATTGAGTAGTACACGATACATTCTAGATTTGGGCTCTTGTGAATGTTTTCAAGGAAGAGATATGCAACTTATACACAGGAAAATTATTCTTGGACTATACCTACATAAATAGTGTTATTATAATCACATTGCATCATAAAATTGATTAGAATCCAGTAATTGACAGATTGTTTTTAACATCAATGTTTCAACAATCTTTATTTCTTTCTAAATAATATTGTGTATAAATTCTGTCCTTTCTATCTAAGTTTTATGACCATATTAGGAGGAATTCAAGTACTTTATTCATTGTGATAATGAAATAATATAGCATAACATAACATAACAGCATAACATAACATAATATAATAAACATAATATAATATAATAAATATATACAAAAGCATTATGTGAACTCCTCTACACCATGCAAGAGTGAGATAGTATTGTTACAATGTGGCATACCTCCAAGGGGATGTGGTGGCATGCAAATGAGCCTACTCTGCCTTGGCTTAAGCTCTGTTCCTATATACCTATCTATATAAAAGCTAATATGCAAAGTGTCCTCTTGGGAGTTCGACCAGGAGACTGGGAGTTCAATCACTCACTATGATGTGTGCTGACCACCAGGGGACAGCCTGGAACATGGCGGGTGTTGGCGATGTGGCAATGGCAGCAGGTGGCAGTGCAGGGCCCTGATGAGAGTGGGGACCACAGCTGGGTGGTGGAGCAGGGGAAGATTACCCTGCCAGTTTCCCCACTGGTCACTCCACAGACAGCGACCAGCAGCAGCAGTGGGGGGAGGGCCCACTGCACAGCTCTGAAGTGCTGAGGAAGTGAGGGAAGGAGGAGGTGGGGAGGAGAAGGAGGGAACCTGATTGGCCCTGCTCACCGGCCAGGTCTAGGGACCCTACCTGTGCATAAATTTCAAGCACCAGGCCTCTAGTCCCATATAATATCCCTGGAAAGAGTAAACATCCCCAGAAAACTGACTTATAAAGTTTTCCCAGTGTTCTAATATCATGGGAATTTGAATGGATCACTAAATGGAGGTATTTTAACCCTGTTTATTAGTCTTTTTAATGCTATTAATGACCTTTTACTTTCTTCCAAATTATCTGACTACTTTTCATGATCATATACTCTCTCTCCCTTCCTCCACCCTCCTTCTCTCCCTCCCTTTTTCCTTCTCTCCCTCCCTTCCTTCTCCTACACTCCTTCTCTCTGCAAAATGGAAATATAAGCAGTAACTCAATTAAGGTTTCATGGTGATAGGAAGATGGGTTAATATTGACAAAACACTTTGTAATTTAAAAGGTCCATTCTAACATTAATGAGCATTATTAGAGGATTGCATTGCAGTTTAATGAAGTGATGACTCAACTGACATTACATTTTGAATCTCAATCAACCAATTTTAAGCCCACTGAGTTTGAATGCCCAGGTAATCATTTTCTAGTAAGGAACTGATTTTGCTTAGGTTTATATGCTTTTACAGGATTTTTCCTAGTTATATTTATAATAAAAATGTACTATTCAATTATGTGGGCTTTAAAAAAGTGCACGTTCTGACTTTCCCATTAGAAATATATTACCAAAATATTAGAGAGAATTCCAAATACAAATACAAGATTATTGGATATCCAGATATTGTGTTCAACAAATTGGATTAGTATTTTTAAGAAATATAATAACATTAAAAAGTTGCCTACAAAGTGATTTTCTATACATGAAATCCCATTTTTTTATTGCCTGTCACTGTAAAATTAAATTTGTTTCTCTGTTCTCCAAATGCTCTCAATACTTAATTAAATAATATTTGAGGATGCAACAGTAGTTTAAAATGATACGTTTAAAGGAAAATGTTCATCTTTTTAAAAACTGGCCTTGGCCAATGTTTTTAAGTGGTTAGAGCATTGGCCAGCTCACCCATGGGTTTCAGGTTTGATTCCTGGTCAACGGCACATACCTGGGTTGCAGGTTTGATCTTCGACCCCATTTGGGAAGCAGAAAGGAGGCAACCAATGGAGATATCTCTGTCACATTGATGTTTCTCCCTCTGTCCCATTTTCTCCCTTCCACTCTCTCTAAAAATCAATGGAAAAATATCCTCAGGTGAGGATTAAAAAACAACAACAAAGCACACACAAAAAAACCCCAACAATTTATTTATCACATACCATGAACACATACTAAACATTATTATAGAATAAAATGTATGTTCATCAGTTTTGAGGCTATATTATCATTATAGCTAGTTGAAATGGGGAGGGGCAAATACAAAAATTTGAAGGACATACAAGAATGTGAATTTACTCATCTTAAATGCTAGATGATTTCTGCTGTAAATTTGTCTCCCTAAATCTTGGCGCGTTGGGTAATATCTAGCTGTATTTGTCTCTCCCAGCTATAGAATTAAAGTATCTTATAATATTCAAAGAGAATGGGAGCAGATTTAGAAGGACATATGCTAATATTCAAACTCACTCACAAAATGCAAACTAGACAGGGTTGTTTTTTGTGTCTGACACAGGGGTTTAAAGGTACAAAAAGGAAGAAAACTATAAATGAAATGGGGTCACAAGACTAGAATAAAAACCACTTTTGCATCTATTAGAGCCTTATCTTTTCCCATAATCTTCATCAAGAGTAAATGAATATCCGATTTCCAGCACCTGTTTATATATTTTTGATTTTGGAAAATGATCGAAGATGAGGGAAGAAAGATAAATAGAATGAGCCATTCCAATAAATAGAATGATAAAATTCCAAGTTAAATAACAAAGACATAAATATAGATTGCTTAAGGAAAAAGCAAATGAACTAGAGAAATGAACTCAAAAGTATCATTAATTGTTTAACAGGTTGGATCAGTATTCCTATCTCCTGGCCAACTGTAGGACAATGGGGAAACAGTTCATTCATTGGACATAGTCATGGTTCTAGTTGTAGTATGACAAAGCATGACATTTCCCTCACCTCAACACTATGACACCATAATAAACACATAGTCATATCAAAAACTAAAGGGAAGAGTCAGCATTGCCAGGACTTAAACATGTTATTATAAGAACCCAGGCATTGTCAGATCACTCAGATATTACCTTCAAGATTGTAACACAAGATTAGATATGCCATCTACTAAGAGAGTGATTCATGCTTGAGGCAAGGAGGCAAAGAGTTTGACTTTAAAATGCCAACCTTCCTCATCCATTTGATCCATCCTATGTTATCCTATATTATTAACATATAGCATTCAAAAATGTGTATTTTACTGCCATGAATAACTTGAAACAGAATAATTTCCTGAAACTTGAGGTTGTTACTTTAAAAAAAAATCCCCATTCTAAAAATGAAATCAAATAGCTTCAAGAACAGGGACCCATAATATGGGAATCATTAACATAATTGAAGTACATATGTCCTTAATATGTCTTTGTTTCATGTGAAAAAGTATAAGACATGCCTCTCATTGCAAAGGGGAAACAAAAAGAGGAAATGGATTGACAGTGTAATACTTAGCTTGGTCCAGAGTTCTGTTAATTTCTCAAATTTTAGGTTAAAATAACACCACAGATGGCTGGAATATGGGAACACATTCCTGCGGTGTTACTAAACTACTGGAAGGTGCAATTAGTCATACATCACATTTTCCAAGTTTATAGCACATAAAAAACCCCTATGCTTTTTGAACTCTATAGATACTAAATTTATTTCTCAGGAGTGTTTCTATAGGTTCATTCCCAAGAGGATCCAGCTTTCTACTCATTTTATTAATCTGATTTGGTCAATTGTAACATGGGATTAGAAACTCTGCCAAAAGTTTCTGGGTACATATTTGACCCATGTTAAGATAGGATTCACCAGGGATCTAATTTTTCTACTATTTACTTTCCAGCTCTGGCTTGAGGTTTGATTAAAACAACTAAACATTAAAAGGAAAGCTCAGAGAAAGTGTAGCCCTTAATTCTTCTGGTTCAGTGATTTTACAGCTCATTGGTAATGCATAACCTCAGGTTCATTCTCCAGAAATTCTTATTCAGTTGGAGAAAATCTCTAAGTAAAACACATTCAGTTGTAGGTGGTCAGTAGTTCACATGGTGATAAACACTGCTGTAGGGGTCTCTTAGAGAATATGATGGAAGCTGGTTACTTTCTTACCATTTAAACAATATTTTGCATACAATTTCAGCAACCTAGACTCCTGTGGTCTATCCAAGGACACCAATTTAAGATCCAGATTTATATCAAAAGCAGAATGCATATTTAATTTACAAGTATTTTAGTTTTCTTTAGACAACATTCACAGATTTATAACTTAACATAATTGTCCTCAGCCTTTACATCTTATTTTATATCTTATTGACACAGAAATCGATTGTATAAAATATTTGTGTACTCTTCCCCACAGAAAGAGGCCCTCATCTCTGCATTTGCCCTGAGTCCATCAAATATTGAGGCTTCCAGCTTTTCATGCCTGCTTTGGAGGATTGAACTCACATTTCCCCTCACCATCAATGTTGGTGTACAGTAATTGCTTGATGACTGTGCTACAGCCTATTTTTATAGCCTGCTCCTCTATTCCCTACAACCTCAGTTCCTAAGATAAAATAGGTTCTCAATACCTACTTTTAATTGGCTTATTTATTATTTTACTAATTACAAGGATAGCATATGTGCATCATAGAAAATGGTAAAATAATGGGTGATGGCACTCTCATCCATTTTATCTGGGGGTTATTGATTAGAAATGTATTTTTTCATAAAATACCAGTTATTTTATGCTTTATACAGTATAATTTTCAGTATTTCTATATGCAATTTTCAATCAGGAATCAAAAAATACAAAGTAATATGATAAAAAGAAACCATTTTTATTATAAATATAGGTGATTTTTTTTCTTCTACATTTACCTTTATTCTAAAACAGCATATATTTTAAAATGAATCTTGACTTATCATAACTATAAGAAATGGCCATTTTAAATAATCTGATACCTTTATAGTGTTTTTATATATTTCATATATTTTATATAATAAAACTAGGGGCCCGATGCATGAAATTTGTGCATGGCGGGGGGGTTGTCCCTCAGCCCAGCCTGCCCCCCTCACATACTGGGAGCCCTCAGGAGATGTCCTAGTGACGGCGTAGGCAGGCTCCCTGCTCCCCTTGGGAATAGGGCCTAAGCCACAGTCTGGCCTCCCTTTGTGGGAGGCGACCAGGCTGATCAGGGGAAGGCACCAGACCCATCACCCCACTGCTGCAGCCACTGCCAGCCACCACAGACACCAAGGTGTTTTCATCAACAAAGACTCCAGTCCCTTCACCATGAAAAAATGACAACTTTCTTTAGGCATTTTCAAGATGTGTCTTTCATATAATAATAATTTATTTTTTTTTTTTATCCTCATCTGAGGATATATTTCCATTGATTTTTAGAGAATGTGGAAGACAAAGGGAAAGACAGAAAGAAACATCAAAGTGAGAGGAACACTTTGATTGGTTGCCTCCTGCATGAGCCCTGACCTGGGCCCCGGCCAGGGAGGAACCTGCAACCTAGGTACATGCCCTTGGTCAGAATTGAACCCAGACCCTGCCATTGGCAAGCCAAGGCATTATCCACTGAGCCAAACCGGCTAGGGCAGGATATGACATTTCTTAGCCCCTCCAGCAGCCAACCTTCATTTTTTTTTTTCCAGGAGTGTGGTGAAAAACCCTAGATCACCTTCTTGTATTCTTATTACCCAAGTTACTAAGAATATTACCAGTGGCCTACAGGGAGCTTAACCAATGAGCAATCAGAAAAGGTGTTTTCTCTGTAGTTCACACCAATTGCTGGCTTTCCCCCACCCCTTCCAGGCCTGATGCCTCTGGCCCAGGCTGCAGGCCTGGGTAGGAAACCCCCATCTCCCTCCCATCGCCAGCTCCACCCTCACCCAGGCCTGACACCTCGGCCAGAGGTGTTGACCCCTATCACCCTTCAATCACCCGATCGGCCCCTAGCCCAGGCCTGATGCCTCAACCAGAGGTGTCAGGCCTGGGCAGGGGACCCCTGTCTCCCCCCGATCATCAGCTTCACCCTAGCCCAGGCCTGATGCCTTGGCCAGAGGCATCAGACCTGGGCAGGGGACCCCCAGAACCCTCCGATTGCAGGCTCTGACCCCCACCAAGGCCTGACGCCTCTGGCCTAGGCATCAGGCCTGGGTAGGGGACTCCCATCTCGCCCTGATCACCAGCTCAGGCCCCCGCCCAGGCCTGATGCCTCTGGCCCAGGCATTAGGCCTGGGCAGGAAACCCCCAGACCCCCCTGATTGCTGGCTCTGCCCCCCACCCAGGCCTGACACTTGGGCCAGAGGCTTCAACCCCAATCACTCTCCGATCGCAGGATCAGCCCCTTGTCCAAGCCTGATGCCTCTGCCGGAGGTGTCAGGCCTGGGCAGGGGACCCCCATCTCCCCCTGATCACCAGCTTCTGTGTGCCTTCTGGGGCATCTGGGGCTGGCCTGCGGCCTGGGTTGGTGGCTGGTGCTGGAAGCTGTGCTGCCCTGCCCTGCCTGCAGTATGCAAATTAGCTGTCATCTTTGTTGGTGGTTAATTTGCATATCATGCTGATTAGCCAATGGGAGGTGTAGCGAAGGTACGGTCAATTACCATGTTTGTCTATTATTAGATAGGATATAATTTTTAATTTTTTTTTATTGTTGACAATATTATCAATGTTCCACAACTTCATCCCCTTTACCTACCTCCACGCAGCTCCAGCCATCACTCCCTCTGCTCATCACCATACTGTTGTTTGTTTCCATGGACTATGCATATATGTTCTTTGGCTATTTTCTTCACCTTCTTTCATCCAGTCTCCCCCCACCCCCATGACCTGTCAGTTCCATGTGTCCATGCCTCTGGCTCTAATTTGTCTTCATTTGATCATTAGTTTCCACATATAAGTGAGATCACATGGTGGGTGTCTTTCTCAGTCTGGAAAATTTCACTTAACATAATGCTCTCCAGGTCCGTCCATGCTATCACAAAAGATAAGATTTCCTTCTTTCTTTTAGTAACATAGCTTTCCATTGTGTAAATTTACTACAGCTTTTTTATCCACTCCTCTATTGATGAGCACTGGGGTTATTGTAAATAATGCTGCTATGAACATTAGGGTGCATTTATACTTTCTGATCAATATTTTGGGATTCTTAGGACATATTCCCAGAAATGGGATTGCTGGTCAAAAGGCAGTTTCATTTTTAATTTTTTGTGGAAAATTCATACTGTTTTTCACAGTGGCTGCAATCCAACAATGTATGAGGGTTCTCTTTTCTTCACATCCAGGCCAGCACTTGTTGTTTGTTGATTTGTTGATGATAGCCATTATGACAGATGTGAGGTGATATCTTATTGTGGTTTTAATTTACATTTCCCTGGTGATTAGTGATGTTGAGCATTTTCATATGCCAATTGGCCATCTCTATGTCCTCTTTGGAGAAGTGTACATTCAGGTCCCTTGCCCATTTTTTAATTGGATTGTTTATTTTCCTAGTGTTGAGTTTTATAAGTTCTTTATATATAGGGTGTCCCAAAATGTGTATACACACTTTAAATAATTATAAAGGCAGTGCTTATTAAAATACATTTCATTTTCAAAATTGAGCTATCAGCTGTTAAGGTGTGTATACACTTTTGGGGAACACCCAATATTTTGGAAATTAACCTCTTATCAGGTGTATCATTAGCAAACAGGTTCTCCCATGCAGTGGGTTCCCCTTTCATTTTGTTGATAGTTTTATTTGCTGTGCAGAAACTTTTTAGTTTATTATAGTCCCATTTGTTTATTTTTCCTTTGTTTACCCTGCCTTAGGAGATGTATCTGAAAAAATATTGCTATGAGAGATGTTTGAGATTTTGCTGACTATGGTTTATTCTAGGATTTTTATGATTTCAGGACTTATATTTAAGACTTTTGTCCATTTTGAATTAATTTTTGTGTATGGTATAATTTGGTGGTCTAGTTTCATTATTTTTTTTTCATACACATGTCCAATTTTCCCAACACAATTTATTGAAGAGATTGTCTTTACTCCATTGTATTCTATTGCCTCATTTGTCAAATATTAATTGACCCTGGAGAAGTGGGTGATTTCTGGGCTCTCTATTATTTTCCATTGATCTATAATCCCTATTCTTCTGCCAGTACAAGGCTTTTTTTAATACAGTGGTGTTGGACTTTATTAAATGTTATTTTTTCTCTATCTGTTGATATCATCATGTGATTTAATCTTTCATTTTGTTTATGTGATGCATCACATTTATTGATTTGTGAATATTGTACCAACCATGCATCTCCATAATATAAGGTTGATCATTGTGTATGATATTTTTTTAATGTATTGCTGGATTTGTTTTGCTAGAATTTTGTTGAGAATTTTAGCATCTATGTTCATCAAGGGTATTGGCCTATAGTTTTCTTTGTTTGTAGTGCCTTTATCTGGTTTTGGAATTAGAATAATGATGGCCTTGTAAAAAGAGCTTGTAAGTCTACCTTCTTATTGAATTTTTTGGAATAGTTTGAAAAGGATAGGTGTTAGTTCTTCTTTGAATATTTGGCAAAATTTACCTGTGAAGCCATCTGGTTCAGGACTTTTGTTTGTTAGAATGTTTTTGATTACTGCTTCAATTTCATTAGTTTTGGTCTGTTTAGGTTTTCTGATTCTTCCTGGTAGAGTTCTGGAAAACTGTATGTTTCTAAGAATTTTTCCATTTTTCGCCCAGGTGGTTTATAAGAGTATATTGTATATTATATATGTACTAGTGGCCTGGTGCACAAAATTCGTGCATGGGGGGGGGTGTCCCTCATCCCAGCCTGCACCCTCTACAAACTGGGACCCCTCGGGGTATGTCCGACTCCTGGTTTAGGCCTGATCCCTGTCATACATCCCTCTCTCAATCCGGGACTACTAGCTCCTAACCGCTCACCTGCCTGCCTGCCTGATCACCCCTAACTACTCTGCCTTCTGGCCTGCTTGCCTCCATCTGCCCCCAGCCTTCTCACCCCCAACTTCCCCCACTTGCTGGCCTGCTTGCCCCAACTGTGCCCCTGCTAGCCTGATTGCCCCCAACTTCCCCCCTTTGCCTGCCTGCCCACCCTGCCAGGGCTCTGTGATCAATGATGCACAGATGGAGGCCCTGGCCACACTGCTGGGGCTCTGGGATCAATGGCAGAGCAGAAGCAGGTGTTTCTCACCTTACCTGGACTCTGCTATTAATCCCTGCCCACATGGAGGCCCTGCCTGCCCTGCAATCAATTGCTGCCCACAGGGAGGCCTTACCTCCTTTGCCTATCCTGCCAGGGCTCTGTGATCAATGCTGCACAGAGGGAGGCCCTGCCTATCTGGCTGGGGCTCTGCAATGGGCCCTCCCAGCCTTGGTGGCTTGCCTCAGCCCTCCCAGCCATGGCTTTGTCCAGAAGGAGGTTCAGACGGTCTTTCAGAAGGTCTCCTGGTCTAATTAGCATATTACCCTTTTATTAGTATAGACTAGTGGTTTGGTGCATGAAATTTGTGCATGGAGGGGGTGTCCCTCAGTCCAGTCTGCACCGTCTCTAATCTGAGACCCCTCAGGGGATGTCTGACTGCCAGTTGGACATCCCTCTCATAATCCAGGACCGCTGGCTCCTAACTGCTCACCTGCCTGCCTGCCTGATTGCCCCTAACCACTCTGCTTGCCAGCCTGATCAATCCCAACTGCCTCCCCCTTCCAGCTTGATCACCCCTAACTTCTCCCCACCAACCTGATCGCCCCCAACTGTCCTCCCTGCCAGCCTGAGGGTCTCCATGAGGGGGCATGGCCGGCCTGGACAAGAGGCTGAGGGCCATTTGTAGGCTGGCCATGTTCCCATTGGGGTGGGGTTCCTGGTTGGGCAGTGTGGCTGGCCTGGGCGAGGGGCTGAGGGCCATTTGAGGGCAGTTTTCAGGCTAGCCAAGCCCCAGGCTTTGTCTGGAGGGATGTCTGGAAGGTCTCTGGAAGGCCTCCTGGTCTAATTAGCATATTACCCTTTTATTAGTATAGATAGTATATCATATTATCTACAAATAAATGTATACATATACACTCACACATCTAATCCTTTCATGAGAATTTTTTTTCAATTACAGTTCATATTCAACATAATATTCAGAAATAAGATTGTACTATTTTTGTGTTGCATAAATTTCTTTTCTTCACTAAAATAAAATGCTATGCATATTTTTGAAGTTAGTTCTTGTAAATCACCTTCACTCATTTTAATTTAATAGTTGCCTAAAATTGAATCAATGTTTTTGTGCTTATAGTAATTACTTGCATAATAAATGAATGACTTAACTAACTTCTTATTGTATTATTTTAGAAATGTGTCAGACTTCAAATAAATTGATATAACTATTTTTTCTTATAGAGTAATAGAGTTCCAGAATTCTTTTTATTCTGGTTTAGCATATAAAATTTCTCTTTAAGAAGCTAGCCAGATCATGACTAGTTTTCAAAGATCAGGGAATTAACATTAACTTTTTACCTCCTTTCAAAATCAAATACATGTAAAATTCCTTTTATCCAGTGTCAATTTTATCAGTTAATTTTTTCAGGCCACTAGACTGACTCAATTTTTCTCATACTTCAGAGGTTCTTCCACCTGCCCTTTGTTTTGGACAGCAGGACTCTGAATCCTTCTGCCATTACAATGGCAATGGCAATAGGTATAGTTGTCATGTCTTAATGGCACAAATTAATAAATTATCTCAGAGAAGAAAAATGGTGAAAAATCTCAAATTCAGCAATGTTTACATTGAGAAATATTCAGCAATAAATCTGAGAAGCCCTTCAAGTGCAGCCAGCATCTATCTCTGCTCTGTCGGCAGTTAACTAAGATTTCCTTTCCTTTCCCTCCACTTTCAATAAAGCAAAACAGTTCCAGTCCCAGGAAAGTGACAGTCCTTGATGTTAACATATCAAGCTTGGGTTCAAAGGACAGGTTAACTAAAACAGATGAGATTCCATCATATGAATTTTCCCATAAATTTGAGTGAGAATTCAGACCAATACATTTGTTCCCAACAGAAAGGAGGATGGTCCAAGAACCCTTAGGTAAGAGGATGAAATTATGAAAAAAGATAAAAACTCACTTGGAGCCAATTTATCTTGAGATTTTAGTGCAATCACTGCCCTTAGGTATCACACCTAAAATTAGAAATCTAGGAGTAAACAAACAAAAGCTGAACTATTTCACACAAAGGATAAAAGTGTTTGGAATAAATTCCTAGGACAACAGTGAAGCATGGGAATAAGTAGGCCAATTTCATGAAGAATATAAAAATGACGAAGAAATATTATGTGAAAGAATCTATCCTGAATTAAGATGAAATCTTATGTGTGCAGGAATAGAAGATCAGAGAACCTGCACATTGTCCATGTAATTAACCATTCTCAGTTTTTAAATGTACCACAAAATATATCTGAATGTACTTCATGCATCCCTTAAAGTTATTTTTCATATATCTACCCTATATTACTATGAGGTAGAGAGGAGAGAGTTATTCTTTCTCTCATCTTTCCATAAAACAGGACTGAAGATAAGTGTGTGTGTGTGTGTGTGTGTGTGTGTGTGTGTGTGTGTGTGTCCATCTGTTTGTCCCTCTTTGTCTCTGTCTCTGTCCATAATGTATGACTGCTTCCAAAAGTAACTATGATTGTTTTCTATGTGGCTTGCTCAAGGCCATACACCAAGTCAACATATGAATAAAAGGCTTCAGAGAGTATAGTGTTATTCAGCTATGAAATCTGGACTAGTACACACTGTAGCATCATAAATTGTTAGAAATAGAAAGTACCTTAAAGACCCATATCTTCATTTTCTGGATGAAAATGAGGCTCAACAAGTTAAATACAAAATTCCAAAGTTATCCAACTACATATTGGAAGAGTTGGCCTACAATATTTTACATGCTAATATTTGAGAGGTGCTGGAAGGCCCGGTGTTTCAAAATATTTCATGCAGAGCCTTCTAGAGGACTTGAAATTCCAAAGGTCAAAATCCTTCATCTGAATTATTAATATTATTCTGTTCCAAATGTTATCATGGATGAACTACCCACACTTTAATATAAGGTCAGTTCTTTCTACTTGTATACTAGATCTCATCCCCTGTTACCTACCCCAGCAATTAATCATCTCTCTCCATTCTTTATATTCTATTTTCCCTCTTTAACGGATAATTCTCATCAGCATGTTTTTATTATTCTCTTATGATTTTATTAATCCCTTCTTGAGGAAAAAATGTATTTTAAACCTCTTTTGGCTCTACTTTCATTGCCAGTTATAGATCTAATTCTTTACTCCCTTTTTTTTAAAAAAATTGTTTTATTGCTTAAAGTATTACAAAGAATATTTAGCAGCAAATCTCCCTGCAAGATTCTCTACATTTGCTCTTGAATTTCTCCCTGCCCATTCTCTTTTAAACACATGTCAACTAGTCTTTACTATCCTCATCAAACCTGTTGTTCTTGAAATCTTCAATGATCAGCTCTCATCTGACTTTATCTATCAGCAGTTTTTGACATAGTCAATCACTTCCTCTCCCTTGATCCTTTGTCTTCACTTAGCTTCTAAGATACATCTTCATGATTTGCCTGTTAGCTACTTATTTCTTCTTGGTCTCATTTTCTAGTATTTTTTTTCTTTCCCAAATAGCTTAGTGTTATAGTTCCTTAGAGCTAGTTCAGCATGAAAATCCTATCCCCTCTTGTGGTTTTTAAATAACATCTATATGCCAATAATGACTATATTTATATTCCCAGATCAGACACCTTTCCCAGATTCAAGACTCATATATCCAAGTACCTACTCAACATATTCACATGAGTGTCTAACAGTTCATTTCTAAAACTGAATTCCATTTCTTCACACATTCATTTTCTCTACCTTCAACCTTTCAACATTCAGTAAATGTCAACTTCATCCTTTGGATTATTAGGCAAAAAATTATAGTTATCTTTTGTTTATCTCACATCCCATATCCAATCAACCAGAAAGACCTGTTGGAACTGTCTTTAAAAATATACCATGGAGCCCAACTGGCATGGTTCAGTGATTGAGTGTCAACCTATGAAACAGGACATCATGGTCTGATTCTCAGTCAGGGCACATGCCTGGGTTGTGGGCTTGATCCCCAGTGTGAGGCATGCAGGAGGCAGCCAATCCATGATTTTCTCTCATCCTTGATGTTTCTATATCTCTCTTCCTCTCCCTTCCTCTCTCTGAAATCAAATATATATATAATCATAAACATCACAGACAATAGTGCAATGAAGGCCTGGGAAGGAGATAGTAATGGGGAGGAGAGTGGGTCAATGGGGAAAAAAGAGGGACATCTGTAATACTTTCAACAATAATGATAAATTTAAAAAATGTATACAGAATCTGGCCACTTTTTATTACTTTCACCATTCCACCATTATCTTTCCCCTAGATTAATGCAGAAGCCTCCTAACTGCTTTTTCTGCTGCTGTCCTTCTTTGCTCTCTATATTGTACTTTGAGCACCATTACAAGAGTAGTGAGGTCTGATTACTCCTCTACTCAGACTTTCAATGGTTCCCCATTTCAATCAAAGTAAAAAGTCATCAAACAGACCTACAAGACCTTATGTTGTCCCATATTTTTAATCCCTCAAATTATCTCTTTGATATTTTAGTACTGTCTACTTGCTCACTCTTGTAGTCGCACTAGCCTCCTTGCCTCCTCACTTTTTTTTTTTGAATAGCCACACATACTCTATTCTTCAAACCTTTACTCTATTTCATCTGCTGGCTGGTTTCTTTTAAATAGCCACAGGTCTTGCTTTCTCAAGTCATTTAAGTTTTTATTTTTTTCTCATATCACCCACCTAATGATGTTCATAACATTTAAAATTGTAAACTCCAGCACAAAAATTATAATCCCTTTATACTCTCCTACTTTCCCCCTCACATCACTGGTCACTTTCTACTGGACTATTTGATTTACTCATTCTTTATATTGTTTGTAAGTCTACCACCATAAGACAAGAATTTACACAATATCTTTGTTTCCTGATATATTCGAAGGTCCAATAATAATACCTTGCACATTTATTTATTTTATTATTCATTCATTTATTCACAATTTATCTTCATTGTTTCTTTAGTTTAGTAATAAATATGTATTTTTAAAACATTTTGCTATTTAAATTTTGTAAACTATCCCATGTTACATTTTACCATTTCCTGAATTGTGTTTTAATACAATGATCTTTTAAAGGTAAAGGTTTTGAGCTTGGCATTTTAGTAGGCAATCAACAAAAGCAATATTTAATGTTTGTAATTTATGTTTAGGTAGAAATATTATATTTCAAACTAGAGGCCCAGTGCACAAAAATTTGTGCACTCAGGGAGGTCCCTCAGTCCAGCCTGTGCCCTCTTGCAGTCTGGGACCCCTCGGGGGATGTCCACCTGCTGGCTTAGGCCTGCTCCCTGGGGGATTGGGCCTAAGCTGGAAGTCAGACCTTCCTCTGGCAGCCCGGGAGCCCTCGGGGGATGTCCACTTGCCAGCAAGGAGCAGGCCTAAGCTGCAATCGGACATATTTAGTGCTGCTGAGGAAACAGGAGAGGCTCCCACCACCACCACTGTGCTGGCAGCTGTCAGCCTGGCTTGTGGCTGAGCAGAGCTCCCCTTGTGGGAGCACACTGACCACCAGGGGGCAGCTCCTGCATTGAGTGTCTGCTCCCTGGTGGTCAGTGTGTGTCATAGTGACCAGTCATTCCCAGTCATTCTGCTGTTAGGGTCAATTTGCATATTACTCTTTTATTATATAGGGTTCTTCTGCCAATACTTCTTCAACTTTTTATATCAAAAACTAATAACAAAAGGAAATAAAAATAGTTTCTACTGAAAACTTTTTTTTTCATTTTCAAGGCAAAAGCAATTTTATAATACCAGGTAAGTCTTATTTGGCTATTAAAACAATAATTATATTTTATTTATAATATATTTACACAGTGATATTTATATCTTCACCTTCCTCCTTCCTTTCTTTTTTAATAATTCTTTATTGTTGAAAATATTACATATGCCCCTTTTTACCCCAGTGACCCCCTCCATCCCTGTTCCCCCACCCCAGGCCTTCAGCACCCTATTGTTTGTGTCCATGGGTTATGCATATATGCATATAAGGTCTTTGGTTGATTAGCTCCCACCCACTCACCTTCCCCTGCCCTCTCAGATTCCTTACTCTGTTCTATGTTTCCATGTCTCAGGATCCAATTCGTATATCAGTTTATTTTGTTACTTAGATTCCACATATGAGTGTGATTACTGTCTTTCTATGACTGACTTATTTCACTTAGCTTGATACTCTCCAAGTTCCTCCCTGCTGTCTCAAAGGGTAAGATATTCTTCTTTTTTACTGCTGCATGATATTCTGTGGTATAAATGTACCACAGCTTTATTATCCATTCATCTGCTGATGGGCACTTGGGCTGTTTCCAGATCTTAGCTATTGTAAACTGTGCTGCTATGAACATAGGGGTGCATACATTCTTTCTGATTGGTGCTTCGTGTTTCTTAGGATATACTCTTAGAAGTGGGATCACTGGGTCAAATAGCAGTTCCATATTTAATTTTTTGAAGAAACTCCATACTGTTTTCCATAATAACTTCATCAGTCTGCATTCCCACTAGCAGTGTACTAGGGTTCCCTTTTCTCTCCATCTCACCAGCACTTGTCATTTGTCTATTTGTTGTTGATAGCCATTCTGAGAGTTGTGAGATGTTACCTCATTGTCGTTTTTTCTTTTATTGTCTAAAATTTTACATATGTCTCCTTTTCCCCCAATTGACCCTCTTCCAGCAATTCCCACCCCGGGCAAGCCCCCACCACCCCAGTGTCTGTGTCCATTGGTTATGCTAATATGCATGCATACAAGTCTTTTGGTTGTTCTCTAACACTCTCTCCTGGCATTTGTCTCTGGATTTATTCTTGTTCATCAAATTATGTTGATCATTATATCCCACATATGAGTGAGATCATGTGATATTTATCTTACTCTGACTGGCTCATTTAGCTTAGCCTAATGCTCCCCAGTTCCATCCATGCTGTTGCAAATGGTAAAAGTTCCTTTTATTTATAGTAACATAGTATTCCATTGTGTAGATGTACCACAGTTTTTTAATCCACTCATCTGTTGATGGGCACTTAGGGTGTTTCCAGATCTTAGCTATGGTAAATTGTGCTGCTATGAGCATAGTGGTGCATATATCCTTTCTGATTGGTGTTTCTGTTTTCTTGGTATATATACCTAGAAGTGGAATCACTCGGTCAAATGGGAGTTTCATTTTTAGTTTTTTTAGGAAACGACATACTCTTTTCCAGCTTTTAACCATCCTATCTAATAAAGAAGGAATATGCTAATTGACTCTTACTCTGTGGCAAAGCCAATAAGGAGGGAATATACTAATTGACTGCCCAGCCCTCAAAATAGTGGCATCCATAACCAATAAGGAGCGAATATGCTAATTGACTGCCTTGCCCTCAAAGATGGTGGCGCCCACAGCCAATAAAGATGGAATATGCTAATTGACTGCTCGCCCCTCAGAGATGGCAGCACCCACAGCCAATAAGGAGGGAATATGCTAATTGAATACCATGCCCTCAAAGATGGTGGTTTCCACAGCCACAAGATGGCAGCACCCAGTCCTCTCAACCCACTAAGGTGGCAGGAATGTGGCAAGGCCGGGCCCACCCCGGCTGCTTTGGACACCTGCCTCTGGAGTCCTGAAGTCTCCTCAGCCCCCTAGCTGCCCAGGGCTGGCCCAAGGTTCAGGCAAGCCTCAGATGGCTGCTTCCCAGCCACCCAGGTCTGCCTGAGGCTCAGGTAACCAGAGCCGGCCAAAGCTTGCACTGCCAGCAGTGGCAGCAGCAGAGTTGTGATGGGAGAGTCGCCTTACCCTGATCACTGGGTCACCTCCTGCCCCTGAGGGCTCCCGAACTGTGAGAGAGGGCAGGCCGGGCTGAGGGTCCCCCCCTCCAGTGCATGAATTCTCATGCACCTGGCCTCTAGCTATATTATAAAGGACTAAAGTAGCCTTGAGTCTCTAGTTTCCTCTTACAACATAGTTCTAATTATTTTTTCCATAAAATATTTACAAGAAACAACACAGAATATTGCAATCAACATTTAGTACTGTGGGCAGTGCTTCATTTTTTAAATATAATGCAATTTATAAAATGTCACTTGCATATTGCCTGACAATATATTCTGGCAAACTGGATTTATGCTAAGTATCCTTCATACCAATACTTTGCCATCCCTGATGATGACTTAATAGAGGTTAAACACTAATTCATCAAGAATAGAAAAATCAAAGCACATGGGTTATTTTATTTTTTACTTTGTCAATTCCAAATTTCAACTTTTTTTATTTTTCTGAGATTATGTATTCTTTTCACCCTCTCCATTTTTAACATTAATATGTGATAACATTTTGAAAAGTGTAATTGTTTTTTTCAACAATGGGATTAAATCATATTATGTAACTGTCCCATCTTAAAATCTTGCTTAGTTGTTTACAAATGACATTATATAGGGGGTATATCAGTTTTAAAAATACAGAAATGATAAAGACAGAAAAAATAATATAGTAAAATATGAAATTTATACTTCAATTGTAACAAATAAATCATCGTATTCCAAGTAAAATGTGATCCAGTTCTGACCTTTCTATTACACCTTAGCTTGTTCTCCAATTAGAGTTTCAGCTCTCTTCCCATTTTATAGATTCAAAACTGCAAACATGTAAAACTCAATTTGAAATGCTGTGTTAATTGGAAAAGCATAGCTGGGCACATGACTTCTAAGGTGTGAGCTGTACTGTGCAGTGGGCTTTATTCATAAGCATGTTCTCAAAGCAAAATGAGATATTCAACACATCAAAATGGAATTCCGTAGATTGCTATGCATAAGCAAGAAACTTCAAATAAATTATGACACATTTTCTGTTGAATTGTACCAATTTAATGCCTGAAGTCACTCATGACTCATTTTTAATATACTCTTTTGGAGCTGTATTTGTCACCTACTTGCCTAACTTTAAGACCTTAACTTCATTAATTTCCTTGCCTGCTATTTTTAATTTTCTACTTTTTTGTCTCTTATAGCCAGCCACACCTTTAAACTTGACATTTACCTAGGATACATGCTTTTTGCAAAAACGTTCTATACATGTGTGGTCACTGACATTAATATTATGTCCTGCTAAAATGTGTGTGTGTGTGTGTGTGTGTGTGTGTGTGTGTGTGTGTGTGTGTTATTTAGACTGTGAGTCAGAAATGGCACGGCACATTTGAAAATAAATGTGGTCTCCTCTTAGTAGACTCTGAGACAAATGTGATTTAAGAATTAATCCAGAGTAAATAGATACCCATCCAATATCCTAATCCTTTTTATAACATGCAACACAGAGGTGGATCATCCAACTTCTATTAAATCATTTCTAGGGATGAGGAAGCTTATATACTATGAAAACCAAAATATTCCATTGTTAGGCTTTAGAAATTTATTATACAACTTAAATTTGGTTCCCTGCAAGTTGCATCTGTTTATTTTTATTTGTTTGTTTTCTATTATCCACTTCTTTGGAAACATAAACTAAGTCTAAATCTACCATATAACAGTATGATTTGATTTCTGGGAAATAGATATATTATCTTGTCAAAATTTATCTTCTCTAGGATAAACTTTATTCCTTTAAGTTCCTCACATAACATTCTTGATTTTTTGTTTGTTTTTTACCAGCATGTTTCTCATCTTACTTTGACCTTAAGTTTTTCTTAAAATATAGCAATCAAAAGCTGACTCCCAAGTTCTACCATACTAACTATCTATATAAGCATAACATATATTTGCATTAAGATCTTTGTCTTTTAAGTTCATCTTGATAAGGTCAAATACAAAGCTCTTGGGCATATTTCCAGAATTTGGCCATAATATTGGCAATAATCCATCAGTTATTTGAGTAGAGTAATTCAATCAGTATTATCCAGTTCCTCAATCTTTTTCACTAGGTTATAACAAAAAAATAGTTCTCCGGTGTATGCTTACAATCAAGGGAATATGTAAGGCTAGCGAGAGTACCATAAAATGAAATGATGTAGGTTGTAATATCAGCAAGATGGTAGAGAGGAAGCCCTGGACTCTGCTCTTCCCCACAAACACGACTTTCAGCAATAATTCGTGAGCAATTTTTTTGGTGAGAAATACAGAAATGCATTTAAAGACTCCTGTACCACAGATGAACATGAAACCACACTCAGTGAAACTGATATGGATAGATTCAGGACATTCTCTTACCAGTAACCTCATTCCCAGCATGGTGACATATGATCAGGAATAGATGCCCTAGTACCCAACTTCTCCCAGAGGAAGAAAAGAGTTCACACATGCAATGCCCTAAAATTCCCAAGAAGGCTCCTCAGAGGACTTGATTTTATCTTGCCAGTCTTGGAACTCTGATAGATATAGCTTGTAGAAGCTATAGCTTCTCCTTGTTGTTCAGCTCGGCACAAAACAAGTGAATGAAAAATCCCAGCTTTCAGTTTCCCTCTGGGGAGAGAAAAAATTTATCTATACATCCAATGTCCCAGCTTCTCTGAGATTATCCAAAGAACTGGCATCCATCTTGCCAGTCTTGGAGCTTTGACAGGCTTGCCACAGTCTAGCCACCTAGGAAAGAATGAAAATAGTAACATGAGATTCTAAAGGCCATGCATACACTTCCTGGCTCAGCACAGAGTGAACAGACCAAAATCACAGCTGCCTGTTTCTTCCTGGACAGGGAATAAGTTTGTCTGGTATGGAAAGCCACACATTTTCTGATGACTTCCCAAAGGACTGGCTTCTGACTTGCTTGTCTCATAGTGATTATGGGACCTGGCACAACCTAGCTACCTGGGTGAAAGTGAAACAGAGATGGACCTTTGGGATGTCAGTCAACATAAACCCCACCGACATGTCTCACCACATAGTGAACAGATGAAAAATCGAGCTCCTAAATTCTCCCAGGGGAGGGAAAAACTTGGCTGTGGTGTCCAATTATGAAACTCTTCTGGAGGCTGCCCAAGAAACTGGTTTCAGTCTCTTTAGTCTCAGTACACACGTGGGACTTGTATACCTTACCAGGGGTCCTCAAACTACGGCCCGTGGGCCACATGCAAATACAAATATTGTATTTGTTCCCGTTTTGTTTTGTTTGTTTTTTTTTACTTCAAAATAAGATATGTGCAGTGTGCATAGGAATTTGTTCATAGTTTTGTTGGTTTTTTTTTAAACTATAGTCTGGCCCTCCAACAGTCTGAGGGACAGTGAACTGGCCCCCGGTTTAAAAAGTTTGAGGACCCCTGCCTTAGACCCCTGAGGACTTTAAGAACAAATGAAGTGTGTTAAACAAAGATTTGAGATGTTCCCAGAATCTCTATCTGAGCTGACTGGTGGGGATTTTCTGTATGAGTCAAGAGAGGTGGCTTCTTGGCTTAATGTGAAAACTCCAACACAGAGATTCAAGGAGAATGAAGAATCAGGCAAAAATGTTCCTAACAAAGGACTAAGATAAATCTCCAGAAACAAACTCTATTGAAAAAGTATTTCATGATTTATCTGAAAGATAATCCAAAATAACCACCCTAAAGATGATCTCTGAGGGGGAAAAAAAAAAGTACCATAAGGAAAGTAAAAATCTCAGCAGAGAGAAAATATAGAAGAATACCAAACAGAATTAATGGTGCTGGAGAACACAATAATTAAACTAAAAAAAAAAATCACTAGATGGGTTAAACAGCAGA
The DNA here is from genome assembly GCF_964212035.1 of Myotis nattereri. Lineage (NCBI taxonomy): Eukaryota > Metazoa > Chordata > Mammalia > Chiroptera > Vespertilionidae > Myotis > Myotis nattereri. The sequence continues at coordinate 89,741,243 of NC_138078.1, forward strand.
CTACACCAAGAAGAAGAAAGGATCAAGGAAGTTGAATACAGGTTACTGAAAATTATTCTGTCAGAAGAGAAAAAAAAATAAGAAAATAAATAAATAGTGAAGAAAGCTTAAGTGGCTTAAGGGACATCATCAAGCATTATGGAAATTATTTAGATGGAGAAAACACCAGAAAGATTATTCAAAGAAACGATCATTGAAAACTTCCCAAATATGGGGAAGATGGATATACACTTCCAAGAAGCCCAAAAACATCAAACAAGATTAGTTGAAATTCACACTGATTCACAATGTAACCAAATCATCAAAAATCAAAAATTAAAGACAGAATTTTTAAAGCAGCAAGAGAAAAATATGACTTATGTACAAAATAAGGCCCCATAAAATTATCAGTGGATTTTTTTCAGCAGAAACCATACAGAGCAGAAGGGAGTGGGATGGCATATTAAAAGTGATGAAAAAAAATTGTTAAGCAAGAATACTCTACCAAAAATAAACTGTCCCCAAATAAAGGAGAGATAAATACTTTATCATAAAACAAAAGCTGAGGGAGATAATTATATCTAGACATGTTTTATAAGAAATAGGAGTTCTTATAAAGTTTTTTTTTCAAGTTGAAATGAAAGGTAGCTAAAGAACAACTTGCTAATGTAAAAAAAACCATAAAACTTACTGGTAAAGGTTAATATATAGACAAATACAGAATACTGTATCATTCCTGCAAGAGTGGTGGATAGATTACTTTTATTTATGTTATAAAAGTTCAAAGACAAATTATGACTATAAGTAAAAATGTTAAAAAAATACACAATATGGATAGATGCAAATTTTAACCAGAAAACAAAGTGTATTGGGGGAGATAAGTTAAAGAGTAGAGACTTTGTGTGATGGAAGTTAAGTTGTTATCAGCTTAGAACAGACTGTTATAATTATAGCAATTTTGCTGTTCACAAGACAATCACTTTATATATAAGGACATACATAGGCAAAGGGATCAAAAAGTTATTCCATGCCAGTTGTAACCAAAAGAGAGCAGGAATGACTATACTGATATGAGACAAAACAGACTTTAAATCAAAGACTTTCGAAAGATTTATAGAGAGCAGGCTGACAGCTGTCGGGGCAGGGGATTGGGAGGGGAGAGAAAAAACTCATAGATACAGACAAGAATATGGTGATTACAGAAGGAGATGTGGAAGGAGGTAGAAGAGAGTATAGGGGGAATAAATGGTGAAGGATGGAGAGTTGACTTGGGGTGGTAAACACACAATACAGTGTACAGATGATGTGTTATAGAATTATGTACCTTAAACCTCATAATTTTGTTAACCAGTGTCACCCCAATAAATTCAATGAAAACAAAACAAAACAAAGCTGTCACAAGAAACAAAGGACATTATACCATGATAAAAGGGTTAATCCACTAGGAAAATATCAGGATTATAAATATATATGCACCCAACATCAGAATAATCCTACCTAATAATAGACAAACATGGTAATTAACCGTACATCCGACACATTTCCCATTGGCTAATCAGGGCGGTATGCAAATTAACTGCCAACCAAGATGGTGGCCAGCAGCCAGGCAGCTGAAGCAAATAGGAGGCTTGCTTGCTCCAGTGAAGGAGGAAGCTAAGGTTCCCCGCCTGTCACTGCTGGGCACTGAGCTTGCACTCTAAGCAACTATGTTGCAATTATAGACGCTAAACAAACCTCATGCTTTCAGCCAGCTGGCCGAGCTGGAGTTGCAACAGAGTTTCGATTATAGAACCCAAACAAACCCAGATACCTGCTTTCAGCAGCCGAGGCCTCAGAGCTGGAGCCAAGCCTCAGAGCTAAAGCCGGCTCTCAGTTCCAGTGACAGCCATAGAAGGTAAATAAATCCCAGAATTAAAAAAAAAGGAAAAAAGGAGGGGTTGGCAGCTTCAGTCACCTGCCAGCCTGAAAACAGCCCTCAGCTTCTCACCCAGACTGGCCAGACACCCCAGTGGGGACCCCCACCCTGAAGGGGGTGTGACCAGCTGCAGCGATCATCCCCTCACCCAAGCTAGCCTGGCACTCAACTGGGACCCTCACCCTGATACAGGACACCCTTCAGGGAAAACCAGCCGGCCCCCAACCATGCACCAGGCCTCTATCCTATATAGTAAAAGGGTAATATGCCTCCCAGCACTGGGATCAGCAGAGCCATGAGGCCTCCCGAACCCGGGATCAGTGGAGCCGCAAGGCCTCCTGGCACTGGGATCAGTGGAGCCTCCCAGCACCAGGATCAGTGGAGCAGCAAGGCCTCCCAGCACCAGGATCAGCGGAGCAGTGAGGCCTCACTGCCCCTGTGTCAAGCAGAGCCGTAAGGCCTCCCAGCACCAGGATCAGCGGAGCAGTGAGGCCTCACTGTCCCTGTGTCAAGGGAAGCCACGAGGCTTTCCAGCACCAGGATCAGCAGAGCAGTGAGGCCTCCCAGCACCGGGATCAGCTGAGCAGCGAGGCATCCTGGCCCCTGGAGCAGCGTGACAAGGGGCAGTGCCCAAACCCCCTGATCGCCCTGTGGCTCTGTGTGTGACAGGGAGCGGGGCCACAACCTCCCTATCCTCCCTGCTCTATTCGTGACAAAGGAAGGCGCCCCAACTCTCTGATTGGCCCTGCTCTGTGTGTGGCGGGGTGGAGCTGCAACCTCCCCATCGGCCCTGCCCTGAGTGTGATGGGGGGAGTTCCCCAACCCCCTGATTGGCCCTGCTCTGTGGGTGACAGGGGGTGCCCCAACTCCCCTATCAGCACTACTCAGCAAGTTGTTATCTCCCGAGGGGTCCCAGACTGTGAGAGGGCACAAGTGGGGCTGAGGGACAATCCCCCCACCAGTGCACAAATTTTTGTGCACTGGGCCTCTAGTAGTAATAATAATTTAAAAAACTCTTTGAAAATTTAATATCCTTCAGTTATCCTATCTAATAAAAGAGAAACATGCAAATTGACCATAACCCCAACACCCTTCCCATTGGCTAATGAGCAGGATATGAAAATTAACTGCCAACCAAGATGGCAGCCGGCAGCCAGGCAGCTAAAGCAAACAGGGGGCTTGCTTGCTCCAGTGACGAAGGAAGCCAGTGTTCCCGGCCTCACGCTGCCAGCCTCTGAGCTGCACTCTAAGCAACTATGTTGCAATTATAGAAGCTAAACAAGCTCCAGAGACCTGCATTCAGCCAGCTTTGGCCTCAGAGCTTAGAGCTGCAGTTATGGCAACAGAGTTTCAATTATAGAAGCCAAACAAACCTAGAAACCTGCTTTCAGCCAGAATCGGTCTCAGAGCTTAGAGCTGCTGTGATGGCAACAGATTTTCAATTATAGAAGCCAAACAGAACCAGAAACCTGCTTTCAGCCCTCAGAGCTGGAGCCGGCTCTTAGCTCCAGTGACAGCTATAGAAGGTAAATAAATCCCAGAATTTAAAAAAAAGATAAAAAGGAGAGGCTGGGAGCTTAAGTTTCCCTCCAGCCTGAAAACAGCTTTCAGGCCCTCACCCAGACTGGCCAGGCACCCCAGTGGGGACCCCCACCCTGAAGGGGGTGTGACCAGCTGCAAACAGCCTTCAGCCCATCATCCAGGCTAGCCAGGCACCCAAGCGAGACCCCCACCCTGATCCGGGACACTTTCGGGGCAAACCTGCCAGCCCCCACCTATGCACCAGGCCTCTATGTTATACTACAGGCAGGGTGGGACAGCGCAAGCTGCCATCTGGGCCCCATGTTCAGCCCTGGGCAGCAGGGCATAAGCCCCGCCCCCAGCCAGGACCCCTGTGTGCAACCTGAGCCCCCAGCTGGGACCCCCATGCCGCCTAAGCCTGGCACTGCTAAGCCCCGCCCCCAGCCGGGACCCTATGACTATTGGAGAGCAGGAAAGTGCCGCTGGGCCCTGGGTCGCTGTGGTGATCCGGCCATTGGTAAGTAGAAAAGTGCAGCCTGTAGGCAGCCCCCAGCTGCACCTGATCCAGGAGGAGCAGGAAAGCAAGCCCGGCCTGCGGGCAGGCCCCAGCTGCGCCTTCTCCTTGGTCGCCATGAGGATCCGGGAGCAGGAAAGCAAGCCTGGCCTGAGGGCAGCCCCAAACTTTGCCTGCTCCCCAGTTGCCATGGTGATCTGGGAGCAGGAAAGCAAGCCTGGCCTGCCGGCAGACCCAAGCTGGGACTGACATGGGTGCAGGAAAGCCTGGTCTGTGGCCAGCCCCCAGCTGGGCCTGCTCCCGGTTGCCATGGGGATCCAGGAGCAGGAGAGCAAGCCCGCCTGTGGGAAGCTCCAAGCTGGGCCTGCTCCCCAGTTGCCATGGTGATCTGGGAGCCAGGAAAGCCTGGCTTACAAGCAGCACCCCCAACCTGGCCATAGCTCAAGGGAGAGTACAACATGCAGTGGAGGCCAGGAGCCTGAGACATCAACACAGAGCTCCAAGCCTCCATGGTGTGGCTGGGGGCAGGCCCCCAGCAGACACACACACACACACGCACACACACACACACACACACACACACAGGACGCCTGCTCCAAACCTCTGCTGCCAGACTGTGGCCATCAGTAGGACATCCACGGAGGGCTCCCGGACTGTGAGAGGGGCAGGCTGGGCTGAGGGAACCCCCCCCCCCCAGTGCACGAATTTCGTGCACCGGGCCTCTAGTTAATATATAAAGCAAACATTTACAGAACTGAAGGAGGAAATAGACAAAAATGTAATAATAGTAAGAGAATCCAATACCCCATTTTAAATAATGGAAAGAATATACAGACAATTCAATAAAGAAATATATGACTTACATAACATTATAGATCAAGTAGACTTAACGTATGTAATAGAGCATTCTATTCAACAGCAGCAGAATACGCATTCTTCTCAAGCACAGAGGGAATTTCTCTAAGATAAATTACATGTTAGGTCACAAATCAAGGCTTAACTGAAAATAAGATTAAGTAGTTGTTTTTTTTTTGTTTTGTTTTTTTTTTACCACAATGGTATAAAAGTAAAAATCAATAATAGAAGGAAAACTGAGAAATCATAATACATGGAAATTAAACAACACATTTTTAAACAACCAATGGATCAAAGAAGAAATAAAAAGGGATTATTTCAAGACAAAAAATGAAACAACATATCAAAACTTACAGAATATAGCAAAAGCAGTGTTAAGCAGTCCCTTTAGCATTTCTTGCATTGCTGGCTTAGTCGTGATAAAATTCTTCAGGTTTTTTTTTTTTTTTTTTTTTTTTTTTGTCTGTGAAGCTTCTGATTTCACCTTCAATAATAAACAATTAAAAAATAAATCCTGGGGGATGGATGAGGGAAGGTCAATGGGGGGGGGGAGGAGACATATGTAATACTATATGTAATAATTTTTTTTTTAAATATATTTTATTGATTTTTTACAGAGAGGAAGGGAGAGAGATAGACAGTCAGAAACATCAATGAGAGAGAAACATCGATCAGCCGCCTCCTGCACATCCCCCACCAGGGATGTGTACACAACCCAGGTACATGCCCTTGACCAGAATCGAACCTGGGACCTTTCAGTCCGCAGGCCGACGCTCTATCCACTGAGCCAAACCGGTTCCGGCATATATGTAATACTTTAAACAATTAAAAATATAACTCCTCCCCCCCCAAAAAAGAAAAAAAAAACTTGTATGCATAACCCATGGACACATACAATAGTGCAGTGAAGATCTGGAGAGGGGGCGGGAGCAGGGGCGGAGGAAGTCAATGGGGGAAAAATGGGACATCTGTAATACCTCCAACAATAAAGAGAAACAAAAACATTAAAAAAATCTATTGGCCAAAACAAACAAACAAACAAAAAAACCCACAAAACACAACAGTAAAATAACAACAAAAAAGCATTTTAAGGGGGAAGTTTATAATGAGAAATACCTACTTTTAAAAAAGATCTTAAATATACAATTTAATATATAACAAGCATCTAGAAAAAGAACAAACTAAACCCAAATTTACATATAACGGAAATAATGAAGATTAAATCAGAAATAAAATTTTTAAAACTCTTATTTAAATGAAGTAAAAAATATTTAAATAAATGAAGTCAGATATTAAGGAAGAGACATTACAATAGATGCCACAGAAATAAAAGATCCAAGAGGCTGTTATAAACAATTATTTGCAAACAAATTGGATAACCTAGGAGAAATGGATAAATTCACAAAACTATAAGACCTACAGTGACTGAATCATGAAGAAAGAGAAAGTCTGAATGGACCTACAGCTACTTTGGAGTTTGAATCATTAATGAAATACCACTCAACAAAGAAATGCCCAGACCTGATGGCTTTACTGGTAAATACTCCCAAACCTTGGAGATAGAATGAACGCAAATCCTTTCAAACTCTTCAGAGAAATGAAGAAAGGGGAACACTTCCAAACTTACTTAATGAAGCTAGTTTTACACTGGCACCAAATTTTGATTAAAAAAAACCACAACAACACAAGAAAAATTACAAACTACTGTTAAGTATCCCTGAAGAATGTAAATACAAAAATCCTCAACAAAATATGAGCAACCCAAATTCAGCACTACATCAACACAATAAAAGAAAATATTCACATGATTTTCTCAACACATGCAAAAACACATTTTATAATTTTCAATATTTTTTTCATAATAAAACCTCTACAAACTAGGAATAGAAGAAACTACCTCAATATAATAAAGTATATAGTTAACATCATTCTCAGTGGTAAAACAAATCCTGTAGGATCACGAGAAAGGCATACATGTTCATTGCCACATCTATTCTATATAATACTGGAAAAGCTAGACAGAACAATTAAGAAAGAAATAAAAGGCCTCTAAATCAGAAAGAAAGAAGTAAAATTGTCTCTGTAGATGACATGGTCTCATATAAACACCCAATTAAAGCAAAAGAAGCCATCAAAAAGTAAAAAGAGTACCCACTCCATGGGAGAACATATTTGCAAATAATACATCTGATAAGGGATTAACCTCCAAAATCTACAGGGAACTCATACAACTTAGCAAAAGGAAGATAAACAGCCCAATAAAAAATGGGCAAAGGACCTCGATAGACACTTCTCCAAAATGGACATACAGAAGGCCAAAAGGCATATGAAAAAGTGCTCAATGTCATTGATCATTTGAAAGATGCAAATCAAAATGACAATGAGGCACCACCTCACACCTGTTAGAATGGCTGTCATCAACAAAGGACAAGTGTTGGCGAGGATGTGGAGAAAAGGGAACTCTTGTGCACTGCTGGCAGGAATGCAGACTGGTTCAGCCTCTGTGGAGAACAGTTTGGAGTTGAATTAAAAATGGAATTGCCATTTCACCCAGTGGTCCCACTTCTAGGAATAAATCCCAAGAACTCAGAAACACCCATCAGAAAGGATATGCACCCCTATGTTCATAGCAGCAGAATTTACAATAGCTAAGATTTGGAAACAGCCTAAGTGTCCATCAGCAGATGAATGGATTAAGAAACTATGGTAGGGAAGGGAAAAGATGGTGCTGGCAGGACAGAGGTGAGGGAGAGGAAGTGAGTGAGTCGGGAGATGAAAGGAGACTGTGTGGATGTGTGTGATGTGTGTGTGAGTGAGTGAGGGACAGTTAAATCTGGCAGGAGCAGCAGGGGCTGGCAGACCAGGCTATCTTGGACAGGAAGAGACTACTACCACTGCGGGCACCTCCCGGACTGCGGGACTCGGACACGGAGCCCATGCCATCTTAAAGGGTAGAGCGGGCTTTTCTAGGAACTCATATCCTGCTGCCCCACCCGCAGACCTGCAGACCCTGAGAGCTCCACCTCCAAAGGTGCACCATTCCTGCAGCAGTAAGCGTGACTTCCCCTCTCCCCAGCAGCAGAACTCCAGACACCACATTTGCGCATTCCCAGCTTGCAGGCATCCAGGGCACACAGCTCTTGTATGCTGCTGGGAACCCCTGGTGGGTGTTATTTTGAACAGACAAAGGTGCACTGCCCTGCAGTAGAAATTCTGAATTCCCTCTTCCTGAATAACTGCCCACAGACAACCCAGCTGCACAACTTCAGCACCAGGGCCCCTCAGAGTGCATCAGAGCTCTGGGCCAGCAAATGCACCACCACAGTACTGCATTTCCCATGAGCAGGCAACCAGAGCCCATCTATTCACAGGGCACTTGTGGGAGCTGCAGTGAGCCCCGGCTGGGTGCAATCTTGGACAAACAGGGACGCACTCTCTCTGCAGTTGAAATTCTGAATTCTGGACATTCACTCATTCTGGACACCTACTCACAGATGCTTCAATTATGCAGCTTCATGCCAGGGCCTTCAGAGTTCTTCAGTGTGCCGAGCTGGCAAATGCACCACAGGTGCCCCTGTGAGCTGCCACTGGGAGCATGTGCCTATCCAACCACAGCTGCAGCAGCAAAAACTGAGTCATCCTATCCCACAGCTGCAGAACTCTGGACAGTAGAATCACATGCTTTTCCAGTGTGCAGGCCTCTCAAGCCCACCCCTACACAGGCAGGCCTGCTGGGCATGCACTTATACAAACAGGGCACACTGCTGGGTTGTAGAAATGCTGAACTCCCTCTTCTGGGATGCCTGCCCACAGACACCACAATCCCATGGCTTCAGTGCCAGGGTCCTTCAGAGTGTGTCAGTACACCCTGCTGGCAAACGCACCATGGATGTCCCTGTGAGCCACCACTGGAAGCAAGTGGATCCAACCACAGAAACAGCAGCAAAATCTGAGTCTGCCCACCCCAAAACCACAAAAATCTGGACACTGCAGTCAAGACTTTCCAGAGTGTAGGTCTCCTGAGACCCACCACCCCAGCAGACGGTTCCTGGGTGCCAATGTGAGTCCCCATGGGGCATGCGCAATTTCAACTAAGGGCACAAGACAGCAAAAATTGGGACAACCCCTTCCATGGCTGCTGTTGAATTCTGGACACCACAGTTGTGCCTTTCCAGCTCATAGGCCTACATCAAGAGAACCCAAGAGGTCAAGTAGGGAGCTATGCTAGATTACCAAGTCCAGGAAACCTGAGAGACCACACCAGTAGCACCATCCCCAAAAGAACCTGGGTAGCAAAGCAATCAGATTTACAATTAAAACGTTACAGCAAAACGGGATGACAAAAAAGCAATCCCCAAAGGAAAGGAAAAGATCACCAGAAAGGGAGTTAAATGAAACTGAAACTAGCAACATATCAGAGAAATAATTCAGAGTAATGGTTATAAGGATGTTCAAATGGCTGGATGACAAATACACACAACTCAATGAGAATTATAATGAGCTGAATGAGAATGTCACCAACATGAAAAGGAACCAGGAGGAGATGAAGAATGACATAGCTGTAACAAAGAACACAATGGAAGGCTTACAAAGTAGACTACAAGAGGCTGAGGAATGCATCAGCAAATTAGAAGACAAGGTAGGAAAAAACACACAAACACAGCAGCAACTGGAAAGAAGATTTAAAAAGCAAGAGAAGAGTGTAAAGGACCTTTGGGAAAACAAAATCAAATCAGAATTCACATAATAGGGGTCCCAGAAGGAGAGGAAAAGAAGCAAGGAATAGAAAACCTGTTTGAAGAAATAATGACAGAAAAAATCCCTGATATTGGCAAGAAAAAAACTACGCAAGTCCAAGAAACACATAGAGTCCCAAACAAGATGAACCCAAAAAGACCTACACCAAGACACATCATAATTAAATTGGCAAACATCAATGACAATGTAAGAATCTTAAAGGCTGCCAGAGAGAGACAGAAAGTTACCTAACAAGGGAGCTCCTATTGGAATATCAACTGATTTCTCAACAGAAACACACCAGGCCAGAAGGGAAAGGAATTAAATATACAAAATGATCCAAAGCAAGGGACTGAATCCAAGAATACTATACCCAGCAAGGCTATCATTCAAAATTGAAGGCGGAATCAGGGGCTTCACAGAAAAAAAAGGGCTAAGAGAGCTCATTACCATCAAGCAAGAAATGCAAGAAATGCTAAAGAGACTGCTGTAAAAAGAAGAAACAGAAAGGCAAGAAGAAACACAAACATTAAGACTAAAAATGCCAAACAAGTATTTATCAATAATAACATTAAATGTAAATGGATTAAACGCCCTAATCAAAAGACATAGGGTAGCTGAATGGATAAGAAAACATGACCCATGCATTTGCTGTCTGCAAGAGACCCACCTCAGAACAGATGATTCACACAGATTGAGAGTAAAGGGATAGAAAAAAGATATTCAGGCAAATGGAAATGAAAAAATGTTGAGGTTGTGATACTTATATCTGACAAAATAGGCCTCAAAGTAAAGGCCATAACAAGAAATAAGGAAAGCCACTACTTAATACTAAAGGGAGCAATGAAACAAGAAGATATAACTCTGGTAAACATATATGTACCCAATACAGGAGCACCCAAATACATAAAACAACTTAGGGAAGATATCAAGGGAGAGATCAATAGCAATACAGTCATATTAGAGGACTTTAATACCCCACTGACACCACTGGATAAATCCTCTAAACAAAAAATCAGCAAAGAAACAGCAATCCTACATGATTCATTAGATCAGATGGACTTAATTGACATCTTCAGAATATTTCACCCCAAATCAACAGTATATACATTCTTCTCCAGTGCACACAGGACATTTTCAAAGATAGACCACATATTAGGACACATGCAAAGTCTCTTCAAATTCAAGAGGATAGAAATCATAACAAGCATCTTCTCAGATCCCAATGGCATAAAACTAGAAATCAACTACAATAAAAACAATGAAAAAAATCAAACACTTGGAGGCTAAAGAGCATGCTATTAAACAATGATTGGGTTAACAAAGAGATCAAAGAAGAAATAAAAAGCATCCTGGAAAAAAATGACAATGAAAACACAGCAATCCAATATCTATGAGACACAATGAAAACAGTCCTGAGAGGGAAGTTCATAGCATTACAGGCCTATCTCAAAAAAACAAGAAAGACAGTCAATAAATTGTCAAACCTTCCAACTTCAAGAATTAGAAAGAGAGCAACAATAGAAGCCCACAGTATTCAGAACGAAGGGTATAATAAAGGTCAGAGCAGAAATAAACGACATAGAGACCAAAAATACAATTCAAAAGATCAATGAAACCAAGAGCTGGTTCTTTGAAAGGATAAAAAAGATTGATGAACCTCTCACCAGGCTCACCAAAAAACAAAGACAGAGGACCCAAGTAAACAAAATCAGAAATGAAAGAGGTGAAGTGACAACTGACCCTACTGATACACAAAAGATTGTAAAAAAAAAAAAAAAAGATACTAAGAAAAACTGTACTCCAAAAAACTGGACAACTTCAATGAAATGGACACATTCCTAGGAAAATAGAAGCTTCCAAAACTCAATCAGGAAGGATCAAAAAACCTGAATAGGCTGATAACTACTGATGAAATTGAAACAGTAATCAAAAAGCTTCCAGCAAACAAAAGCCCTGGACCAGATGGCTTCACAGGGGAGTTTAATGAACATTCAAAGAAGAACTAAAACCAGTCCTTCCCAGACTATTCCAAAACATTCAAAAGGAAGGCACACTTCCAAGCTTTTTCTATAAAGCCAGCATTACCCTATTCCCAAAACCAGATAAAGACACCACAAAGAAAGATAAATACAGGCCAATATCCCTGATGGATATAGATGCTAAAATCCTCACCAAAATTTTAGCAAACCGGATCCAGCATTACATTAGAAAAATCATACACCATGACCAAGTGGGATTTATTCCAGGGATGCAAGGCTCATACAATATCTGCAAATGAATAAATGCGATACATCAAATAAACAAACTGAGACAAAAATCACATAATTATATCAATTGATGCAAAAAAGGCATTTGACAAAGTCCAACCCTCTTTTCTGATAAAAACGCTCAGCAAAATGGGAATAAAAGGCTCATACCTCAACATCATAAAAGCCTTATATGACAAACCTACAGCCAACATCATGTTCAATGGGCAAAAACTAAAACCATTTCCCTTAAGAACAGGAACAAGACAGGGATGCCCGCTTTCTCACTCCTGTTCAACATAGTTCTAGAGGTACTATTCATAGTGATCAGACAAAAAGGAGAAATAAAAGTCATCCAAATTGGAAAAGAAGTAAAATTGTCATTATTTGCAGATGACATGATACTGTACATAGAAAATCCTAAGGACTCCATCAAAAATTTGTTAGACCTAATAAATGAATTTGGCAATGTAGCAGGATACAAAATTAATGTCAAGAAATCTATGGCATTTCTAGAAACTAATAGTGAACTTACAGAAAGAGAAATTACAAAAACAATCCCATTTACCATTGCACAAAAAAATTAAGATATCTAGGAATAAACTTAACTAAGGAGGTAAAAGATCTCTACTCAGAAAACTACAGGATGTTGAAAAAAGAGATAGAGGAAGACATAAACTGATGGAAGAACATACCATGTTCATGGATTGGTAGAATCAACATCATTAAAATGTCCATACTACCCAAAGCAATCTGTAGATTCAATGAACTCCCCATTAAAACACCAACAACATATTTAACAGATCTAGAAAGAACTCTCCAAAATTTCATCTTGAAAAAAACAAACAACAACAACAACAAAAAGGAAAAGCTGCAGTGATCCTGAGAAAGAAGAACAAAGTAGGAGGGATCTCAATACCAGATGTCAAGATGCATTACAAAGCCACTATTCTCAAAACTGCCTGGTACTGGCACAAGAACAGATATATAGATCAGGGTATAGAATAGAGAACCCAGAAATCGACCCGAACTAATTTGCTCAATTAATATTTGACAAAGAGGGAAGAACATACAATGGAGTCAAGACAGTCTCTTCAATAAAGGGTGCTGGGAAATTTGGTCATACACATGCAAAAAAATGAAACTAGACCACCATACACAAAAATAAACTCAGAATGGATAAAGGACTTAAGTGTAAGATGGGAAACCATAAAAATATTAGAGGAATCCATAGGCAGAAAAATCTCAGACATCTGCCAAAGCAATATCTTCACCGACACAGCTCCTAGGGCAGTGATGGCAAACCTTTTGAGCTTGGCGTGTCAGCATTTTGAAAAACCCTAACTTAACTCTGGTGCTGTGTCACATATAGAAATTTTTGATATTTGCAACCATAATAAAACAAAGACTTACATTTTTGATATTTATTTTATATATTTAAATGCCATTTAACAAAGAAAAATCAACCCAAAAAATGAGTTTGCTTGTCACCTCTGACACACATGTCATAGGTTCGCCATCACTGTCCTAGGGCATTGGAAACTAAAGGGAAAATAAAGAAATTGGACTATATCAAAATAAAAAGCCTCTGCACAGCAAAAGAAACCATCAACAAAAACAAACAAACAAACAAACAACAACAACAACAACAACAAAAAACAACAAGAAAACCCACTGCATGGGAGAACATATTTGCCAACATTATCTCCTATAAGGGTTTAATCTCCAACATTTACAGGGAACTGATGCAACTTAACAAAAGGAAGACTAACAACCCAATCAAAAAATGGGCAATGGATGTAAATAGATACTTTTCAATAGAAGACATTAGGAAGGCCAAGAGACATATAAAAACCTCAGAGGGAAGGTAAGGGAGAATGGGGGTGAAGGGGAGAGATCAACCAAAGGACTTGTATGCATGCATATAAGCATAAGTGATGGACTCTGACAATAGTGGGTGAGGGTGAGGGCAGGACTGGGGGGATGAGGGGACAATGGGGAAATAAAAACACATTTGTAATACTTTAACCAATAAAAATTAAAAAAAGAAAGTATGGTAAATCTATTAAACGGACTACTATGTGGAAGTAAAAAAAAGAAATAACTCTTACCATTTGCAACAGCATGGATGGACCTAGAGAACATTTTCCTAAGAAAAATAAGCCAGTCAGAAAAAGATAGTATCACATGATCTCACTCATATGTGGAATCTAATGACCAACATAAACTAATGAACAAAAATAGACCCAGAGACATAGAAACATCAAACAGACTGTCAAATCTCAGAGGGAAGACAGGGGAAGTTGGCGGGGGAAAGAGATCAACCATTGAACTCATATGTGTATGAGTATAACCCAAAGACACAGACAGTGGGTGTTGGAAGGCTTGGGGTGGGGGGAGGATGGGAGAGGGCAATGGGAAAAATTATTGTTGTCATATTTTCAACAATAAATATTTATTAAAAATGTTAGAACAAATAAATTAAGTAAAGTTTCAGGATATTATATCAACATATAAAATTTCAATTGGGTTTTTATATACTAACAACAAACTATCAGACAAGGAAAGTAAGAAAATTCCATTTATGATAGCACTGAAAATAATAAAAGACTTAAGAATAAATTGAACTAAGTAGACTAAAGATTTATATACTGAAAACTAAAACACATTGATGAAAGAAATTAAAGAAGGTACCAGAAATATAAAGTCATCCTGTGTTTATGGATTAGAAGACTTAATATTATGAAAATGTCAAAGTAATCTACAGATTCACTGCAATCTCTATCAAAATCACAGTAACATTTTTAAATAAATAGAAAAAAATAGTTATAAATTCAGATGAAACCACAAATAATCATGAATAGATAAACTAATCTTAATAAATTACAATACTAGAGGCATATATCTTCCTAATTTCAAAATACATTATAAAGGTGCTGTAAACAAAACAGTTTGTCACTGGCATAAAGACAGTCATATAGCTCGTGGTCGGCAAACTGCGGCTCACAAGCCACATGCGGCTCGTTGGCCCCTTAAGTGTGGCTCTTCCTAAGCCTTAGGAGTACCTTAATTAAGTTAATAACAGTGTACCTACCTATATAGTTTAAGTTTAAAAAATTTGGCTCTCAAAAGAAATTTCAATCGTTGTACTGTTGATATTTGGCTCTGTTGACTAATGATTTCGCTGACCACTGATATAGACCAATGGAAAACAATAGACCATAAATAATTTTACACATCTATGGACAATTGATCTTTTTCTTAACTTATATTTTTTAATTTTTTATTGATTAAGTTATTACATATATGTCCTTAACCTCATATGACTCCCCATCCCCCCCACTTTGACAAATGTGCCAAGAATTCATAATGGAGAACAGATAAACTCTTCCAAAAAAGGTGTTGGTAAAACTGGATATCCACATGGAAAATAATAAAATTGGAACTTAATCTTATACCATACGTAAAAAGTGACTGAGACAGTATTAAAAATTTAAACATAAAACCTGAAACTGTACAACTACTTGAATAAAACTTATGGGGAAAGTTTTATGGCATTGGTCTTTGCAATGATTTCCTGGGTATGACACCAAATACATAGGCAAACAAAGACAAATGGGACTATGTCAAACTAAAAACCTTCTTCACAACAATGGAAACAATCAAAAAAATCAAAAGTAACCGATGGAATGGCAGAAAATATTTGCAAACTATATATTTGGTAAGATATTAATTTACAAAATGTGTAAGGAACTCATACAATTCAACAGCAAAATAACTAATAGTCTAACTTAAAAAAAATTGACTGACTGGAGAAATTTCTCAAAAAACCATAACAGAAAACATCCAAATGACCAAGAAGTATGAAATAATACTCAACATAAGTAATCATAAAGGAAATGTAAATGTAAATCAAAACCACAATGACGTGGTCAACATGGCTATTTATTAAAAAAAAAAAAAATAGACGATCATGTTGGTAAGTATGTGGAGAAACTGAAACCCTTGTACATTATCTTTGGAAAATGTGAAATGGTTTAGCTACTATGGAGAACAGTATAGGGGTTCCTTAAAAAATTAGAAATAGAACTACCATATGATCTAGCAATCCTAGGTATTTATTTAAAATAATTGAAAACAGAATATCAAAGAGCAATTAGAACTATCATATTAATTGAGCTACTATTCATAATACCCAAGATATTGAAACAACCTAAATGTATATCAACAGGTAAATGAATAAAGAAAATGTAGTATATATATACAATGGAAGATAATTTAGTCTCAATAAGAAAATTCATCATTATGCAACAACATGGATGAAGTTTGAGATCATATGCTACATGAAATAAGCCAATCACAGAAAAAAATACTGCATAATTCCACTTAAAGTATCTAATATAGTCACATTTATAGAATCAATTACTTATTTTGCTTTTGAGTTGTATGAGTTCCTTACATATTTTGTAGATTAATCTCTTACAGAATATATAGGGGCTGTGGCAAGGTTAAAATGGGGAGTTACCAATCAATGAGAATACAATTTCAGTTAAGCAAAATGAATCGAGTTTTAGAGATCTTCTTTCCAACATACCACATATAGTTAATTATGTTGTATTGTGCACTTTATGTCATCTTTATGTCACCCTTTTACTGGAAGGAATCTCATGGTACAGATATACTTTATCTAAGTTTGGAACTTTAAACTATCTTAAATATATTAAAAAGTATCAAGGTTTATACAGGGCTAGGTATGCACAACTATTACTAAGAAGTCTGCAGATAACATCTTAAACATTTGAAATTAATAATAAAAGGTAAGAAGTGTAGTGGAAAGAGTAGTGGCAATTCCTCTATGGATAGAAGTGCCCACCAGCTGGATTAATTATGGCTAAATGCTAAGTTAACCACCAGTTTGAAACAAGAATCATTTATAGTAGTTGTTCCCTGGAAAATATGGGAAGTTCTTCATTCTCCAGGCTTTCATCCTGAAGCAAAGAAAGCACTCTGAAGCGATTCCTACAGCAGGGTTTCTACAAGATCCTAATGGGGAAGAAATGACTAGTAAGTGTATTTGTTTATTGGTTTATTGCTCCATTTGAACAACATATTTTTGAACAATAATATTTTGATGTTAACATTTTAAGAATCAATTGAAACTGAAACCAAATACCTTTTAAAGTTACTGTAACTTAATCATTTTTAGTTGAATCTGTGTTCTTTATATACATTTTATTGTCTAAGAAATGCAATTAGGTCTAAATAGGTCAACTTCATGACATTCATGATATGATTCAATAAATAAAAAAATCTTTTTTTCCACTTTCAGCTCTTGCTTCTTGCAAATAACTTAGATATTACTTTTCAAATGGTTCCAACTGCACCTGAATGCTGCTGGTGAACGGAAAATATCCCAAAACCTCTTTGAAGATGATTGATAGTTAATATCCATCCCTTAATCATTCACATAGATTTTGCAAAAGGAAGCTGTTGTTCCTCAATTTACTTCAGCAATTCCTTGGTTTATGTGGTAAATTAGGCATGTGCTAATCAAATGGAGAGGGCGGTGCAAATAAGGAACTAATTTAAGAGCTAAAGCCATATTGTGAATGGAATTATAAAAATGATATAAGTATATTAAAAGGTTCATGAATCAGTTCAAACCAAAGTTTTATAAATTGTAAAAGGTTCATAATCAAATATTTATGGCACTCTCTTTGCAGTGTTTGAAAAATTAAATTATTAAAAGCAAATATTGTAGCAAATAGGTTCTCATCCATCTCAATAAAAGTTACATTTCACTATCACTGTCATATTATTACTTTTTTTGCTTTCAGTCTTTTAAGATTGAGGAAAATTGTAACAAACTCTAGTAACAAATCAAAGATTTTCAATGTGATTTACTTTGTGAGTAATTTCTAATTGATTCAGACTGATGGTACTGCACAGTTTGATGTATTGCTGAAGCAAGGAGATACTTTGGACCAAGTAAATTTATAAGCTCCTCTCCTGGAGAGAAAAATGGCTGCTATATTTCATGTTGTCATTTTTAGTTGTAACAAGGTAGTTGTATACCTGTGTGGATTGTTACAAAAGAATGCCAAAAAATGTGTACACCTGTAACTGTCTCACCAAACCTATCAATTTCTATTTTGGCAGGCCTATCTTCTATTTGCTCAAAATTAAGGATTTAAACAAAATGCAAAATTAAACCAAAAGGGCCAATCTCATATATAAGAAGCAAAGTTGCCTTGCAACATCACTCAGCCACCTACAGCTCAGAGTTCATATCTTTTAACATCACTAAAATTAGAACCCTGAATGGCTTTGTTTTATGTTTTGGTTTGATCATTTCTGTTACTGTTGAGATATACTCTGTGCTTTGTTCAAAAAGATTGAATGCTATTATTCTGGATATGGGTCCAAATACTTTGAAAATGGCTTGGCAGGGGGAAGATTGTGCCTGCATGTTTTACTTGCCCAAAAGGTCAGAAGCACTTCAATTCAGTGACAAATTGCCTGATTTTACAACAGATTTAACACTGGAATTTGAAAACAGCTCTGTCTGACACACTTTTAGGTTTGAACTAAGAATCTTCACCCAACGTGTATGTTCCTTGGCTGATAGAAAGTATCTGTGTGTGTGTGTGTAGAGGGTGGGGGTGGGGGTGGTGCAAAAGAGATAAAACAAAAAACAATTTTTCACTTTTTCTCATCTTATCTATTACAGTATGGAATATCCCAGAGACCTGATTTGGAAAGGTTCTCTTCAAATCTTACCATATAACGGAAACCTCTCTTTGGTAATCTTGTTCCTCTTCAGCTAGGTATTATGCCATCTGGCTAAGTAACCATTTGCTATCTCTGCTGTTCCCTGGTGTACTATAAGAGGTGTCCCTAGGCCTACATAAAGACTTGAGATGCAGTGACATAAGATACTCTTTAGAGGATTCTAGCATATCAAAGGCTGTAACAAGTCTAGTAAGTTATAGCTGAGTAATTGTGAAAACATAATGGGATTTCAATACCTTCAAATTGCCCAGTTGTTTGGAATTCCAAACACTAACTTGTCATTAAAAGAGGAACTTTTCATATTCAAGTTTAGCGGTCTAGGAAACAGTAGGGTAGATAATGAAGACAATTATTTATGTAAATTAGAAAAGTGAACTGTGAATATTATGCTTAAAATAAACATTTTAGGCATTTTTTATTATAAGTAAATCAAACTCCCTCTCCATTCTTCCTATCTTTGCCCATTGCCAGACTCCTTTTTTTGCTTTTTGATTTGTAAAATGACCACTATTTTGAAATTTAAAACTGATTTATTTCTGAGTCATCCTTTTTCCTTAATCCCTCTGTCAAACTTGCCACTAAATCATTTCATTTATTTTTTTCTGAAAATGCCACAGATTAATTTATCCTTCTCCATTCCCACTATGTTAGTTCAGAATGTCCCAAAACTCACATGTGAATTATTGCCACTGACATCTATTTCCCTAAAATCAAGGCTCTCCGATATGCCATCCATTTTATTTACTAGTATTATAATCAGGATGCATTTTCTAATGTACCTGCAAGCACAAATATACCGCATATTGACTACTACATCAAGGACAGATTATTTTGTCCAATCTTATCTCTCCCTTTTCTGCTTAGCTATATCTTTCTTTTATACTCATTATGGTTATTCTTGTGCTTTTTCATGCTGCTACCCTCAACTGAAATGTCATGAGTCTTAATCTCTACTTTCTTATGGTTGACAGTTCTTCAAGGTCTGAGTTAAGCCTCACTTTCACAAAGCCTTATATTTCAATCCACATTAATCTCTCCATGCATAAACTTAGCAGGGTAGTGAGTGTTTAATGCTTCCTGATAGAAGAAGTCAATTGTATGTTTTCAGGATCTTTAAATTTTCTATTATATTATTAGTTATATTTGAGATATATATCTCTTACATTAATAAAGATTCATAATTGTAATGCATTTGGGCACAGTGTCAAAAGGGAAGAAAGCCACAAAGAAATGCTATATATAGGAACATATATTTATAAAAACACATAGGAAAATGGCAGGAAAGATACTAGCTTCAAAGTGATTACTTCCAAGGAAGGGAGCAAGACTGACAGAAAGGTCAATAAAGGAGATCTTTTTA
This sequence comes from Myotis nattereri, assembly GCF_964212035.1. Classification (NCBI taxonomy): domain Eukaryota; kingdom Metazoa; phylum Chordata; class Mammalia; order Chiroptera; family Vespertilionidae; genus Myotis; species Myotis nattereri. The sequence continues at coordinate 89,761,165 of NC_138078.1, forward strand.
ATGTTTTATTATAAACTAGTGGCCCAGTGCACGAAATTCATGCACATTCAAAGGGAATTAATTAGAGGAAATATTTTAATATCGCTATTTCCCCTTTATAATAGAATTGTCAGAGATGAAAGAAAATTAGTAAAATATATATGTAAATCTTCCTCCTGTCAGAGTCTGGGGCATGCCACGGGACCCAGAGTCAAGTCCCCGCCCACCTGCATGCACCTCGAAATCACGTGAGACCCAGACCTGGCCGGCCCAACCCCTGTCAAGTCCTACTGGGAGAGGGCACAGCCTCAGGTACTCAGGCTCAGCACTGGGGGCTCGGCGTGAGGTCCCCATCAAGCCCCACTGGGTCAGGGTCATGGCCTCAGGTTCCCCAGCTGGGCACCAGGGCAGGGCTCATGGCCTGAGGTCCCACAGTGAAGCCCTGCTGGACCAGGGGTGTAGCCTCAGGTCCCCTACCCCAGCATGGTGCCACACAGCTTCAGGTCCCTGTTGATCGCTCATTACGGCTCATTAAGGGAACCCTGCCTCCGCTGTGGGTGCTGTATCTTGTGATGACGTGATGGAGTGAGGGTCAATTTGCATATTACTGCTTCATTATATAGGAGACCAGTGGCCCAGTGCATGGATTTGTGCATATTGAAAGGAAATTCAGTAATTATGTTACTGCAAAAAATTACATGTCAAAATAGTATATATAATATCTTAGTATTATAAAATTAAAACACATGTGTGATTGGCACTAGAAGAGATTTATATGTGTCATACATGTGCCAATGTTTATTTTTAAATTTCCAGTGTGTGTCATATGTACCGCCGGTTGGCCGGTTGGTTGGTCGGTTGGACAGACAGAGGTATAGTCAGTCACTTAGTCTATATATATATATATATATATATATATATATATATATAGAGAGAGAGAGAGAGAGAGAGAGAGAGAGAGAGAGATACCTATGCATCTAGAAGTTTTCAAGAAGTAAACAGATGGTCTATAACTTACAATGGTTCACTTATGATTTTTCAACTTGATATTGGTGAGAAAGTGATGTGATATGCATTCAGTAGAAACTGAACTTTGAATTTTTAATTATGATCCTTTCCTGAACTAGCAATATGTGGTAGAATACTCTCTCATAATGTTAAGCAGCAGCAGGGAGCCACAGCTCTCAGTCAATCATGAAATCAGGAGGGTAAACTGATACCCTAGAGTGTATTGTGTTGCCTGTGTTTTTGGATATTTTGTTCTGACCACCTTTAAGGTAGGTTAGGCTAGTCTATGATGCTTTGTAGGCTATGTGGATTAAATGCTTTTTAAATTTACAATATTTTCAATTTATGTTGGGTATCATACTAAGTGAATAAGTCAGACAGACAAAGACACATACCATTTGGTTTTACTTATGTGTAGAATCTAAAAAAAAAAAAAGAGAGAGAGAAACCCACACAAAACAAACAAACAGAGACAAAACAAAAATAGATTTATAGAAACAAAGACAAAAGCGATTGTTGCCGATGGGTGGGAAGTGAGGGGATAGCTGAAAAAGGTGAAGGGCAATGTAGTCAATGATATTATGGTAAGTTTGCATGATGACATTGTGAGGTATGAAAATGGCGAATCACTATGTTGTACATTTAAAATTAATATAGCTAATATAATATGGTATACTAACTATACTTAACTAAAAATTTAAAAAATATGCTATTCCCATAGCACCTTTCAAGTACACGATACAATACTGTTTACTATAATCATCATGCTGTACATTAGATCCCTGGAACTTATTCCTCTCCTAACTAGAAGTTTGTACACTTTATTGAGCATCTTCACATTTCTACCATCCCAAAGTCCCTGACAACCATCTTTCTATTGTCTACTTCTTTGAGTTTGACTTTCTTAGAATCCACATACAAGTGAGATCATAAACTATTTACTTTTCTCTGATTTATTTCACTTAGCATATTCCCTTAATATCCATCCACGTTGTTACAAATGACAGGGTTTCCTTCCTTTTTTGGCTGGATAATATTCCATTATATATATTCTAATCTGACATGAGTTCAATAGTTCCAAAATTATATTCAAAATAAATAATTCAGTGGATGTGGAAGAAATAGGCAAGATCTTTCTTATATTTGTTTGTTGAAATAATTTTAGAGTGAAATTCACATCTTTTTGCTTTAACTTTTCTTTTTGTATATTTTACTTTTTTTCTTTTTAATCAAATTTATTGGAGTGACATTAGTTAGAATGTTTATATAGTATTCAAGTATAGATTTCTATGATACATTATCTGTATATTGCAATGTGTGCCAACTACCAAAAGTCAAATCATTTTCTATCACTTTATATTTGGCTCCCATTCCCTGTTATTACACCCCCATATCCCTGCCCTCTGATAAACACAATGCTGTTGTCTGTGTCTATGAGTTTCAGTTTTATATCCCACATATGAGTGAAATCACAGTTCTTAACTCTTTCTGACTGACTTATTTCATTAGCATAATATTCTCAAGGTTCACCCTTGTTGTTGCAAATGGCAGTATTTCATCTTTTCTCATGGCTATGTAACACATCTTCTTTATCTAATCATCTATTGAAGGATACTTTGGTTGCTTCCATGTCTCAGCTACTGTCAATAGTGCTGCAATGAACATAGGGGTGTATCTATCTTTGCAAATAAATGTTTTCAAATTTTGAGGGTAGATACCCAGAAGAAGGATTGCTGTTTCATATGGTAACTCTATTCTTATTTTTTAAGGAAATGGCCACTATTTTCAATAGTGGCTATACAAGTTTACATCCCCCACTAGCAGTGAATGAGAGTACTTTTTTTTCCACAACCTCTCTAACACTTTTATTACTTGTCTTGTTGATAATAGCCATTCTAACAGGTGTAAGATGGTATCTCATTGTAGTTTTGATTTACATTTCCCTAATATATGTGTTAGCTATTTGTATGTCTTCATAGGAGAAGTGTCTGTTCAGGTTCTCTGCCTTTTTAAAAAATCTACACCTGAGGATATGTTTTTTATTGACTTTAGAGAGAGGAAGGAGGGGGGAGAGAAAGGGAAAGAGAAACAATGATGTGAGAGAGAAACGAGGATCAGGTGCCTCCTGTGCATGCCATGATCAGGAATAGAACCTGCAACTTTTGGGTTTACAGTACGAAGCTCCAACCAACTGAACCACCACCCCACCAAGGTTTTGCCCATTTTTTAATTGGCTTGTTTTTTGTTTTTGTTTTTTTGGTATTGAGTTGTATGAGTTCTTTATATATTTTGGATATTAACCCCTTGTCTGAGCTGTTGTTTGTAAATGTCATTTCCCATTAGGTTGTTTGTTTGTTTTTGTTTTGTTGGTTGTTTCTTTCACTGTGCATAAGCTTTTTATATTGATACTAGAGGCCCAGTGCACAAAAATTTGTGCACTCGGGGGGGGGGAGGGGGTCCCTCAGCCCGGCCTGTGCCCTCTTGCAGTCTGGGACCCCTCGGGAGATAAAGACCTGCTGGCTTAGGCCTGCTCCCGGATGGCAGAGGGCAGGCCCAATCCCTAGGTGCAGCTCCTGGTCAGGCTCAGAGAAGGGCTGATTGGGGAGTTGGGGCACCGACCCCTGTCAGGCACAGATCAGAGCGGATTGGGAGGTTGTGATGCCACCCTCAGTCACGTTCAGGGTAGGGCCAATTGGGGGTTGGGGCACCATCCCCTGTCACACTAAAGGCAGGGTTGGTGGGGAGGTTGCGGCGCCACCCCCTGTCATGCACAGAGCAGGGTCCATCAGGGGGTTGTGGAGCTCCCCCCGTCACACACAGAGCAGGGCAGTACAGGGGGTTTCGGCGCCGCCCTCTATCACCCACAGAGCAGGGCCGATCAGGGGGTTGGGGCGCCTTCCCCTGTCACGAACAGAGCAGGGCGGATAGGGAGGTTGTGGCCCCACCCCCTGTCACACACAGAGCCACAGGGCGATAAGCAGGTTTTTGCGCTGCCCCCCGTCATGCTGATCCCAGTGCGGGGAGACATCGTGGCTCCACTGATCCCGGTGCTGGGAGGCATATTACCCTATTACTATAGAATAGAGGCCTGGTGCATGGGTGGGGCTGGCTGGTTTGCCCTGAAGGGTGTCCTGGATCAGGGTGGGGGTCCCCACTGGGGTGCCTGGCCAGCCTGGATGAGGGGATGATGGCTGTTTGCAGCTCGTCACACACCCGTCAGGGTGGGGGTCCCCACTGGGGTGCTTGGCCAGTCTTGGTGAGGGGTGAGGGCTGTTTTCAGGCTGGGACTGAAGCTCCCAACTGCTCCTTTTTTTCTTTTTTTATTCTGAGCCAGCTTTAGCTCTGAGGCTCCAGCTCTTAGGCCTCCGCTCCTGAAAGCAGATATCTGGTTTGTTTAGGTTCTACAATCGAAACTCTGTATCAACTCCAGGTCTGAGATCCCAGCTCGCTGAAAGCTGGTTTCTGGGGTTTTGTTTAGCTTCTATTTTTGTAACTATGTTTCAAACTGCCAGCTCAGAGGCCTGCAGCGGCAGGCGGGGAATGTTGGAGTCCTCTGTCACTGAAGCAAGCAAGCCTCATGTTAGTTTCAAGCTGCCTGGCTGCCGGCCGCCATCTTGGCTGACAGTTAATTTGCATATCTCACTGTTTAGCCAATGGGAAGGGTAGCGGTCATACGCCAATTAGCATGTTTCTCTTTTATTAGATAGGATAGACCCATTCATTTATTTTATTTTCTTTACTTCCCTTATCTTTGGGGTCAAATTCATAAAATCTTCCCTAAGACCAAGGTCTCTGGGTTTAGTACCTAATTTTTCTTCTATGTAATTTATTGTTTCAGATCTTATATTTAGGTCTTTGACCCATTTAAATCAATTTTTGTACATGGGACAAACTATAGTCTCATTTTATTTTATTTTATTTTATTGCATGTGGCTTTCTAATTTTCTAAGTAACATTTATTGAAGAGGCTTTCTTTTATCCATTGTAGGTTTTTGTCTCCTTTGCCAAAAATAATTTGCCCATGTATATGTGGTTTTATTTCAAGGCTCTCAGTTCTGTTCCATTGATCTGTGTGCCTATTTTTCTACCAATATCATGTTGTTTTGAATATCTTTGCTCTGTAGTATAACTTGAAGCCAGATAGTTTGATACCTCTGGCTTCATTATTTTTTTCTTCAGGATTGCTTTGGCTCTTTGGGGTATTTTGTGGTTTTCTAAAAATCTAATAATTTTCGTTCTATTTATTTGAAAAATACATTGGGATTTTGATGCGGATTACTTAAAAATGGTATACTGTATTGCTTTGGGTAATATAGACATTTTAACTATGTTGATCCTTACAGCCCATAAATGTGGAATAGCTTTCCATTTAATTGTACCTTTTTCAATCTCTTTTAATAAATAGAAAAAAAATTATCAATTATAGTTTACATTCACTATTATTTTTTTACTAGAGGCCTGGTGCACAAAAATTTGTGCCCTCGGGGGGGAAGGGGTGTCCCTCAGCCCGGCCTGTGCCCTCTCACAGTCTGGGACCACTCGGGAGATAACGACCTGCTGGCTTAGGCCTGCTCCCAGGTGGCAGAGGGCAGGCCCAATCCCTAGGTGCAGCCCCTGGTCGGGCTCAGAGCAGGGCCAACTGGGGGGCTGGGGCACCACCCCCTGTCATACACAGAGCAGGGCTATCGGGAGGTTGCGGCGTGACCCCCTGTCATGCACAGAGCAGGGCCAATCCGGGGGTTGGGGCACTGCCCCCTGTCACACACAGAGCAGGGCCCATCAGAGGGGTTGGGGCTCCGTACCCTGTCATGCACAGAGCAGGGCCCATCAGGGGGTTGGGGAGCTCCCTCCTGTCACGCACAGAGCAGGGCCCATCAGGGGGTTGAGGAGCTTCCCCCTGTCACTCACAGAGTAGGGTCAATAGGGGAGTTGGGGCACCGCCCCCTGTCACACACAGAGCAGGGCAGATCAAGGGGTTGGGGCGCCGCACCTTGTCACACTCAGGGCAGGGCCGATGGGGAGGTTATGGCTCTACCCCATCACACACAGAGCAGGGCCCATGGGGGGGCGGAGGGGGGTTGGGGCGCCACCCTCTATCACCCACAGAGCAGGGCCGATCAGGGGATTGGGGTGCCGCCACACTCACACTCAGGGCAGGGCCGATGGGGAGGTTATGGCTCTATCCCATCACACACAGAGCAGGGCCGGGGGGGGGTTTGTCACACACAGAGCCATAGGGTCGATCAGGGTGTTTGGGTGCTGCCCCCTGTCATGCTGATCACAGTGCCGGGAGGCCTCTTGGCTCCGCTGGTCCCGGTGCTGGGAGGCATATTACCCTTTTACTATATAGAGTAGAGGCGTGGTGTATGGGTGAGTGCCAGCTCATTTGCCCTGAAGGGTGTCTTGGATCAGGTGGGGGTCCCCACTGGGGTGCCTGGCCAGCCTGGGTGAGGGGATGATGGCTGTTTGCAGCTGGTCACCCCCCCTTCAGAGTGTGGGTCCCCACTGGGGTGCCTGGCCAGTCTGGGTGAGGGGCTGAGGGCTGTTTTCAGCCTGTGGGTGACTGAAGCTCCCAACCACTCCTTTTTTCCTTTTTTTTTTTTTTTTTTTATTCTGGGCCAGCTTTAGCTTGAGGCTTGGCTCCAGCTCTTAGGCCTCCACTCCTAAAAGTATGTTTCTGGCCTTTGCTTACAATGTTGCGAATCTGCTGGCTGAAGTCCGGCGGTATTTGTTACAATGTTTGAAACTGCAGGCTCAGAGGCCTGGAGCCGCAGGCGGGGAACGTTGGTTTCCTCCGTCACTGAGGCAAGCAAGCCTCATGTTAGTTTCAAGCTGCCTGGCTGCCGGCTGCCATCTTGGCTGACAGTTAATTTGCATATCTCGCTGATTAGCCAATGAAAAGGGTAGCGGTTGTACACCAATTACCATGTTTCTCTTTTATTAGTGTAGATTAGTTTCAGGTGCACACTATAGTGGTTAGACAATCATATATTTTATAAAGTGTTCCCCTTGATATTTCCAGTAACAAATGGAAAACATACATAGTTATTACAATAATACTGACATTTCCTATGTTATACTTTACACTTCCATGCCTATTTTGTAGCTACCAATCTGTACATCTCAATCCCTTCACCTTTTTCACCCAGTCTCCCAACAGCCCTCCCCTCTGGCAACCATTAGTCTGTTCTCTATTACTATGAGTCTGTTTCTGATTTTTTTGTTTATATTGTTCTTTAGTTTCCACCTATGAGTGAAATCATATGGTATTTTTCTTTCTCTGACTGACTTATTTCACTTAATATAATGCCCTCTAGGTCCATCTATGTTGTTTCTAATGGTGAGACTATGTTCAGGTTTTATGGCTGAGTAATATCCCATTGTATATATGTATCACAGCTTTTCATTCACTCATCTCTTGATGGGCATTTGTGTTGGTTTCATAGTTTGGCTATTGTAAGTAATGTTGTAATGAACGTGGTGATACATACATTCTTTTGAATTAATGTTTTGGGTTCCTTCAGATATATATCCAGAAGTGGAATTGTTGGGTCATAAGGCAATTTAATTTTTAATTTTTTGAGAAACCTCCATATTGTTTTCCATAATGGCTGCACTAATCTGAATTCCCAGTGCATGTGTCAAATATGAGTAGACTTTATATATATGTTTAATTTGGGACACTCAATTGTGTTCCTTTGGTTTGTTTCTATTTTTGTGGCAACAACATTCTGTTTTGATTACTATTGCTTTCAAATCTAGTTTGAGGTACCATCTCACACCTCTCAGAATTGTTATGATCAACAAATCAACAAATGACAAGTGCTAGCGAGGATACAGAGAAAAATGTACCCTCCTGCACTGCTGGTGGGAATTCAGACTGGTGCAGCCACTCTGGAAAACAATATAGCATTTCCTCAAAAAACTAAAAATGGAACTCCCATTTGACCCTGTGATCCCACTTTTAGGAATATATCACAAGAAACCAGAAACACCAATCAGAAAGGATATATGCACCTCTATGTTCATAGCAGTACAATTCACCATAGCTAAGATTTGGAAACAGCCAAAGTGCCCATCAACAGATGAGTGGATTAGAAAACTGTGGTACATCTACACAATGGAATAGTACACTGCTGTAAAAAGGAAGGAACTCCTACTATTTGGAACAGCATGAGTATTACGCTAAGCAAAATAGTTAGAGAAAGATAAATATCACATGATCTCACTCATATGTGGAACATATTAAGTTAATGATTTACAGTTACCATGTGCTCATCTGGAAGGGTTCTTGGTAAAGGGACACAGCAGAATAAATTTCACAAAATCCAAAGTTTAATATATATCCCTTTGGCTGATAGTAAAATTCTAACATGTGGTTCTCTAAAGAATTATATAATTTAGCTATGAAAATAATCTCTACAGACTCTCATATCTCTGCAAAAGCTATTTTTTCATTGCACATTTTTCATAACATGACCAATTAAGTGCAAAATTGAAGGAGCTGATTTGTGCACATAGATGTGTATGTCCTTGATAAATTTTCCTTTCATTTACAAGACTTGTCATTTAGAAGCAAATATTGGACAGATTTTCCATGCATAAGTATGACTCTTAGTAGGTGGTGAAAATATAAGATTGGTACATAATGTTTAAAATGAATATGCAATCAGCAATGTATAATTTTTTTGTTCAAACATTGTGTATTTTTTAAAACATTTGAAAATATTCCTTTTTAAAGAATATTGACACAGTCTCTGCAGGAAAGAAACATCTGCACAGCATATGTTTCAAGGGACCTGGCGTATATAGCATACTGTTCTTAATATGTTTGCTCTCCTTCTTGGCGCTATGTGTTTTAACCAAGGTTACCTCTCCGAGAAAGGTTGTTTCCCTAGGTAGGGATTTTCCCCTGAAGTTAGGGAGGGGATAAAACCCTTTAACTAAGTGCCAGGCGGGTAGTTAATCACTTTAACTACAAACAATCACGCTTAAACTACATAATCTTTACTCCTTGGAATGGAGATAAGAAACACCCTAACCTTTGCAATAGAAATTGACAAGATTAAAATCAACTGCTATAAATACAGATGTAACAAGACAATAAACACCAGAACTTGGCTGGAGATCCTGGACAGAACTTGGCTAGAGATCCTGGCTAGGCTGCTGATCAACTGAACGCTGTCTCCATGTCATTCCTTCTTCGCCGACTCAGTCCACACCTTTGGGGACCCCTGGACCTGCTGGAGTTGGACCCCGGCATTTAGGGAAAGGTGTCACTCGCTGATCATTGTTGCCTAACTCAGTTTCCAGCCTGCAGTTTAATGCAGAGTGATTATCAGCTTCCTATCAGATTATGTGACCTAGTGCGATCCGAGTGCATGGTTGAAAATTGGAGAGCTGCATTTCACTCTCATCTGAAAGCATTCCTTAAAAATAAAAAAAGTAAAATGCTTGTCAATCAGAGCTCTCCACACCCTTTACAAAAAAGAAGCTTAAATACAAAACAGCAACATCAACAGGTGGTATTCTAGAACGGACTTGCACCCAAGAGGAGAAACAACACTGACTCCTGAACATAGCTAGAGGGCCTGGTCCCAAGCCAGACCCAAATCCTTCTGCTTTTGGAACAGCTTTTAATTTTTTATCACCTTATAAAAAGAGAGTGAATTAGGTACTGATGACTGGCAGCCCTTTTGCCTGCCTCTGCCACAGGGGTGTTTATTCAGGTGTGTCAGCAGTGCACATGGCCACATACTTAAAATATAATCTGGTGAAATAGCCTTTGAGATCCTTCATTCTGCCTAAGTCTAACAGGAGACCACAGATGATGGGTTTTTTCTGCCTCATGAAAAAAGTCACTCATTCAAGAACAAGGCTGGAGCACATGAACTTTGTTTCACTGAGATCCTCATGACTCATCTCTTCCAAAGCAGTCCAAAGTTTCTTACTTTCTTTTAACCTGAGGGTAATATGTTTTGATAGTGGATGAAATGATATAACAAAAGATAATTTGAGTGTTCTACATATGAAAATTATATCCCAAATCCATACATAGGGTAATTTCTCCAATGAGAAGATTTTACATGCATATTTCTGTTTATGTCTTTGAAAGATACAGAGAGCTGGCTAACTTGTTTTTGTCTTTACTCACAAATTGATTTGGAATCTTTTGTAAACTGTTTGGTAGTGACACTGCAGTTCATAGAGGATAAAGCAACAAAAATTTGGAAATTCAAAGTATCAAATAAAAAGAGTGAGAGGAAGAGAAATGAAATACAAATTTAAAAGGGAAGAGATGTGATAATTGCTGTGTGACCTTGAGAATGTTTATAATTTCTCTGTGTTTCATTTCCTTATTCCTATTCTGAGGAATGGAGATAAAACAGTATTTATTTCATAGCTTTGTTTTGAAGATTATTTACATTTGTAACACACATAGAGCATCATAGTTCCTAACTCATGCTAAGCATTCAATAAATGTTTAAGTATAATAATTATTATCAATTTAATGATAATTATGTGCCTTTGTTCTTATTGTGGTGTAATATTTAATATTATATCACATAATGCTCACATTTCTTTTTATCTTCTTTTTGCAGGTGAAGAAACTTAAGTAACTTACTTAGGGCACATAGGTGGTAATGAGTAGGGACAAGATCAACACCTAAATCTATGTGTTTTTAAAGCTCATACCCTAAAGATCAACCTACATCTATGATTGTCAAGCAGTGTTCTATACTCTATCTCTTCTGTAATATGAAATGGATCATTCTCAAAAATGTAAACACTAATATTGTGTTTGGTAAATGTTACACATCCCCTTTGTTATGCTAAATATACCAATCTCATCTAAGTGTTAAATTAGACATTAAACAGATCTCCAGAAGATGTGATCTGTTGTCTGTTAAAAATTATGAATGCAGGGACATTGGGTAGCATTATTATTGGCCTGGAAAACAGACTTTTTAAGACTGACAGAAACCAAATGAGATTTGGATTAATCCAAAACAAAAAGTAAAAGTATAATCTTTTAGCCAGAATAACCTGGCCAGGACAGAACCACCAATACTTGCAGGCCTCCATCTACTCTAAACACAACTGCTACAACTGCTAGACATGGTAGCAATTTCCTCAAATTAGTTGTAAACATCATTTAAATATTGTGTTACTCACTTTAGATTTACAGTCTGGGATGTCAGCATCCAATTAGCTGAGACAAGGTTATATGCCCATAACCTGGGTGTTGGCTGCTACAGGGGAAGCAAACCAAGTTAACTAATACATTACACAGCACAAAGTTGGGCAATGAACAGCAAAAAAAAAGCAGCCCTAAATTCTTTTTTAGTTGACTTTATATTAAAGAAATATTTACCCCATAAATATTGACCTCATGTGTAATTTTTAAAAATTTGATACACCACATTGTACATACTCCTATTTTTGACCCTTTATATTTTTTTATTTTAATTTTATTTTTCAATTACATTTGACATATATTAGTGTCAAGTGTAGAACATACAGATTAAACACGTATATATACCTGTGAAGTGATCAGTCCTGTAAGCATAGTATCCTATACCATACATAGTTATTACAGTACTAGAGGCCTGGTGCATGAAAATTCATGCTTTGGATGGGAGTCCCTCAGCCAAGCCTGTCCCCTCTCACAGTCCAGGATCCCTCAGGGGTAGGAGGAGACCAGGCAATCAGGGGAAGGTGACGCTCATCACACCTCTGCTGCTGCCACTGCCGGCAGCGCAAGCCTCGGCCAGCTCTGGTTACCTGAGCCTCGGGCAGCCCTGGGCAGCTGGGCAGCTGCCATCCGAGACTTGTCTGCACCTCAGGCCAGCCCTGGGCTGGGGGGCTGAGGGGACTGGGGGATTCCAGAAGCTTGCGTGCAGAGTTGTCAGGTCCACCTGGGGGGAGGCCCAGCATTGTCGCAGACCTGCCACCCTGACAGGACTGAGGGGACTGGGCTCCACCATCTTGTGGCTGTGGGTGTGGCCATCTTTGAGGGTATGGCAATTTGCATATTCCTTCCTTATTGGCTGTAGACACCGCCATCTTTGAGGGTGGGGCAGTTAATTAGCATATTCACTCCTTATTGGCTGTGGGTGCTGCTATCTTTGAGGGAAAGACAGTCAATTAGCATATTTCCTCCTTATTGGCTGTAGGTGCTGCCATATTTGAGGGTGGGGCAGTCAATTAGCATATCCCCTCCTTTTTGGCTGTGGACACTACTATCTTTGCAATGGCATGAGGGTAAATTAGCATATTCCCCCTTTATTAGATGGGATTACTGACTATATTCCTTATGCTGTATTTTACACCCCATGACTATTTTTGTAACTGGCAATTAGTACTTCTTAATCCCTTTCACATATTTCTTTTGTCAATGGTTTAATGAAATTAATTTTTAATCAATGAGCATATCTTTTGTATTGACATATAGATTAATAATATTTTATGCCTAAACGCACTCTTAGTAAATAAGCCAAAAGGCAACACTTTGAGTACATGTATGATCCAAACCTCTTTTCCATGTTTCTAATTCTTTTTTTTTCATATTGTTTTAACACCAATAACAATTTACCAGTCTTCATTGGCCTGTATGTAAAAAAGCTGGATGTTTGTCAGAGCATTTAAAGTTCATTGCTGACAATGTTCAACCACACAACCATCCTTTATTTATCTTTACCATAGCAGATCTTAAATGAAGAAAATAATATTTTTCCCCTTATACCTCTGTTTCTTGCTATGTTAACTATTCAGAAAAGTCAGAATACCATTATAAGAAAGAATTAAAGTAATTTAATTATAAAAATACATGTAAACTTAGAATGTAGGCAAGTTATATAGACCCACAAATAGAATATTAATTCAATATTTAGGAAAGACTTAGGTATTTACTATGCAGTGTCAAAAACATAAACTATTATTTACGATATGCCTTTCTTCATTGGATTTGAAATGTAAGAAATTGTCTAATTTTATATGACATCATTTGGTAATAATATGCTCAGATTGTAAATAATGCATCTCCTGAGACCAGTATAAAGAACCAAGATAAGTATTGCTTTAAATAATGAATGGTGAGAACTACAAAGTACCTTGGTTACTTTTGCTAATTCACTTATTAAAATAACATCATACAATTTTATAGGAAATACACAAAACATTACTATTACACTAAGTAGGTTAAAATTGTACTAAACACTCACCCCCTGTCAACCCTTAATGGGTTTGATTAACACAAATGTACAGCCAAACTGGCAAAGAGAAATACAGAAGGGAGAGAAGACACCCAAGGGCTTGTAACTGGCTTCACTGTAACACACGTTGCTCTTACTGTGCCCAGAGCTACTAAGAAGCAAACCATAAAAGATATTTCAACTTGACATTTGCATTCATGATTATTTGAGGTCCAAAATAAACTTGGATGCCAAGCTAATTTGTTGATATCTCTGTTATTTTCCTGCATCCTTTTTTTCCTTAAAAAAAAATTAACATTGACATTATTGCCCTACTCCACCCACTCCGACATCCTTCTCCCTTGACCTTCACCCAACTATTGTCCTTGCCCATGCGGTATGCATATATGCTCTATAGCTAACCCATTCACTTTCATTTTTTATAAGAAAGATATTAAGAAAACAGGTATATTAAATCTATAAAGACAAAGATTTCCAGAACAATGCAGCCATACTTTCTAACTATAATAGAAATTAATAATTCTGCATACTCTAACAATTATTCAATTAGATTCATAGAAAGTAGCTTTAGAAAACTGGGTTCTTATAATATCCCTGATAGAAAACCAAATACTTAGTGGGGAAAAAAAGGTTGTTACCTTTGGCAAGCATGTCCTCAGCAAAGAAGCTTAAGGAGAGAAGATACAGCAATGAAAGTAAATATAGAGAAGCTATTTCAGTTTGATAAGAAGAATAACATTTTTGGAAAGAGGATCATCACTATTTCTTAAAATGCTGATGTATATATTACCCAAAAGCATCATGGGGATTATATGATATCAGTTTAGTTTTATTTATTCTTGGCCCTTACAATATAAAAGTTGATTTTTTCTAAACATCATAAGAGAATATACTCAATCTCTTAAAACTAATATATATAAGTACAAAGGAGACTACTCCATCCTCTATACAAGGGTGAATAAAACAGAAAAGAACCAGGAAAGTGAGAGTATATAAGATATGTTTGTGAAAAATATATGGTAGTTGGAGATAGAAAGCAGTCATCGAGGAAGTGGTTTTTAATAACAGGGCTTTTGTATAAATCAACAACAATTTTTTTTTTTGCCTAAAATCATGAAGTTTTATAGATTTGACTCCCATCACAGATGCATAGGCATATTTTTAAAAAGTAATTGGCAGAGCAAACTCACATTGGAAAGAAGCTGTGCACCTGGATTTCCTTATTTTTTGGATTTGTTCAGAGTCCAAAAGAAACAAACAAAAAAAAATCTACACTTAAGAAATGTGGCCCCGAAACCGGTTTGGCTCAGTGGATAGAGCATCGGCCTGCGGACTGAAAGGTCCCAGGTTCGATTCCGGTCAAGGGCATGTACCTGGGTTGCGGGCACATCCCCAGTGGGAGATGTGCAGGAGGCAGCTGATCGATGTTTCTCTCTCATCGATGTTTCTCTCTCTCTCTCTCTCTCTCTCTCTCTCTCTCTCTCTCTCTCTCTCTCTCTCTCCCTCTCTCTCTCCCTTCCTCTCTGTAAAAAATGAATAAAATATATTTAATAAAAAAAAAAGAAATGTGGTTGATGCCGAACCGGTTTGGCTCAGTGGATAGGCCGTTAGCCTGTGGACTGAAGGGTCCCAGGTTAGATTCCGGTCAAGGGCATGTACCTTGGTTGCAGGCACATCCCCAGTGGGGGCCGTGTAGGAGGCACCTGATCGATCTCTCTCATGGATGTTTCTAACTCTCTATCCCTTTCCCTTCTTCTCTGTAAAAAATCAATAAAATATTAAAAAAAAAAGAAATGTGGTTGATATGTGTCTGTGGTACACTGCAAAGACTAAAACATGAGCAATTATGGATGAACAGACAGAAACATCTTTGAAGATATCAGATTAATATTAGCCAAGTTACAAGACTTGACCAGTCTGATGGGAAGTATGGAGTGTCATGGTCAAACACAAAATGTGAAAATCTATGTGATACTTAACAAGAAAACAAAAATTAATATTTTACTAGAACCATTCATTTATTTATCCAGCATGAATTGAGTGAGCACTTTTGAAAGACCAGGCAGTGTGTCAATATGAAAATAAATAAAAGGCATTTCTGATCTCCCAGAACTCAAAGTAAAAAGGGCAGATATGTAAATCAATAATTATGACACAACCTCAGAAGTTACCCATTCAACACTTCCAGTTAATTAGCCCTCTGGTGATAATGGATTGGTAAAGAACACCGGAACCATCTTGAGTAACACAAGTATATTATTTGTAGTTGTATTCATGTAAATGACCTATTTAAATATTTAAAAAAACTACTTCTAGAAGTAATAACCTTCACTGGCATAAGACTTTGACTGATTAAGAAATGCAAAAAAAACAAACAAACAAAAAAACACTCCAAAATTAAATTCCATGACTAGACACCTTCCCTGGTGAATTCTACAAAATATTCAAAAACTAATTAATACAACTTTATCTCAAAAAATTCCAAAAAATAGAAGATGCAAGAACACTTCCAAACTCAGTTTGAGACCAGCATTGCTTAGATACAAAACAAGGTAAGGAAACCACAATAAAATAAAATTACAGGCCAATATCCTTGATGAACATAGATGCAAAAATACTCAACAAATTATTAGTGAGCCAAATTCAACAGCACATTAAAGAGATCATATATCATGATCAAGTGGGATTTATTACAGGGATGAAGGTATGGTTTAACAGCAGCAAATCAATTACTATGATATACCACATTAACAAAATAAAGGTTAAAAATCATGTGATCATCTCAATAGATTCAGAGAAAGCATTTGATAAAATTTAATATTCATTTATGAAATGAACTCTCAAAAAAGTGGGTATAGAGAAAATGTACCTTAACATAATAAAAAACATGTATGAAAAATACCACAACTAACATTATATTCAACAAAGTTGAAGATCTGATCAAGATGGTGGTGTAGGTAAATGCAGTACTCAAATCATCCCACAACCACATCAAAATTACAACTAAACTATAGAGCAACTATCATTCAGGACTGCCTGAAATGTAGCTGAATAAAAGTCCTACAACAAAGGATATAAAAAGGAAGCCACATTGAGATTGGTAAAAGGGATGGAGACTCTGAATGGGATTGTCCTACACTAACTGTTAAAAATCAGGATAGATATCTTAAATGCAGACCCCCACCACCACCACCACCACCGAGGAGCAAGGTTCTAGCCCCATACCAGGTCTTCTAGCTGAGGGTTCCTGTGGCAGAAAAATAAGATCCCATAACTTCTGGCTATAAAAACCAGTTCAGATTACAGCTGAGTAAGACAAAGGGCTGCTTGAATCCCAGACATTCCTCTTAAAGCAGTAGTTCTCAACCTTCCTAATGCCGCGACCCTTTAATACAGTTTCTCATGTTGTGGTAACCCCCAATCATAAAATTATTTTCGTTGCTACTTCATAACTGTAATTTTGCTACTGTTCTGAATTGTAGTGTATATATCTGATATGCAGGATGTATTTTCATTGTTACAAATTGAACATAATTAAAGCACAGTGATTAATCACAAAAAAATATGTAATTATATATGTGTTTTCCGATGGTCTAAGGCGACCCCTGTGAAAGGGTCGTTCGACCCCCAAAGGGGTTGTGACTCACAGGTTGAGAACCGCTGTTTTAAAGGGTCTGTGCATAAACTTGAACTCATTCACTCTGAGTTCTATGCTGAGACATCAGAGACATCCAGGGAAGAAATGAGTAGTCTGGCATAGGAGCAAGTGCTGGAGGGGTAGTTTTCTCCCAGACAGAAGTGCTAACAGAGGCCATTGTTTCTTCCGTTCCTCCTCCCATAAAAGGGTTGGCTGGTGGGTGCCATATCTGAGTCTCTATCAAACTCTAACACAGTTGGGCCATCTCTGGTGATTCCCTGAGACCTGGCCATACCTACCTTTCAGGCCCAACCTAAGCCATTTCCAGTGGCTTTTCCATAAAAACAGCCTGTATTGCCTCATGCTGCAGACTTTCCTAAAATCTTTCAAATAAGCAGTATCTGGCCTTGGCATGTCCCTTACCTGTCATTGAGGGGCACTAGGCCTAGCACTAGCAGCAACCAGCCTTGGGTCACAGCCTAGCCTCTCCTGGACACCTCCAAGCCCAGCAAAAGTAGCATCCATCTGCAGATAACTTTGTAGTTTATGTTAGGTGGCCATGGAGAGGGCACCGGTTTCAGATGACTTTGACCTGCACCTCCTGGAAGACCCCCAGAGCCAGTACACCCAGTGGAAAGCTACAGACCCCATCAAAGCACCATCCAACCTTCTCCACAAGCAACACACTCAAGGGGAAGACTCAGCAGGTACCAGAGCCCTGCTAAAATAAGTTGTACTCTGTAGGGTCAGCCCCTGCATAGCTGACCCTCCACAGTGGTCACAGCCAATCCTCAGAGAAAATCAAGTTGTGGGTAAATCCTTCCCATTGAGGTGCCAATAGCAATCAAGACCAAACTACAACAGGAGGGTGTATATATAGTCCACACTGATGGTCGTACCTGTAGCGCCAAGATCATGTGATTGTGGAGCCTGTGCCACTGGATTCTATAGGACACTTACTACATAAGGCCACTCTAATAATTTTGGGAGACAGTAGTTCTACCCAATATAGAAACAAACACAGGGAGGCAGCCAAAATGAGGAGACAAGGAAACATGTCCCAAGTGAAAGAACAGAACAAAACTTCAAAAAAAAAGGGCTAGACAAAGTGGACAGAAACAATCTACTAGATGCAGAGTTCAAAATACAGGTTATAGCCCTAGCCGGTTTGGCTCAATGGATAAAGCGTCGGCCAGTGAACTGAAAGGTCCCGGGTTCGATTCCTGTCAAGGGCGCATGCCCAGGTTGTGGGCTCGATCCCAGTGGGGAACTTGAGGGAGGCAGCCGATCCATGATTCTCTCTCATCATGGATGTTTCTATCTCTCTCTACCTCTTCCATCCTCTCTGAAATCAATTTGAAAAAATACAAGTTATAAGTATGCCCAATTAACTTAGAAGAGTAGATTAACTTAACAAGAACTTCAGCAAAAAGGTGGGGAACATAAAAATGGAGATAGAAAACAAAAAATAGAACCTGTTGAAAAGAAGAATGCAGTCACTGAAATGAAGAATGCATTATAAGAAATCAACAGTGGAGTAGATGAAGCAGAGAATCAAATAAGAGGTTTGAAAGATAAGGAAGCATCTGAACAGCAAAAGTAAAAACATCAAAATATGAGAATTGTATAAGGATCCTCTGGGACAACATCAAGTATAACCAATATTTTCATAATGTGGGTGGCTGTAAAAGAAGAGAAAGACCAAGGAATTGAAAACCTACGTGAAAAATAATGATGGAAGTTTTTCCTAACCTGGTGAAGAAACAGACATACAAATCTAGGAAGCACAGAGAGTCCCAAACAAGATGAACCCAAAGAGGACCACACCAAGACACAGCATAATTAAAATTGCAAAGGTTAAAGACAAAGAGAAAACCTAAAAAAAAGACAAAAGCAGTATTTTTTTTTAAATCTACAAGATAGCTTCCATAAGACTATCAGCTTATTTCCAACAGAAAGTTTATAAGCCAGAAGGGATTGTCTTTAAATATTCAAAGTGATAAAAAGCAAGAATCTACAACCAAAATTACTCTACCCATCTAAGCTATCATTCAGAATTTAAGGATATATAAAGAGCTTCCCAGACTAGTCAAACCTAAAGGAGTTCATCACCACCAAACCAGTATTACAAAAAATGTTTTCTGAAAAAGGAAACAAACAAAAAGCTGGGGTAGCAATAATTTACACCAGACAAAATAAACTTTTTTAAAAAGGTTGTATAACAAGAGACAAAGAAGAACTCAGCAATTCTACTTCTGGATCTTTATCTGAAGAAACACAAAACTCTAAGTTACCGTATTGTACACTTGATACAAATATTGTATGTCAAGTGTAATTGAGAAAAAATATTTAAATTTTTTAAAAGTCTGAATAATATTCTCTTTTAATTAGGAACAAAACAGGGATGCTCACTCTTACCATTTTTATTCAACAAAGTCTATTGGAAGACAAGTCATAAGAAATGGGCAACAAAAAGAAATGAAAGGTATCAATATTGAAAAAGAAGAAGTAAACCTGTCACTATTTGCAGATGACATGATATTATACAAAGAAAACCTAAAGACCATAAAAACTTTTAAAATTAATAAATGATCTCGGTAAAGTTGTAGGATGCAAAACTCAATATATAGAAATCTGTAGCAGTTCTGTACACTAATAATGAACTTATCAGATAGAAAAATTAATAAAAAAAACCCATTTACAATTGCATCAAAAAGATTAAAATACCTAGAAATACATTTAGCCAAGAAGGTAATATACCTGTACACTTGAAAAAAATATTAAAGACACAAATAAATGGACAAATATTCCATGCTCATGGATTGAAATAATTAATATTGTTAAAAGTCCCAAAGTACCCAGAGCTATATACAGATTCACTGCAATTCCTATCAAAATCCCAATGGTATTTTCCACAGGAATAGAACAAGCAATTATAAAATTTGTATGGAACCACAAAATACCGAAAGCAATCTTGAGAAAAACAAACCTGGAGGCATCATATTCTCTGATTCTAAACTATTATTACAACACTATTGTAGTCAAAACAGTATGGTACTGGTATTAAAAAAAATGTATAGAACAAATGAAAAAGAATAGAGAGACCAAAAATAAGCTCATGCCTATATGGTCAATTTATATATGACAAGGGAGCTAAGATTATACAATGGGGAAAAAACAGTCTCTTCCATAAATGGTTTTGGGAAAACTAGACACCCACATGCAAAAGAAAAAAAAATTGGTTATGCATATAAATTCTTTAGTTAATCTCTTCCCATTCACCCACCCCTATCTTCCCTCTGAGATTCAAAGTCTGTTCCATGTTTCTATGTTTCTGGATCTATTTTGTGCAGAAGCTTATTTTGTTCTTTAGATTCCACATATGAGTAAGATCAAGTTATGCTTGTCTTTCTCTGACTGGCTTAGGTTGCTTAGCATAATACTCTCCAGGTCCCTCCATGTTGTCTCAATGGTACACAGAGGATAGTGCGGTGAAGGACAGGGGCAGGGTCAAGTAGGGGCTAGAAGGCATCAATGGGGGAAACAGGGGAACATCTATAATACTTTCATATATATATATATATATATATATATATATATATATATATATCTCCACTGTTTTACAATATACTCTTAAAAAATTAACTCAAAATGGATTCAAGAATGTAAGTCCTGAAACCATAAAATTTCTAGTTAGTAAGCTCCTTAACATCAGTCTTGGTCATCACTTTTGGAATTTGATACTAAAGCAAAGGCAACAAAACAAAAATAAACAAGTAAAAGTAAGTCAAACTTAAAAACTTCAGCACAGCAAACAAAACGATTAAAATGAAAAGGCAACCTACTGAATGAGATAAAACATTTGAAAATCACATATCTGATAAAGTTTAATTTCCAAAATATATAAAGAACTCTTACAATTAATCACAAAAAACCTACATTCTGATTTAATAAATGGGCACAGATGCTGAATACCTTTTTCCCCCCGAAGAGTAAATAGAGATGACCAGCAGTACATTAAAAGGTGGTCAACATCACTAATCATCACAGATATTTTAATTTAAACTATCATCAATAAATCAACAAACAACAAGTGTTGGCGAAGACGTGGAGAAAAGGGAACCCCCATACACTATTGGTGGAAATAAAGACTGGTGTAGCCACTGTGGAAAGAAGTATGAAGTTACCTCAACAATTAAAAATGGAACTGCCTTATGACCCACTGATTCCACTCCTGGGTATTTATTAAAGGAAAAGAAAGCACTAGTTCAAATATGCATTTCCATATTAATTGCACCGTTATTTACAATATCTAAACAATGGAAACAACCTATGTGTTTACTGATGGATGAATGGATAAAGAAAAGTATATATATATTCAGCCATAAAAAAGATGAAATCTTACCATTTGTGACATGAATGGACCTTGAAGGCATTATACTAAGTTAAATAAGTCAGACAGAGAAACACAAATAACATATGATTTCATTTATATTTGGAATTAAAAAAAGAAATTCATAGATACAGAGAACAAATTGGTGATTGTCAGTGACAAAGGATGGTGGGTGGGTGAAATGGGTGAAAGGAGTCAAAGGGTAAAAAGCTCCATTTATAAAATAAACAAGCCTTGGAAATGTAATTTGCAGCATAGACTATGCATTTGCATATTTCAAAATTGCTAAGTAAGTACAACTTCTCATCTCAAGAAAAAATAATTCTCTAACTATGTATGATGATGGATATTAACTAGACTTATTGTGGTTGAATTTTTCAATATATGCAAATATCAAATCATTGTGATTGTACCCGAAATGCATATAATACTGTATGTCAATTATATTTTGATTTTTTTTAAAATTACATTTAAAAAAAATAAGCATGACCCTGATACCAGAGACTTCTTACCTTGGGAATAAGAAAGGTGTTTTGTATAATTTCCTTTTTTTAACAGGATGTTGTTGGTTGTTGTTTTTTAGGTGACATGCTAAAATAGTATCTAAACAAACAAATAATCCAATCAAAATGTGGGCAGAGTACCTGGAAATCACCTCTCCCAAGAAGACATATGAACAGACAATGGATATGTGAAAAGATGTTCAACCTCATTCACAATTAGGGAAATGCAAATAAAATCTATAATGAGATACCACCTCACACCTGTTGGAGTGGCCATTATCAAGACAAACAATAACAAGTGTTGGAGAGGTTATGGATAAAAAAGAACCCTCATTCACTGCTGGTGGAAATGTAGACTGGTACAAGTACAGGAGAGCAGTCTGGCGATTCTTCAAAAAAATTAAGACTAGAACTACCATATGACCTAATAACCCCGCTCCTGGGTGTATACCCAAAAAACTCAAAAACATGCATTTGAAAACATATATGGGCCCCTATCTTCACTGCAGCATTATCATGGTGGCCAAGACATGGAAACAACCAAAGTGTCCTGTGGTAGAGGACTGGATAAAGAAGAAGTGGTGCATATACACAATGGAATACTATTCAGCCATAAGAAAGGATGAAATACTGCCATTTGCAACAACATGGATGGACCTTGAGAACATTATGCTAAATGAAATAAGTCAGTCACAGAAAGCTAACAACCATATGATTTAACTCATATGTAGGATATAAAACTGAAACTTGTTAACACAAACAGTAGTGTGGTGGTTGCCATAGGGAAGGGGATCCTAAAATATGGTGACAAGAGAAGATTTGACTTTGGGTGGTGGGCACACGGTACAATATACAGATCTTATAACATAGAAACCCATACCTGAAAACTATATGATCATGTTTACCAAAGTCACCCCAATAAATTCAATAAAAAATAAAATAGAATAGAATCTAATAAATCCAGATTTCAATATTATTTCAGCAAGAATGCTAAGTGTTGGAAGATAACACTTATTTTATGGAAAAATATAAAGGAGAAACCAAAGTAAAACAAGGACAATGTAAAATAAATATATGACAAAACAAGTGGGAAATATTAGAGTAATTCCAATCATTAGCAACACCTTGTCAGTTACAGACAGAAAGAGCTACCTAGTGAAGAAAAGCTGAACCAGGCATCAGGCATCAGGAATGGAATTGAAACCATCAAGCCCATATTAAATAATGTGTGGTGGCAAGCCCAGGTGTCTGGCATCTGGAGGAATCCAGAAGGAGTTTTTAAATCACTTTTATTGGAACTCCTCATCTACAGGTAATGTCCTGAGGGCTGCAGAACATGCAGATTTGAAGGAAATGCAATCTTACTATTTCTTAACTTTGTCCCTCTTGAGTCATCTTCAGAAATCCTTGAGAATGTTTCTTCCACATGCATGCCCAGCACATTTTCTTGTTGTTCATACATTTCCCCCTCTTTTCTGACTATCACTAGATCTTGGAAAGCTAAACCTCTTCCACTTGTAGTTTCCTTATATTACTCTTCTTCATTTTGTACAAAATAGCATCTTAACAACGTAAAGTCCCTTGAATCTCTTGCTTAAGTTTATTTAAACAAATCACATTGCCCTTAAATTTCTACCTACCTGTAGTAGTGTTGTCTCTGGTTATCAATCAACATAATATCAACTCCATAATTATTTTTGGTCTTATTAATATATCTGGGGTCCAGACTAGTACATAACATACATGCAGGTGTACAGTATCTCTTTAAACACTCGAGGAGCTATCTCTTGTGGAAAACAACTTAGGTTCAACATTCATATTTCTGCCATTAAAATAATAATGAAACTACTTATTTACATGAGATTCAAAACCAACAAAACAGTTATTTACCAATATAATTACCTAAATTTGTCTTGGTTATTATAATGAAAATAGTAAGCTGAGTTACAAGTGCTGCCACTTCAATTTTTATATATTTTACTTTTGTTGCTATCTTCTTGAGGAACTACCCATTTATTGCCCTGCTTCCATAAGCATCTATAAGGAGATAGAGTTCATCTAGACAAAAGATAGCACAATGAAAACAAGAAAAGTAACCCTGCCATAGTAAAAGCTGGGTCATCCCAGTAACCCTAACCATCTTCAAGATTATGACAACCTAAACAAAAGGGAACTTTCACCATCTTTACTGTCCTTACATTAAACATCAACTTCCCAATGACAACTTACTTGTTTGTGTTTTTGTTTTTTACAGACTGGGTCCCAACCCACACTTTTATCTATTCAGGTCTAGGGTAGGAGAGGCTATTGAAATCCAGGGGGAAATCTCTAAATTGGGACTAAAAATATTACTTTTCCAGTAAGTACATCCAATAATATCATCTCTCTTTGAATAGGGTATACAATAATTTGCCTGTCTTCCTAATTAGTTTAGAACTAATTTTACAATACTTTTGGTCTTGTAAAAAGAACTAAAGTTGATCTAGTTCTATTTTTTATTTAATATGATATTTATGAAGTATTTAAAGTAAGAACAGGTGTTGTGGCAGAATGCAAGGGAGAATGATCACCAGCACTATGAGGGAGGAAAGTTTAACCTTTATTTCACAGATCTGCTAGGCAGGGGAACTCCGGATCCAAAGCCTGAACTGAACTTGTGGGGAGTCTCTGACCTATATATCTCCTCCTGTGGTGGCCCCTGAAGGTCCCTGCAGCTCCGCCCAATTCAGCTGTGGTGGGACCCTGGGGGAAGTAAGACTACAGTTTTAACCAGATACAGTTTTAACTAGGTTGCAAGCCCCTCCATTTTCCTTTACACACAGAAAGACAGAAACGAAAACAAAACAAGAACATTATAAAAGAGTTCTTTATTCTTTTATTTTAAAACTAGAAGCCAGTTGCATGAAGAGATTCGTGCAATAGGCCTTCCCTTCCGCTGGCTGCCGGCACTGGTTTTCCTCCAGCACTCAGGACCCAGGCCGGAGCCTTCAGTCTTCGCTCCACCGTTTTGCGACTATGTATGCAAATTAACCACCATCTTTGTTGGGTTAATTTGCATGCTCTCCTGATTGGCTGGTGTGCATAGCAGAAGGGCAGTAAATTTACATGTTTGTCTATTATTAGGTCAGATGTTCATAATTAAAAAGTTTCTCCAGCAGTCCAAATATGTAAGTTATCTTACACACAAATGTTTTATTTTGTCATTTGGTTATGAAAATGGAATTCTTCTTCTTGCACAACTGCAAATGTTTTGTTGATACATAATACTGTTTGAGACCTAAACTGGTCTCTAGTTTCCAGTGCACCAGAGCAATTTACTTGAGCATGAATGGGTAGTAGCCTGGAATGATGAACCTGCTTATACTGAAGTGCAGGAGCAAGCCCCTCACGATGGATATATATATATATATATATATATATATATATATATATATATATCCTATTTAATAAAAGGGTAATATGCAAATTAACCATCACTCCATCACAAAGATGGTGGTGCCCATAGCCACAAGATGGCGGCGCCCATTCCTCTCAGCCCTGCCAGAGTCCCCCAGTCCCAGGGGGAGCCTCTGAGAGCGGGAAGCATGATTGGCCTGGCAGAATGCTTCCTTCACCACCTTGGCGACAAGGCAAACATTCCACCCTGGCCATGGAGGGCCTCTGTGCAGTGGGCACAGAGTGCCCGGGTGGGGGGATGCTTACTTGTTGCCCCTGCGATGAGGCAAGTGTTCTGTGCCCAGCCATTAAGGCCTCAGGCCAAGCAAGGCACGGAACGCTTGCGTTGTTGCAGGTTGGGCTGAGGGACCCCCCCATGCATGAATTTTTGTGTACTGGGCCTCTAGTATATATTCAAAAGTAGTTGGTTTGGGTCAATTTCTGGGTTCTCTGTTCTATTCCATTGGTCTATATGTCTATTCTTGTGACAGTACCAGGCAGTTTTGAGAACAGTGGCTGTGTAATATAGCTTGATATCCCTCATACTTTGGTCTTATTTCTCAGGATTGCTGCCACTATTCAGGGTCCTTTTTTATTCTAGATGAATTCTTGGACAGTACATTCTAGCTCTGTGAAATATACCAATGGTATTTCAATGGGGCATGCATTTAATCTATAGATTGCTTTGGGTAATATGGACATTTTAATGATGTTGATTCTACCAATCCATGAACACAGTATATTCTTCCATCTGTTTATGTCTTCCTCTATCTCTTTTATTAGTGTCCTGTAGTTATCTGAGTACAGGCCTTTTACCTCATTAATCAAGTTTATTCCTAGGTATTTTAAGTTTTTTGGTGCAATGGTAAATGGGAATGTTTATTTAATCTCTCTTTCTGTAAATTCATTACTGGTGTATAAAAATGTTATAGATTTCTGGGTGTTAATTTTGTATCTTGCTACATTGCCAAATTCATTTATTAAGTCTAATAATTTTTTGATGGAGTCTTTAGGGTTTTCTATGTATAGTATCATGTCATCTGTGAACAAGGACAGTTTTACTTCTTCTTTTCCAATTTGGATATATTTTATTTCTTCTTCTTGCCTAATTGCTATGGCTAGTACTTCCAGTACTATGTAGAACAGGAGTGGTGAAATTGGGCATGCCTGTCTCATTCCTGCTCTTAGATGGAATGGTTTTAGTTTTTGCCCATTGAGTATGATGTTGGTTGTAGGTTTGTCATATAAAGCTTTTATTATGTTGAAGTATGATCCCTCTATTACCTCTTTGCTAAGGGCTTTTATCAAGAAAGGGTGTTGGATTTTGTTAAATGCTTTTTCTGCATCAATTGATATAGCTACGTGACTTTTATGTCTCAATTTGTTTTTGTGATGTATCACGTTAATTGATTTGCAGATATTGTACCATCCTTGCATCCCCAGGATAAATCCACAGATGAGTGGATTAAAAAACTGTGGTACATCTACACAATGGAATACTATGCTGATATAAAAAGGAAGGAACTCCTATCATTTGCGAAAGCATGGATGGAGCTGGTGAGCATTATGCTAATCAGCGCTTCTCAACATGTGAGTTGCGACCCCTTTGGTGGTCGAACAACCCTTTCACAGGGGTCTCCTAAGACCATCCTGCATATCAGATATTTACATTATGATTCATAACAGTAGAAACACTACAGTTATGAAGTAGCAATGAAAATAATTTTATGGTTGGGTCACAACATGAGAAACTGTATTTAAAGGGCCAGAAGGTTGAGAACCACTGTGCTAACTGAAATAAGTCAGTTAAAGAAAGATAAATATCACATGACCTCACTCACTTGTGGAATATAATCAACAACATAAACTGATAAACAAAAACAGACCCAGATACAGAAGCATTGATCTGACTATCAAACCTCAGAGGGAAGTCAGGGGAGGTTGGGACGAAGGGGAAGAGATCAACCAAAGGACTTGTATGCATGCATATAAGCATAACCAATGGACACAGACACTAGGGGGTTGAGGGCATGAGCAAGGGGCAGCTGGGAGCAGTGGGGGAATAAGGACACATGTGTAATACCTTAATCAATAAAGAATAAAAAAGATAAAATTTTTAAAAAGTAGTTGGAAATGTATTTTAAACGACTAATTTGTGCTTATCTTTTTAGAAATTTTTTATTGATTTTAGAGAAGAAGGGAGATGGAGAGAGAGAGAAAAAAACATCCATGATGAGAGAGAATCATCAATTGGCTGCCTCCTGCACACCCCCTAGTGGGGGTGGAGCCCACAAACTGGGTATGTTCCCTGCCTAGGAATCGAACCATGACCTCCTGGTTCATAGTTCAATGCTCAACCACTGAGCCACGCTGTGCTTATCTTTATGGAATATATTAAATGGAGATTTTTGAAACAGAACCCTTGAATTGAAATTTAATGAATACTTTAACATTTTGTATGTATTTCCTTGTGTAAAATTTTGGGCAGTACCAATGACAAAATAAGGTGATATAATAAAACCAGGTTTATTGATCTTTCAGTTATGGGCTTAAATATTTTTCATCTCTAATATGACAGTGAAAAATAATGGATGAGAATATGAAAAATGATTTTTAATGCTGACTGCGGGTCTTAAAGGTTCTGGAATCAGTGTGTTTTTTTCTAAAAATTATACCATACCTTGGATTTTCTTCCAAAGTCAAATGTTTTTCCTGAATTATTTGAAGTTGGGGCTGAGGTAAAACAGTAGCCAAAAACTTTCTGAATTGAGATGTTTTCAAATTACAAATGTATATTTTTAGAATGTCATTTTATAAATGGCAGTTTTTGAAAATACTTGATTAAGAACTTCATAGTCTTGTTTTTACATGGTATTTAATGTATTAAGGATCGATCTAACAGGGGCTTTAAATAAATTTGGTCATATTTATGTGTAAGCACATTTTATTGTAAATGTTTGAGTTTCTGAATTTACAACACATCTGTTTATTGTAGTATGCAATAAACGATATATTAAAGTGCCTTATTCACTTCACTACTTATTAATTAAAAATTTATGATAAATAAAAAATGTGACAACAGGGTATGTACCCTATTGTTGTTAGTTGTTATCTACCCACATAGAAATTAAAATCTAAAAGGCAAGTATAATGGGAATTTTTTAAAAAATATATATTTTATTGATTTTTTACAGAGAAGAAGGGAGAGGGATAGAAAGTCAGAAACATCGATGAGAGAGATCGATCAGCTGCCTCCTGCACGTCCCACAGTGGGGACGTGCCTGCAACCAAGGTACATGCCCTTGACTGGAATCTAACCCAGGACCCTTGAGTTCGCAGGCCTACGCTCTATCCACTGAGCCAAACCGGTTCGGCATAATGGGAATTTTTTAACAGATCATTAGTAATAGTTGCAGCAGCAGCCTCACAAACACCTGGGTAATACTATAGAGTTTATGTAATGTATTCATATCATGGTACATATTGTTTCACAAATACCTCATGAATTAGCAGGGAATAGATTATTCTAACCAGTTTTTAGAGATAAGGTCTGACAGACTTTATATATAAAATACAGTATTCTTTTGCTACCATGTTGCTTCTGATAAACAAGTATAGAAACCATACATAGGAATTGTATCTAATAAAGAGGGAATATGCTAATTGACCCTCACACTCTCGCAAAGATGGCAGCTCCCACAGCCAATAAGGAAGGGATATGCTAATTGACTTCCCTGCCCTCAAAGATGGGAGCGCCCACAGACAATAAGGAGGGAATATGCTTTTTGAATGCCCTGCCCTCAAAGATGGCAGTGCCCACAGCCAATAAGGAGGGAATATGCTTTTTGAATGCCCCACCCTCAAAGATGGCAGTGCCCACAGCCACAAGAGGGTGGCGCTCAGTCCCCTCGGCCCTGCTGGGGCGGCAGGCACACAACAAAGCCAGGCCCACCTCCAGGAGGGCCTGGCCACTCTGCACACATGCCTCTGGAGCCTCCCAGTCCCCTCAGCCCCCAAGCTGCCCAGGGCCAGCCTGAGGCACAGACAAGCCTTGGATGGTGGCTGCCCAGCCACTCAGGGCTGGCCTGAGGTGCAGGTAAGCCTCGGATGGTGGCTCCCCAGCCACCCAGGGCTGCCCAAGGCTCAGGTAACCAGGTCAGCAGTGGCAGCAGCAGAGGTGTGATGAGGCATTGCTTTCCCATGATCACCAGGTCACCTCCCACTCCTGAGGGCTCACAGACTGTGAGAAGGAGCAGGCCGGGCTGAGGGACCCCTCTCCAGTGCATGTATTTTCACGTACCAGGCCTCTAGTCAATTATAAAAGCACTTTGAGGAAAAAAGTTGACTCAGAGCTTGTGCCAGTGATTAACATGACAGTTCATAACAGCAAAAAAGATTAGCCTCACTTGTCTAGTCACAACATAGATGAGTGATATAATGTTGATAAGAAAAGATTCTGATTCCCATTAAAGTGTAGAGGACTAATCTTTCACTGAAGCCCTTTACTCACACTACTTCTGGGTAGGTAAAAAGCTTCTTCTATTATACTAGAAGCTTAGGGTTATTACAGGACATCAAACTGATACAATGGAAAAAGGAGAAGCTCTGAGTGAAGAGATTTGGATCTTGAAAATTTACTTAGAGAAACTATCAAGAAATATCTTAACTACTATACATTCAACCTAAAACAATTCAATTTTCTCTGAGATGATGATATTTTTTTCTTTTTTTAATTTTGTTTTATTGCTTAAAATATTACAAAGAGTGGTGCATATGTCTCCTTTTTTTCCCCCTTGACCTTCCCCCGGCCTCCCCTACCCCCCAGTGTCTTGTGTCCATTGGTTATGCTTATATGCATGCATATAAGTCCTTTGGTTTATCTCTTACCCCCCACCCCCCACCCCCGCAACCCTCCCTGGCCTTCCTGCTGTAGTTTGACAGTCTGTTCGATACTGCTCTGCCTCTGTATCTATTTTTTTTCATCAGTTTATAATGGTCTTTATTATCCACAAATGAGTGAGATCATGTGGTATTTTTCTTTCATTAACTGGCTTATTTCACTTAGCATAATGCTCTCCAGTTCCATCCATGCTGTTGCAAATGGTAAGAATTCCTTCTTTTTTACAGCAGCATAGTATTCCATTGTGTAGATGTACCACATTTATAGGGAACTCATACAACTTAACAAAAGGAAGATAAACAATCCAATAAAAAAATGGGCAAAGGACCTAAATAGACACTTTTCAAAAGAGGACATTCAGAAAGCCAAGAGATATATGAAAACATGCTCAAAGTCACTAATCATCTGAGAGATGCAAATCAAAACAACAATGAGGTACCATCTCACACCTGTCAGAATGGCTATCATCAACAAATCAACAAATGACAAGTGCTGGCGAGGATTCGGAGAAAAAGGAACACTCATGAACTGCTGGTGGAAATGCAGATTGGTGCAGCCACTGTGGAGACAGTATGGAGTTTCCTCAAAAAACTAAAAATAGAACTTCCATTTGATCCAGTGATCCCACTTCTAGGAATATAGCCAAAGAAACTAGAAACACCAATCAGAATGGAAATATGCACCCCTATGTTCATAGCAGCACAATTCACCATAGCTAAGGTTTGGAAACAGCCTAAGTGCCCATCAACAGATGAATGGAATGATGTTATTTTTTAATCAAGTGCCTGGTTTACAGAGGGATAAACATGTACATAAATCAGCGTCTGGACATTAAACCAGTCAGCTTCACAGAAACTATATAATTGGAGGAGAGCTTGAAACGGGGAATATTTTCAAAGTTATAGGCAGTAAGTATGAACACCACAGGAAACAGTAAGGCAAAACTCTGGGGCTAGTAAAGAGTTATAAGAGGTCCAAAATAAACCAGGGGAAATGAATGGTGACAGCAACATTGAGATAACGTAGTTATGTGGCTTGTTTGCAGATGCAGCTACTCCATGGTGACCCTAAATATGGGGATATAGAGAATAACTATTGCAATCTCACTGCCTTCATCTGATTATTTTCTTTATGTTTTGTTTGTCCTAACCCAAAATGAAGCCAGAAGACAAAGATATGCTTTCACATAGCCATTTGGGTCAAACTCCCAAGGCCCAAAGCAAGGTGATTGCTCTTATGAGGAGTGGTAGATCCATATTAAGATTTTCCAATATATGGCCTTATGTGTACTTGTAGTTTATTTGTAAGTCAAGAATTACTCCAAATCTGTCTATACTAGCAATGAAGGCTAAGCAATATATCTCCATAATGTGTTGGGGAAATAGGACTTTTTTTCTCTTTGTGACAGCATGGATGGACCTGGAAAGCATTATGCTAAATAAAATAAGCCAGTCAGAAGATGACATGTACCATATGATTTCACTCATATGTGGGATCTAATGCAATGATAATTTTATTAGATTTATATAGAATGTAGGATGGGCCATTCAGTACATAATCACTTTATCAAAAATTAGTTTTTTCTGCATGTGGTATTTTTCATGTTTTATGATGTATGATAAGCTTCATTAACAACAGCAAAATATTGGAGAAAATGTTTAAATTTGGAGTCCTCTATATTCATTATCACCCAAAAGTGAATTCCAGTTAGTGATTCAAGAAGGTTAGCTCCAGTACTCTGCATTTTACAAAGCATATTTATTATCCCTTTTAGTTTTAAAATACAACTACCAGATTTCTTTCTACTATTTCAAAGGGGGATCAGTTCTTATTTGTACAGGAGGATTGATCACTGTCATCCAATTCTCTGATTTTTGGCTTATTAAGAATCAGAGATCCTTCTGTTTCAATGTGTCCAGCCATTGCATTATTCATTTGCATCTATGTCAAAGGGCATAGAGGGAAAAAGAGCAAACTGAAATGTTAACAAATCTCATTGACTACTATTTTACAGTCTTGATAAATGATATAATAGTTTGAGAGTGTTAATTTTGGTTAAAATTAAATTTTTGGATTTTATTGGTTTTTCACGTTCATGTCATTCTGTCTCAATACCTATATTAATAAATCCTAAACTGAATTTTAAAAAATGCTACCCAGGTACCCATAAAAAGCTATGAATAACAGTTTTCTTATGATTTTAAATTGTAATCAAATAATCAAATTTTCAGTCAAGATCAGGTCTCTAACATCTTTTGAATGAATGAAATTCAAAAATTTTAATATATAAAAATAAGTTAAAATCACCCATAAATTACTAAAATATAATACACATCAATATGTGTATACTATATGTATATTTATGTATGTATATTTGTATATATGTATATAAAACCCTAATAGACACAGATCAAACCATTTCATTCCTACTTTTCAAAGGAAAGCACTGCTTGCTTATTGTCCTTTCTATTTCTGTATGGTTTTATATACATAAAAAATACTCATATTGGCATCAATGTCAGATGTTTAGCCATAAATTTGCAAGAATATATGTGTCACTTACAAAAATGAGATTATATTATCATTTTCCATTCTCATGAATAATAAGATATGGACAATTTTAGACTAGTATATATAGCTCTACATCATTCCTTTATAACGTTACCTAATATTCCCTTTAATAGCTGTATCATTCTCCTATTAATGAATATTTACGCTCTTCTCTGGTGTCTTGTTTGTTTTTTTTTATTACAAAAATAGTTTAATAGTTATTTTTCTACAAAATATTTTTACTCATGTGTTTTATTATTGCTTTTTATTATTTTTTTATTTTTTCATTCTTTGTGGCTTTAATTTTTCAGAGACCAAACTCTAATCAAACTTAAAGGTCTGGTTCCTCTTCCATAGGGTACATTTTTATTTTTTTATTTTCATATGTTTATATAGGGGTGGGGGAGGGAACACAGATGGCTACATATTGCTCTCAATACATAAATAAATTTCACTTCCTCTGGAAAATTGCACAGTAGAATTAGTTGGGTGGTCAGCTTGAACCCACCTTCCAATTTAAAAGCACATGTTCTTCTTTCTTTTTTAAAAAAAATATTTCTTGTTGAAAGTATTACATATGTCCCTTTTTTCCTCCATTGAACTCTTCTAGCCCACCTTTACCCCCTGGTTCATGGCTTAGTATATTTTAAAATTTAATGAATACTTACTGATTGTCTTCCAAAGGGTTTGTATCAATATACCTTCCCTCCCTGCCAACAGCATATGAGTACCCTGGAACTTGTGCTTTTCTGAATTACAAAATATTCCATTTTTATCTCAGAGATTACACTGATAAGGATGTCCTCTGTACATGGAGTAATCAGTGTGTGTGTGTGTGTGTGTGTGTGTGTGTGTGTGTGTGTCTGTTCTATTTCATCCCCATAAATCCATGTGTGGTAATATTTTAAATGTGTTGTGAGTATGGACTATGTCTTACACTAATAGCATAAACCCCATGGTGACAAGTATTCTGCGGTCTCATGCATTCTGAGGAGAATTCAGCAACTGTTTGATTTGATGCTGAGAACAGCATTCTGCCAGAGTCTGTGCCAACAGACAACATTAGTCATCCTGTCTGTTTCAAGGGGATGAATTGTTTGTTGAAATAAGCCATTAGGAGTAATAAAGCAATGTAAAACTACAATAATTTTTCTTGAGTTTGATAATGCTAAATAAACACACACTCTGTTAAGGTAACCAGTAAGCAATATGAGACTGCTGCTAACTTGGGCTCATAGGTGGCAGCAAAATCAATTAGCCTTTTCCACCTATGGCAACTTAGTGATATTGACCTACTTTATAAAGCTACATGACATTAAATTGGTAAAACAAAAAAATCTTTTATTATGTATTTTCCATAAAAATTCTCACAACTAATCCAATGGTCCATGCCTCATTGTAGTAAAAGTAATTCTTGATTAATAACCAATTTTCTCAGGTGCCCAAAAGACTTTCAACAATTTTATCTTAGGTCTGACCATACCTGAGATCCATACACAAATAATATGCTGATATTTGAGAAGTAAAAAAGGCCAAAAATGGAGATGTTATGCGTAGCTTCAAAATAAGGTGACATATACATATATGTAATTATTTAGTATTCTATTAGCAGAATCTTTTTTAAACAGATTTCAAAATTTTAGACACAACTGAGATATTCAGAAGTTATTTATTTTTTTAATAAATCTTTATTGTTCAGATTATTACAGTTGTTCCTCTTTTCCCCCCATAGCTCCCCTCCACCCAGTTCCCACCCCACCCCATGTTCTTACCCCCCATTGTCCTCATCCATAGGTGTAAGATTTTTGTCCAATCTCTTCCTGCACCCCTCATGCCCCCTTTCCCCATGAGAATTGTCAGTCCACACCCTTTCTATGCCCCTGATTCTATTATAATCACCAGTTTATTCTGTTTTTCAGATTTTTTATTCACTTGATTTTTAGATTCACTTGTTGATAGATATGTATTTGTTGTCACTTTGTTGTTCATAATTTTTATCTTTACCTTTTTCTTCCTCTTCTTGGAGAATACCCTTCAGCATTTCATATAATACTGGTTTGGTGGTGATGAACTCCTTTAGCTTTTTCTTGTCTGTGAAGCTCTTTATATGACCTTCAATTCTGAATGATAGTTTTGCTGGATAGAGTAATCTTGGTTGTAGGTTCTTGGTATTCATCACTTTGTATATTTCTTGCCACTCTCTTCTGGCCTGCATAGTTTCTGTTGAGAAATCAGCTGACAGTCATATGGGTACTCCCTTGAAGATAACTAACTGTTTTTTCTCTTGCTGCTTTTAATATTCTCTCTTTGTCTTTTGCCCTTGGCATTTTGATTATGATGTGTCATGGTGTGATCCTCTTTGGAGTCCTCTTGTTTTGGGTTCTCTGCACTTCCTGGACATGTAAGTCTATTTCTTTCACCAGGTAGGGGAAGTTTTCTGTCATTATTTCTTTAAATATGTTTTCAATATCTTGCTCTCTCTCTTCTTCTGGC
The DNA here is from genome assembly GCF_964212035.1 of Myotis nattereri. Taxonomy (NCBI): domain Eukaryota; kingdom Metazoa; phylum Chordata; class Mammalia; order Chiroptera; family Vespertilionidae; genus Myotis; species Myotis nattereri. The sequence goes on from NC_138078.1 coordinate 89,796,278, forward strand.
ACCCCCATAATTTGGATGTTGGTATGCTGGAAGTTGTCCCAGAGGCTCCTTACACTATCTTCATGTTTTTGGATTCTTTTTGCTTTTTGCTTTTCCGGTTGGGTGTTTTTTGCTTTTTCATATTTCAAATCTTTGACTTGATTCTTGGGGCCTTCTAGTCTGCTGTTGGATCTCTGTATATTATTCTTTATTTCAGTCAGTGTGTGCTTAATTTCTGATTGGTTCTTTTTTATATCCTTGAGGGTCTCATTAAATTTCTCAGCAGTTTCTAGCAGATTCTTGAGTAACCTTACAACCATGGTTTTGAACTCTATATCCAGTAGTTTGTTTTCCTCCATTTCTTTCATTTGTGACATTTCTTTGTCTCCGCATCTTGGCTGATTCCCTGTCTTGATACAGTGGCTTTGTGTGCTAGTTGTCCTATAGGGCCCAGTGGCTCAGCCTCCCTAATTACCTGATGTGGACAGTCTTAATGCACCCCTTTGTGGGCTATGTGCACAGTCTTGTTGTAGTTAAGCCTTGATTGCTGTTGGTATCACTGGGAGGAATTGACCTCCAGGCCAATTGGCTGTGAGGACCAGCTGTGTCTACAATGGGAGAACTGCTGTGCTGGAGACACCCTTATGGGGCAGGACTTGCTTCAGTGAGGTTTGGTGCTGAGTCTGCCCCTTGAGTGTGTCACTTATGGATGTGAAGAGTTGTAATCTGGTATGTTCTCACACTGACCATTGGTACACTGGCTCTTGGATCTCCAAGGAGGTGCAAAGTCAGCCACTGCCTGAGGCCACCCAGCAAGAGCTACAGCCAGATCTTCAGATTCCTCCTCTTTGTTTGGGGTTTGGAAGTGCCCAGATATGGCCCAGCTGTGAAGCAAGGCAGGCTGCTGCTGCTGCTGAGCCTTGGGTCTTCTTTTGGAAGCTTTGAAGCTCTCTAACCCAGCTATAGTTTGTTAGGTTAGGCTGCAAAAGGACAGGCCATTCATATGCAAAAGCTGTTGCTCACGGCTTGGGTGGGGTTGTAAATTGGGTGCGGTGGGGTCTCAGTGAATCTCCAGGGCAGAGCAAACAGCAATGGCTGCCAGTCAGCCTGCACTGGGGAGGTCCCTGAGCCTTCACATCTCTGTGTCTTGTGCCCCAAAACAGGAACAATGCCCTACAGTCCAGTTTCTCCCAGTATGAGTCTGAGTCCCCAGAGTCTTGACCTGAACTGAAGTTCAGACCAATCGGGAGCTTGTATCTTTCTCCTGATTTGAAAACAAACAAACAACAGTGCATCCAGTTGTCAGCCCATTTCATGCATGCCTCCGCACCTCTGCACCTCCGTACCTCCCCAGCTCCTACCAGTCTCACTGTGCTTTTTTTCTTTCCTTCTAGTTGTAGAATTTCCGCTCAGCTAGTGTTTCCATGGTTCTGAATGATATTTATTTTCCCTTTTAGCTGTACTTTTTTTATTTTAATATATTTCTTTATTGATTTCAGAGAGGAAGGAAGAGGGAGAGAGAGATAGAAACATCAATGATAAGAGAGAATCATGGATTGGTTGCCTCCCGCATGCCCCCTACTGGGGATCGAGCCTGCAACCTGGCATATGCCCTTGGCTGGAATCGAATCGGGACCCTTCAGTCCGCAGGCTGACGCTCTATCCACTGAGCCAAACCGGCTAGGGCTAGCTGTAGTTTTGATGTGGTTGTTAGAGGCAGCAAGTACAGGTGTTTACCTATGCTGCCATCTGATTCTCCTCATAAAATATATTCTAGATGCTACAGTTCAGTTTTACATGTGACCTTTCTCTTTTTGCTCAGTATAGAGACAAACTGTTATAAAATTAAAGTATATGTTGTAGTTGCCTTTAGAATGAGTCATGAACTCAATGATCTGGCTAGTTGTGGTCTAGAAAGATTCCCTAGATTCATTCCCCAGAGCAAGATGACTTTCAATGTTGCAGTAAGTCATTTCTACACATGTGTAGTTTGTAAAACTCTTTGGGATGCAAAGCCCTCTGTAATTTTCAGAAAATTTTTAGATTATTAGACAAGAAGGCAAAATAAAAGTGGTTCTAAATGCTACACATCTCTAAGGACATAGGCAATGTTCAGTAATAAAAATGGCAAAAAGCCATCCAAACCCTCTGCTACAGGCATTATAACAAAAGTTCATTGCTTGATTGTCCTTCCTGTAAAGTGTTAGTGTTATTTGGACATAGAATCTATGCCCTAAATTGGTATACAATGTTCAGATGCTGGTAATTCAAGCTATTTTTCCAGCTATTTTTAAAACCTGGTGAAAATGCCTCCTCCTCCAGACATTTGAAGTGAACACTTCAAATCCCCATAAGAATGATGTATGTAATTGCATTACTGTATAATAAATGCAGTTGTGAGATGAAATGGAATAATTTCAGGAGAAGAGTCCAAGAATTTCAACACATAATGATATATTCTCAGCTCTGCAGTTCAAAATGAGATATAATATGGCACAGACTTTCGATGATCTACATTAGAGGGGAAAAGAGCCTCAAGCAATAGACTGATGCAATGAGTAGTAACAAAAATATCTGAATGCTACACTGTGATTATCAAATTCTGTACTTAATATGAGCACCACCATTCCCAAACAGGGTCAAAAGTTTAAAGGGAACATTACAGAAAATTAGACACCAGAGAAAGTCACAACTAACTAGGTCAGAAGTGTGCAGAGTGTCAAAAATCAGAATGTCTATAGAAGGGAAGGAAAATGTCACCAGCCTACAAGAAGCAAGTGATGACTCCGTAAAATTTAATTATTCTAAAAGATTAGATTGCTGGGAGTAAGCAAGAAAATTGATTACTGGAAGTTAAAAATAAAGATAACTACCTGCCATTGAGGTTTCCCCAAAATTATACCCTAAAAAAATTAAAGCAATTACTAGGCCACGAGCTGTGAAAGTTGTGCTAAAGAAGGATCACTTCTCTCAACAATTTTTTCCCTGTTTTCTACTATCTTACTGGCCTCTCACTTCCTGTTGTGAAAACGCTGCATGTTGTCATTTGAAAATGTAGTTGTGATCTGTTTAAAATGTGTTTTTTAAAGTTCAAAAAGAACTACTAAATTATGTCTATATCTTTATATTTCTTTACTTTTTGATTAAATAGTTCATTGCTTCCAGTTTAACTGAATATCACATATTTGTTATTAAAAAAGAAACTATTTTTGTAGAAAAATTATTGTTTTAAATGCATGTAAGAAGTTTTTTCTTGCAGTTATATGCATATATAACTCCTCAAATATACATATCTGGTCATTTAGAAGACGGCTTATAAGAAATAAAAGTACCAAAGATCATTTGGTCTAGGAAGATTAATTTGGTGGCAGTTTTCAGGCAAAGGGACATTTGAGGTCCAAGGGTGGCCCAAATAAATAACATTCTTCTTCACCACATTAATTTATTCTAAAAGCTAGCTGGAGAATGTGGCTTAGCTTAAAATGAAAACAGGTTTCTAATGTTAAATTTCAGAATCAGTTTAGTGCTCCCAGTTATAACAGCATTTGACTTAGAGAAGTGTTGCCATATGGGAGCAGAAGAGAATGCATCCATTTTGCAGGAAGGCCAACTACATAGAGTAAAACAGAAGCTGAGTGTCTTGCTCTATTTATTTATTCAAATGTATAAATTGAATGTATCCAGTAGAGGAATGAGTGAGGAGACAAAGAGAAGCAAGGAGTGATATAGCTAGTAAAACTTCTTCTACATAGATGAAATTAAGTAGTCCTTGAAGAGTAGCTTTGCCAATTCAAACATATCAACATCTATCTCCATCCACCCACTACTGCCACCTGAGGACACAACACTGAAAATTAAAATGCAGTATCTTAATGTTTTTTAACCACTAGGCTTCCAAAAGGACAAGGTACATGTTTTTAAAAGACAATATTAGCTGCCAGCTGGGCAAGATCCTCACAGTTCAGGATCCTGGTAGGGAACAGAATTTATTAAGATGGTTTATAGTAGCATATTTTAAGAGGATACTACTTATAAATGTGTATTAAGGGAATCTTTGTCAGCTAGGTCTGCCATAGCAAAATACCATAGACTGAGTGGATTAAACAGAAGAAATGTATTCCTCACACTTCTGGAGGCTAGAAGTTCAAGATCAAGTTGCCTGCAAGGTTTCTTTCTGAGAAATTCTTCTCTTGGTTTACAGGCAGCTGCTATCTTAAAGTATGCTCACATTACTTTTTCTTTCTGAGTACCCATGGATTCCTATAAAGCAGCGGTTCTCAACCTGTGGGTCTCGACCCCTTTGGGGGTCAAATAACCCTTTCACAGGGGTCGCCTAAGACCATCGGAAAACACATATATAATTACATATTTTTTGTGATTAATCACTATGCTTTAATTATGTTCAATTTGTAACAATGAAATTGGGGGTCCCCACAACATGAGGAACTGTATTAAAGGGTCGCGGCATTAGGAAGCTTGAGAACCACTGCTCTAAAGGCACTAATCTTATGAGTATCCCATTTTCATGACCTAATCTAAATCTAATTACCTCATAAAGACAATCACATTGGGTGTTAGTGTTTCAATATAGGAATTTGGTGGGGATACAAACATTCATTTTGTGGCACATAGTTAAGTGAACATCAAATGTTGAGACACTCCAACAATAATAACAGTGGAAAGCTAGTATCAAGTCTAGGTTAGAGAAATATAGTGTTATCTGAACAGACTAAAAGCTGGAGCAATGGAATAAGGAGGAACTACCTCATGGAAGACAGAGGAACACAGATGTTGCCTGAGAAGTAAGGCTGGAGCAGGAAATAAGTACAGAAATGCCTTGACTTCACTCTCTTTCTTCCTTCCAACCCCTTGTTTTTGTCTCCCATTGACTGAAAGCCATAGAAACTAGACAGCAGGAGATCCAAGAGGACAGTTATTTGGTGTCAGTTTCTCAAGGCACAAAGCAGAGCAGAACAAAGAGTTAATCTGGAGGACCAATGGAGAACAATTAGCACAAAAGAATTTTGCTTAAGAATAAAAATAAATCTCGGAGTTTAAAAATGTATATGTGGTCAATGTAAATTCTATGAACCGAATTTTAAAGTCATATGGCTGAAAGGCCCTCACTCTAGCCCTGTTTCACAGACAAGCTTTTTCCAAGCTGATGCAAACAGATATCTGTCTAGTCATTCTCCTGGTAAATATTACTAGGGGAAATTGCCACCATTTCCCATAATAGAGCAATAGCAACCCTGTTATTTCAATTAACCTGATGGATGTCTCTCCTATGGTATGCATTTTAATATGCATTCTAACTAATTTCACTACTATATACACTGTGTGTATTAGTCTTCTTTTTCTGCATAATAAATTACCAAAAACTTAGCAATTTAAAAGGACATAAATTCATTATCTCACAGTTTTCATTGGTATGGCCTGAAATCAAGGGGTTGTCCAGGCGGGGTTCTTATATGGAAGATGTAAAGAAAAAGCCTCTACCACACTCATTCTTTTTTAAAAAATATATTTTATTGATTATTTACAGAGAGAAAGGGAGAGGGATAGAGAGTTAGAAACATTGATGAAAGAGAAACATCAATTCAGCTGCCTCCTGCACACTCCCTACTGGGGATGTGCCCGCAACCACGGTATATGCCCTTGACCGGAAACGAACCCAGGACCCTTCAGTCCGCAGGCCGATGCTCTATCCACTGAGCCAAACCAGTTAGGGGTACCACACTCATTCTTATTGGCAGAATTCAGCTCCTGGTGGTTGTAGGACTGAGGGCTTCATTTCTTTGCTGGCTGTTAGGGACCACTCCTAATGGTCATTCACATTCCTTGCCACATGATCCCCACCATCTTCAAGCCATCAACATTACAATAAATCCTTTTCATGTTTCAATTATCTGACTTCGCTCTGAACTGTAGGCCCAACTTTAAAGGGCTCTTGTGATTATATCAGGCACATCTGAATAATCAATCCATCTTAAAGTCAGCTAATTGGGGAATTTAATTCACTTAACTAATCCTTTTACCATATAATGCAAGATAATCAAGAGAATAATATCTCATTCTATTTATTGATTCTACCTGCATTCAAGAGGAGGAGATTATACAGGGCATGTACACCAGAGGGCAGGAATTGGAGGGGGGCATCTTAGAATTCAGTGTGCTACAATGTGAGAGATCAATACATTTTAATTGGTTCATGTAATATATATGTTTCTTAACTCTGAATTTTCCTGTCATCTAGGCTCCAGGAAAACAAAGCATGTTGGTTGATCTTCATCTATAAAATGCACCACCCTATTCTTGCAAACTTATCAAATTATATATTTCATACCTTTTAAATGTCTATTAAATAATTTCAAGTCTTTTAGTCTTTCCATATTCCTACTTTTCAAGCACATTTATATTTCAGTGCACCTTCTCTCAATTTTATTCTTTTTTTTCATATATCTCTCACATTGGAAAGTCAAGGTTTGTTCTTAAAGTCACACTACAATAGTTCTTTAATATATTTGCAAGCCTTCTGACCAGTTGATTATTATTCTAATGGTTGTTTTAGTACTTTAAAAAGTCAAGTATGGACATTAGAAAACTAAATTTAATCATTAAGGAAACCATTTTTATCAAGTAACTCAAAATGTTGATGAAACAGCAATTGTAACAGAGAGATTGAATAAATATACAGGAGACAGTGCTAGGAATCAAAAATTTTGCTTATTAGCTTTCATAGTACCAAGGACTCACCAAGTGATGCGGGAGAATGTCTGAGACCTTTATTCACCTCAATTATTTCAATTATTTTATCTCTGCAACAGGTTTTTGTGATTTCCTGTTCTTGCTAACACATCTTAATTGTTCTGAGGAAAAGATAAACCTATCTATTGGTAAGTGCATCACGCTCATTATATTTTTTAAACCAAAATCAAGTTATCAGTTGGAAACTGCTTAAGGTAACAATTGATTTATAGTGAAAACTAATATGAGATTATATATATATATATATATATATATATATATATATATATATATATATCTTCACTTAGTGACTGTCATAATTAAACTATTAACTTCCTAGGATCTCAAAGTTAGGGTTCATATGGAAAAAAAATTAAATTGCTCCAGAAAGCATCACATAATACAGCTGCCAATGATTACATTTTTTAATTGTTTTATTGCTTAAAGTATTATAAAGAGTATTATATATGTCTCTTTTTTTTTCTCCTCTTGACCTTCCCCTAGCCTCCCATACCCCACAGTGTCTTGTGCCCATTGGTTATGCTTATATACATGCATACAAGTCCTTCAGTTGATCTCTTACCCACCCCCCGCAACCAGTCCATAACATATGACTCTCTGTGAAGGAAGGCATGTCAACACTGTCTTACTATATAGGCAGAAATTGCTGTTTTTCTACAAAATTTACATATATACCTTGAGGTACTCCAAAGAGAAACCATTCATACAAAATATTTTCAATATTTTCTAACCCATTTGAGATAATATTAGTTTTTGCTATGGAACATAGAATGCCACAATTAAACCCAATCCTCATTTTGTTTTCCAGACCATGTTAAACTATTGAATGACCTGGACAAAAATAAAGACTCTTTCTCAATGTGCAATATGAAAAATGTGCAGCAATTCTTGCCTGGGGGATTATTATATGACTAGAGGCCCGGTGCACAAAAATTTGTGCACTCGGAGGGAGGAGGGTCCCTCAGCCCAGCCTGTGCCCTCTTGCAGTCTGGGACCCCTCAGGGGATGACCACCTGCTGGTTTAGGCCCGCTCCCCGGGGGATTGGGCCTAAAATGGCAATCAGACATCCCTCTGGAAGCCCGGCAGCCCTTGGGAGATGTCCACTTGCCAGTGGGGAGCAGGCCTAAGCTGCAGTCAGACATCCTTAGTGCTGCTGAGGAGGCAGAAGAGGCTCCCACCACCACCACTGTACTAGCAGCCATCAGCCTGGCTTGTGGCTGAGCAGAGCTCCTCCCATGTGAGAGTGCCCTGACCACCAGAGGGCAGCTCCTGCATTGAGCATCTGCCCCCTGGTGGTCAGTGTGTGTCATAGTGACCAGTCATTCCCAGTCTTTCTGCTGTTAGGGTCAGTTTGCATATTACCCTTTTACTATATAAGATAGAGGCCTGGTGCACGGGTGGGGGCCGGCTGTTTTGCCCTGAAGGGTGTCTCAGATCAGGGTGGGGGTCCCACTTGGGTGCCTGGCCAGCCTGGATGAGGGGATGATGGCTGTTTGCAGCTGGTCACACCCCCTTCAGGGTGGGGGTCCCCACTGGGGTGCCTGGCCAGTCTGGGTGAGGGGCTGAGGGCCATTTTCAGGCTGGCGGGTGACTGAAGCTCCCAGCCTCTTCTTTTTACCTTTTTTTTTTTCTTTTTTATTCTGAGATTTATTTACCTTCTATGGCTGTCACTGGAGCTGAGAGCCTGCTTTAGCTCTGAGGCTCAGCTCCAGCTCTGAGGCCTAGGCTGCTGAAAGTAGGTTTCTGGGGTTTGTTTGGCTTCTATAATTGAAACACTGTTGCAACTCCAGCTCTGAGGCCTGGCTGGCTGAAAGCAGGTTTCTGGGGTTTGTTTAGATTCTATAATTGCAACATTGTTTCTTAGACTGCAGCTCAGAGGCCGGCAGCAGCAGGCGGGGAACCTTGGCTTCCTCCATCGCTGAAGCAAGCAAGCCTCCTGTTCGCTTCAGCTGCCTGGCTGCTGGCCGCCATCTTGGTTGGTAGTTACTTTGCATATCGCCCTGATTAGCCAATGGGAAGCGTGTCGGAGGTACAGTTAATTACCATGTTTGTCTATTATTAGATAGGATAGCTAAAGAAATGTGTAAATATGACATAACATTTTGTAGAGAAGTGTGCTGAGTTGCTTTTCTAAAGAAGGCAAGAGAAAGAAGGATAATTACTAAGACATATAGTCATTAAACTATGACTCTTTTGTTCAAATCTATATCAAATCAGTGATAACCAGAAGCTATTACTATGTGATGATGTATTGTGACCTGTGAGAAATAAGTCTGTCCGATTTATAATCTACATTGATTGTGCTGTTTTTGGAATGAATGGGCACAGATACTTAACATCCTTTTCACCTCTAGGGATTGACTTTTTCTGTGGGCTTATGAACCTTTGATATGACAGTGGAGAAAACTACAATGTAGATGCCTCTGTTGACTTCCTATAGACTTTTGCCCCATAAGTCAAATTTCAATTGACCCAGGGTTATTTGAAAAGATTGATCAAATTAGTGCACTTAGTTATGAATAATTCATGATTTACTTTCTTAAATGAATTGGGGGAAACTTTACAGAGGGACAGAAGAGAAAGATAAAAAATGCTAATCAATGTTCTATGAGCTACCTATGCATGACTAAGAATCATTAATTAAAACCCCATTCAGCTATTAAAAAAACACACAACTACTGGGACTCTAATTGTTCACATCCATTAGAGGCAAGGACAATCAGACATACACATACAGATACAAAGAAATGGGTACTTGCTTCTGATATACTGAACAGAACACACACATGCACACATCAGATAGAGGTTAAAATTCATTACCCCAGAGGCTACTACTGACAGATTATAACTCCACTTTCTATTAATCTTCAGTCCACCTTGAAGGAATTAAACTGGAACTTTATACTGAATCCATACCTCACTATCTGTTTTACCTAATAGAGAAACAGACAAGAATTTCTCTCTTAGTGCTGAGCTTTGGCAACTTGAGAAAGGGGAAAACACAGACAAAGTAAAATTGTTCTTCATATAGATATATTTCAATGAGGCCCTTCTTGGTTAGGATGCTGTAACATGTTAACTTAATTCTGGGGTTCTATCTGAGGTATTGTAGTCTGGATATAGTTGTTAAATCAGTGATTGATTCTGTGGAGTTATAAGGGCCAGGAGATAGATAGATAGATAGATAGATAGATAGATAGATAGATAGATATCTTTGTACACCATTGGTGGGAATTTAAAATTGTGCAACCACTATGGAAAACAGTTTCTCAAAATTTTAAAAATACTACTACCATATGATCCACCAATCCCACTCCTGGGTATATATTTAAAACAATTGAAATAAGGATCTTGAAGTGAAATCCACACTCCCATGTTCACTGCAGCAATATTCACAAGAACCAAGACATGGAAGTAAACCAAATGTTCATCAACAGACAAATGAATAAATAACATGTGGTATATACATACAATGCAATATTATGCAATATTATTCATTCTTATAAAGGGAGGGAACACTACCAGTAGCAACACTGTGGATGAATCTAGAAGACATTATGCTAAGTTAAATAGGCCAGTTACTAAAGGACAAATACTCCATGATTCTATTTATATGAGTTACCTAAAATAATAAAACTCAAGGAAGTATAAAATAAATTGGTAATTACCAAGGGATGGGAGGAGGGAGAAATGGGGAGTTGCTTTTCCATGAGTATAAAGTTACATTTATACAAGATGAGTATGTTTCAGAGTCTGCTGTACAAGATAGTGCTTATAGTTACCACACAATGCTGTTAACCTAAAATTTTGTTCAGATAGATATCATATCAAGTGTTCTTATCACACAGACATAAAAAAGGGACACAAGGAAACATTTGGAGGTCATGATTTTTATGATAGTACCACCTGTGTATGTATATGTCCAAAATTATCAAATTATGTACATTAAGTGTGTGCACTTTTTTGTTAAAAAACACTGAAAAAATATGGTATTTGGTGCTTCTTTCCTTTTAAGTAAACTGGGCATACTTAACGACAACAATGTGGGTATTAATTGAAACAAAAGAAAACTCTTGGAAGACAAAAAGCCAAGATGGAAAACTGTTTCTTTTGGCTGATGTTAGAAAGTACATATTGTCTTCAGTTTATTATAGCCACACTACTTTCCACTATCCTGCACCAGGGTTCCCACTTATATGTTTGGCCATTAAGGAATTTAGCTTGCATTTCCAGAAATAGGTTTCTTATTGGTCACACATTCTCCTCCCTCGGGCTTTTCCTTTGGAACACTTGAGTACTTAATCCAAGGGTTAAATTCCATGGATATGGTTTCACAAAACATTGCCTGAGCTTCAAACCAGGCTTTTTCATTTCTTGACCTTGGATAAGAGACTCAAAATTTCTAAGTCTCAGTTTCTGCAACTTTAAGATGAAAATGGAGATAACATTAATATCTAACTCATAGGGTTGTAAGTATTAAAGAGTAGTTAGCATAGTGCCTGGAACACAGAAAGCACCGTACAGGTATTTGTTACTACTTTTTTAAGGAAGTTGTATTGTGCTCTTAAACTGCCTGGAGGCTAAAAGGAGATGACAGTGGAGGGCAGAGGAAGCCAAAGGAGATTAGGTCTTGATTTTATTATTTGTATGTGGGTCAAAAATAAATACTAGTACTAATGAACATAGGATAAAACAAGTGTTTTTGCTAAATGAAAAATTAAATCTTACACAAATTCTTTGAGCCTTTTATAAGATTTTAAATGGGACCAATTCTCCCACAGAAGGGAGCTTTGTATTCATTTCATTGCCAGGATATATGATTTTACTCTTCCGAATGTGCTCATGAGATCTATCTGACAGTTTTGTCTCCTGAAGAAATTGTTTTTTATTACATGTGTTTTTATCATATAAGTTTTCTTGCTATTGGAAATCAAGACATGTTCAAAAACAATCTAATTTTGAGTTTTACTTTTAATGGAAGTTTTAATGTCAATAATTTGTCAAAGAATACAGAGCAATATAGAAACCTATTTCAGAGTAATTGAAAAAATATTCACTGATGCCAATAATATTTTAATGTTCTTTGTTTAAGACATATATGGAAATGGTTCTAGTAGCTTGTACTAGTGATTTCCCAAGCTGGTGAAAATAAGTCGCCATGAATCATAGTGCCAGAGATTTTATCTCAACTGTATGGTAGGGGAAGGAAATATGGAAAATAGTGCACTGGCTATTAAAGCTTCTGTCTTAAAAAGACACATGTAGGTTCAGCTCACATTTCAAGAAGACTGGGAAGTGCAATTCTACCATGTGTTGAGAATGATGAGATCTGGAATATTTATGAACAGCCCTAATTACTACCACAGATGCTCATCTAATTTACAGGAAAATTAGGAGTCTGTGTCAGATTGCAGCACTTAAAAAAAATTAGGTCTGATTGCTTTTGCTTCAATACCCTTTCTTATCCTGGGCTCCCAGAAATTAAAATCTGATGTAAAAGTTATGTGTTATTAAAATTTTAGAAAGTGCAATTTCATGGTGGTAGGGATGAGGGCAAAGGGAAATGAAGTAGGAGAAAAAGAAGAGTAATTCTCAGTTGATATATTAATTAAGAATAGTAGGATACCCACTGATGGGTATCAAGCCCAACAGATTGCTTAATCTTTTACTATCATCTTTTGAAAATTCATATAAACTATTGCATCACAGGACTGTGTGGCAAAAAAGGGAGAAGAATCCATGCACTGGCTTCTGTCTATAATTGGCATAATGTTACTCCAGGGGGCATCTAGTTCCTTGCACTATGGTTTTTGCATACATAGCCACAGATCAGGTCTTGTGGCTCCTCACACCTGGCAAATTCCTGGAGCATGAATTTAGAGGCAAGTGGTTTGAGGATGAGATAAGTATTGGGTTGTTCTGGTATGAAGTTGGGTAGTTCTCACTTCAATTTGACCACCACAGTTGTGGATAGGGTAAAAAAGTGTCCATTGGTCCTGGAGGTAGATGAGTCAAATATCTAACATGATACCTATAAGGTTTCTTATAAATCTCTCCTTTCCAAAAGGGCATAATTATCTTAAAAGTTATGCTTTCCCAGTAAAATTAAAATGCCATGGCATTATTATTTGGCCAAAATATTTGACCCTGACAGAAAGTTGGAGAAAACAGAAAGGAATGGACTTTACTTACAATAATGTCTTCAATAAGAAACTTTAAAATTACCTAACACTCAATAATTATTTGTAAATTAGTAAATATTTCAAAATAAATAATGGCTGCAAAATAGTCATTTTTGAAAAGGAATCTCAATCTGTCATTTTTGGTAGGTAACAGAAAAAACAAAATGTTAATCAGTATGTCTGAGTCATTTTAATATTTCTAATTTCCCAAAATCACTGGGGAAAAGAAGAAAATCCCAACAGAAGAGATTCATAATGTGGAAAAGTGAAGGACATAAAATGGTAATAATGGTATACTAATATGTATGCATATTAGGCATGATAGTAAATTGTAGCAGAACTATCTCACTAGTTCAGCCTAAACTTAAACTTTTTCTGTTTTCTGTTATCATATTCATGATAGCATTGAATCTCTCCATTGACTTTTTTAGCTAAAATGTTTAAATTTTTGTTTGAAAGTAACTCAGCATCCCTTGATTCAAAGAGGTATGAGGGACAGCCAGTTGGCCTGGAGGTCAAATCCCCCCAGTATCAACTACAACAATCAAGGCTTAACTACAGCAAGACTGCGCACAAAGACCACTAAGGGGTGCACCAAGAAAGCATAAAAAATCTGGAGACAAAAAAACAGGACAAAATTGTCCATGGAGGATATTGAGTTCAGAACCACACTTTTTTTAAAATATATTTTTATTGATTTTTCACAGAGAGGAAGGGAGAGAGATAGAGTCAGAAACATTGATGAGAGAGAAACATCGATCAGCTGCCTCCTGCACATCCCCCACCGGGGGATGTGCCCACAACCCAGGTACATGCCCTTGACCGGAATCGAACCCTGGACCTCTCAGTCTGCAGGCTGACGCTCTTTCCACTGAGCCAAACCGGTTTCGGCCAGAACCACACTTTTAAGGGCTCTCAAGAACTGTCTAGAAGCCACCGATAAACTTAATGAGATCTACAAGAAATCTAATGAGACCCTCGATGCTATGATAAAGAACCAACTAGAAACTAAGCATACACCGACTGAAATAAAGAATATTATACAGACTCCCAACAGCAGACCAGAGGAGCTCAAGAATCAAGTCAAAGATTTGAAATGCGAACAAGCAAAAAACACCCAACCAGAAAAGCAAAATGAAAAAAGAATCCGAAAATACGAAGATAGTGTAAGGAGCCTCTGGGACAGCTTCAAGCGTACCAACATCAGAATTATAGGGGTGCCAGAAGATGAGAGAGAGCAAGATATTGAAAACCTATTTGAAGAAATAATGACAGAAAACTTCCCCTACCTGGTGAAACAAATAGACTTACAAGTCCAGGAAGCGCAGAGAACCCCAAACAAAAGGAATCCAAAGAGGACCACACCAAGACACATCATAATTAAAATGCCAAGAGCAAAAGACAAAGAGAGAATCTTAAAAGCAGCAAGAGAAAGAAACTCAGTTACCTACAAGGGAATACCCATACGACTGTCAGCTGATTTCTCAACAGAAACTTTCCAGGCCAGAAGGGAGTGGCAAGAAATATTCAAAGTGATGAATGCCAAGAACCTACAACCAAGATTACTTTATCCAGCAAAGCTATCATTCAGAATTGAAAGTCAGATAAAGAGCTTCACAGATAAGGAAAAGCTAAAGGAGTTCATCACCACCAAACCAGTATTATATGAAATGCTGAAAGGTATCCTTTAAGAAGAGGAAGAAGAAAAAGGTAAAGGTACAAGTTATGAACAACAAATATGCATCTATCAACAAGTGAATCTAAGAATCAAGTGAATGAATAATCTGATGAACAGAATGAACTGTTAATTATAATAGAATCAGGGGCATAGAAAGGGAATGGACTGACTATTCTTGTGGGGGAAAGGGGTGTGGGAGATGCGGGAAGAGACTGGACAAAAATCATGCACCTATGGATGAGGACAGTGGGTGGGGAGTGAGGGAGGAGGGTCGGGTGGGAACTGGACGGAGGGGAGTTATGGGGGGGGGAAAAAGAGGAACAAATGTAATAATCTGAACAATAAAGATTTAATTATAAAAAAAAGAGGTATGAGGGAATTTTTAATACATAAAGGAACAATTTATATTTAAACTAGAGGCCCAGTGCACAAAAATTTGTACACTGGCGGGGGAGGGGGGGGTCCCTCAGCCCGGCCTGTGCCCTTTCATAGTCTGGGACCCCTCGGGAGATAACGACCTGCTGGCTTATGCCCGCTTCCGGGTGGCAGAGGGCAGGCCCAATCCCTACGTGCCTGCCCCGCAGCCCCTGGTCTGGCTCAGAGTAGGGCTGATTGGGGAGTTGGGGCACTGCCCCCTGTCATGCACAGAGCAGGGTGGATAGGGAGGTTGCGATGCCACCCCTAGTCACACTCAGGGTAGGGCCAATTGGGGAGGTTCTGGCACCACCCACTGTCACACACAGAGGAGGGCTGATCAGGAGGTTGGGATGCTGTCCCCCGTCACCCACAGAGCAAGGCTGATCTGGGGGTTGCAGCACCGCCCCCTGTCACACTGCTCCAGAGGCTGGGAGGCCTCCCCGCTCCGCTGATACCAGTGCCAGGAGGCCTTGCTGCTCCACTGATCCTGGGACCGGGAGGCCTCTCCACTCCACTGATCCCAGTGCTGGAAGGCCTTGCTGCTCCGCTGATCCTGGGGTTTTGAGGCCTCGCTGCTCAGCGGCTTTGGGGCTGTTTGGCTTCGCTCCACCACTTTTAGCCTGCATATGCAAATTAACCACCATCTTTGTTGGAGGTTAATTTGCATATCACCCTGATTAGCCAATGGGAAGCATAGCAGAGGTACGGTTAATTACCCTTTTTGTCTTTTATTATATAGGATCGAGCAAATACTTTCACTGGGTAAAGAAAAAATTCTTCCTATAACTTAACAGATGGTAGAAAAAGAGAAAATAATGTTTCAATTATACCTTTCAAGATTCAACACCTTTGAAAGCTATTCAGGAATTACATGAAAGATTTTAGCATTAACTTCTGAAAGATTAAGAAATGCTAGCTCTCATTTTTGAAGGTGAGATGGCCAGACTTATATGAGCAACAATACTAAAATTTCCAAATTTTAACACTTTATAATGATTATTTTTTCACGAGCATCATGTGTCTTTTCTGTTCCCTCTCTGTAAATCATTACACAGTGTTTCTTCTCCAATTACATCAACCAACATTAGATGCCAAAATAGAGCCCGTACCAGGGCAAAAAAAATACATTATAATATCTAGCACTTTAGATAAGGACTCAGGGAGAGCAGAGACTGAGAGGGACATTGATGGTGTAAATAGTTGTTTTTAACTTTAATTCCTTGGCTTTGAGAAAAAAATGTTATTATATTTGTAGACTAATGGAACAGAATTGAGAGTCCACAAATAAACCCATGTATGCACTGTTAATATTTGACAAGGGAGTCAAGAATACTCAAATTATTAGGGAAATAATAGTTTTGTTTTGTTTTTTCAATAAATGTTGTTGGGAACACTGAACAGCCACATATGAAAGAATAAAATTAGACCTCTATTTTATACCACTCACAAAATGTACCCAAAATAGTTTAAACACTAAAGTAGAAGACCTGAGACTTTAAAACTCCTAAAAGAAAACATAAGGAAAAATGTCCATGACATCAATCTTGGCAACAATTTTTTTTTAACATAACACCAAAGCACTGGCAACAAAAGCAAAAGTCAATCAGTGATATTACATGAAACTAAAAGACTTTTGCACAGCAATCAAAATAAAGAGGCAAAATCTTTGCAAATAATATGCCTCATGAAGGGTTAATATCTAAAACATGTAAAGAACTTATATAACTCAAAAACAAAAAACAAAACAAAACAAAACAAAAAACCACCAAATAATCCAATTTAAAAATGGACAGAGGAACTAAAAAGACATTTCTCAAAGAAGATATCAAATAGTCAACAGGTACATAAAAGCTACTTGACATCACTAATTATCAGGGAAATGCAAACTAAGACTGCAATGAAATATCACCTCACACCTTTTAGAATGGCTATAAAAAAAAGACAAGAGATAACAAATATTCGTAGAGTGTAGAGAAAAAGTAACATTTGTACACTGTTGGTGAGAATATAAATTGGTGCAGCCACTATGGAAAACGCTATGGAAGTTTCTCAAAAATTTAAATATTGAGCAACCAGATATCTAGTAATCCCTTTTCTGGGTTAAGGCATTGAAAACAGGATCTCAAAGAGACATCTGCACTCCCATGTTTATTGCAGCATTATTCACAATAGCTAAGGTATGGAAACAGCCCAAGTATCCATCAATGGATGAATGGTTAAAGAAAATGTAATATTATTCAGCCATAGGAAAGGAAATCCTGTCATTTGCAACAACATGCATGGACCTTGAGGGTGTTATGCTAAGTAAAATAACTCAGACAGAGAAAGGTAAGTACTGTATAATCTCATTTATATGTAGAATCTAAAAATAAAGTCATCTTATAAAAACAATAGAATAATAGTTTCCAGGGGGTGGGCAATGAGGGAAATGAGGAGATGTTGGTCAAAAGGTACTTACCTCTGGTTATAAGATGTATAAGTTCTGGGGATCTAATACAGCATGGTAACTGTAGTTAACAGCACTGCATTATATGCTTGAAAGTTGCTAAGATGATAGAATTTAAATATTCTCAAAACTACAATAGTTATATAAGGTGATAGATATATTAATTAACCTTATCGTGGTAATCATTTCATAATATATATGTGCATTAAATCATCACTTGTGTTGGGGTCCAATCCCAGCAGGTCCAGGGGTCCCCAAAGGTGTGGACGGAGTCGGTGAAGAAGGAATGACACGGAGGCAGCGTTCAGGTGATCATCATAGCCAGGTTCTCTAGCCAGGTTCTATCCAGGTTCTCTAGCCAAGTTCGGTCGCCAGGTTTTGTATTTTATTGTCTTGTTACATCTGTATTTGTACCAGTTGATTTTAATCCTATCAATTTCTATTCCAAAGGTTAGGGCGTTTCTTATCTCCATTTCAGAGAGTAAAGATTATGTAGCTTAAGAGTGATTGTTCATAGTTAAAGTGATTAACTACCTGCCTGGCACTTAGTTAAGGGGTTTTATTCCCTCCCTAACTTCAGGGAAAAATCCCTACCTGGGGAAACAACCTTTCTTGGAGAGGTGATTTTGGTTAAAACACATAGTGCCAAGAAGGGGAACAAACATATTAAGAACATATATGCCAGGTCCCTTGAAACATATATTGTGCAGATGTTTCTTCCCTGCAGCAACCATGTCAAGCAGCAAGGATGGACCGGCTTCCAGCACACTTGCACACCATAAATTTATAAAACATTATAAGTCAATTATTTCTCAACAAAGCTTGAGAACAATAAAATTTAGGGAACCTAGTCTTTATAAAAGTTCCCATATTTTTGTTAACATAGATTAATCAGTAAAATACTACTCAGGCAGTTATCTTATTGATTATATAGAGTTATCCAGGTTTACAGTAGTGATTGATTATCTCTTTCCCATAAAATTTAGAAAAAAATCTGCAAGTGTTAACATGATCTGTATAGACAGTGGTTCTCAGACTTCCTAATGCAGTTAATACAGTTCCTCATGCTGTGGTGACCCCCAATTTCATTGTTACAAATTGAACATAATTAAAGCATAGTGATTAATCTTAAAAACAATATGTAATTATATATGTGTTTTCCGATGGTCTTAGGCAACCCCTGTGAAAGGGTCATTCAACCCCCCAAAGGGGTCGCGACCCACAGGTTGAGAACCGCTGGTATAGGATCTGCCCCTACTTTTCTATGTAACTTCGTCTTCTACCAGTGTCTCCCTTCTTCACGCCCAGCTATACTGGTCATCTTTCTGCTCCTCAATGAACACAATCTTGTTTGGAGACCTGCTGGTAATACTCTGCAGCCAGGTGTTCATTGGGCTAACTCCTTCCTATCATTTAGGTTTTGGTTTATGTGTGACTTGCTCATTAAGGTTTTCCTTGAACAGTCTATCCAATATAATTCACCCTTCCTTCTCCTCCATCACTCTTTTCCCCTTTATTTTGCTTATATTCTCATAGCACTTATCACTGCATAACATTTTATTATGCACCTATTTATTAGTTTATTTTCCATCTCCTCTGCTGGAATGTATGCCCCCTAAGAAAAGAAGTCAAGTTTGTTCTTGCTGCAAATCAGAAACTAGATGCGTGTTCAGCATGTATGACATAAATAAATATTTATTGAATTAATGATCAGAATTTTATATTTCCTAATCTTTAAAATCCCTTTAGAAATGACAGTCTCTCGCTTATTAATCCTCTCACTCATCTTAGCTGTGTGGTATGGTTCTTTACATTTCCACTTCCAACTTTTTTTTTTTGCATTATTTGTTGGAACTTAGCATAAGGAAAAAACTTCATACTAATCATACCATTCATGTCTGTTGGACCCCCTCTCTATGTTTGGGCCACTTGGAACCTAAAATATATATTTCATTCAAATGACTGCATATTTTAAACTAGAAAGTCAGGCAACATTTACTAGGTAAATTTTGGCCAAAATAGCACCCAGAGAACATCATTCATAGGCTCTATATTTTACAATAATAAACTAGGGTAGGATAGTTATAGTGAATATCAATCAAGTTTTACAACTCATAACCCAAACAGCAATGAAATAAAAGATGAATATCCATGTATTTTATGTGCTAGTTGCAGGGCTGATACATGGAAGTTGGAATGGTAACTTAGGCAACTATCTTACAAGCATGCACTCTCCACTCCATCAGTCTGCTGACCCACATCTACCACCCTTTACTGACATTCCTCAAGCATTTACTATTTTTCTATAAATACTTCTACTGTCTATGCCCTCAATTATATTGCCTCTTTTCTTTATAATGCAGCAATATCAGGCAAGCAAAGGAGTCTAAGACTGGTTATGAACTTTAGAAGCTTGGAGAAAGCAAAGAAAGTAAAGAGTAGTCTTCTGAACTCCTATTTGGTGTTTTATATAATATGTAAAAATCCTATATAATAAAAGGCTAATATGCAATGGCGGAACAACTGGAACAATCAAACAACCAGTTGCTCTGACATGCCCTGGCCACCAGAGGGACAGTGGAGCAGGTGAGTGGGGGCACCAGACCAAAGCAGGTGCTGGTCGCTGTCATTGGGGGGAGCCTCTGGTGGTTACTGAAAATTCTTTACTCCCACGCACCACGGTCCTGCCTGGCAATCACACCTGCTGCTGGCACCAGCCCCGCTTGCACCTGCTGCCGGTGCCGGAGCTGCTGCTCACACCCACTGCCAGTGCTGGCCCCACTTGCACCCACAGCCAGTGCTAGAGCCACTGCTCACACCCGCTGCCAGTGCCTGGAGCTGGTCCCAATCGCTTGGTGCCATCAGCAGGTGCAAGCAGCCGCTGCCAGCCCTGATTGCCCCTGAGGGCTTCTCCACCTCCCCCTACTCCTGAGGGGCGATCTGGGCAGCAGCTGCTGCTCACACCCACTGACAATGCCCGCCCCACTCGCACCCACTGCTGGTGCCACCAGTGAGTAAGAGCAGCAGCGGTGGGAGTGGGACTGTCAGGCAGACAGAGGACTGGGGGCTGTGGCAAGAGGGGCTGGGCGGGGGTGCAGAGGATGGGCTGAGACCCGCCCCTGTACCTACCACAGCCTCACAGCCCACAGCTCCTTTCAAGGTGGATAAATTTGTGCACTGAGCCCCTAGTTGTTAAATAATGGCAGCAACAGCTTTGAAAAATAAAGCACTGGACTCAGTTAATTTAAATGATCAAAACTGATAATTTAATACATGCAATGCTAAGTCAGGAACCAGAAGAGTGAAGGGAAATATCCTAAACTAAAAATTCTATAAATCTTTCCTAAGAATATTCTTCACCATTGTGTCTTTCCCATTGTTGGATCTCCCACTCAGAGACCAGAGATATTTTGTCATGGAGCAGAACTTCATGCAAATTATAAATTGCTACACATAATTGAGATTAATATTTCCCTTTTTAGAAAGAAATCAAGTTTTGTCTGCGAGTTAAAACAAACATAAAATATAAGGTTTTTACCAAAATATAAGTTTTCTTTATTTGAAGATAATAATTTAGAGTGGCTCAATATAGAGATCATATGAGTATGCTTTTTCCTCACAATCTTTCTCTCTCTCTCTCTCTCTCTCTCTCTCTCTCTCTCTCTCTCTCCCTCTCTCTCTCTCTCCTTACTCATTAAAATTTATATATATGAAAGGCTGGCTTTCTTAACAACCTGGCCATTTCCCAAAGTAGACAAATAAGAGAGAAAATACTTAAAAAGACTAGTAATAACCACCTTGCTTCTATTTTATTCAGGCATACAAGAGTTTAAGTTCTGACTTGATTAATCAAGACTTCTATAACCCAATAAAACTTAAGTAACCTATCTGAACCTCAGTTTCTTAGAATATGTGTATAATACTTCTCTTGGTTATTGTACAGATAAAACAAGTTAAAGAGGTACAGTGACTGGCATATTAAAAAGGTAGT
The DNA here is from genome assembly GCF_964212035.1 of Myotis nattereri. NCBI lineage: Eukaryota > Metazoa > Chordata > Mammalia > Chiroptera > Vespertilionidae > Myotis > Myotis nattereri. Next base: position 89,817,740 of record NC_138078.1, read on the forward strand.
AACCTCAAAAAAAGCTGGGGCAGTAATACTTATATCTGACAAAATGGACTTTGAAACAAAAGCTATAATAAGAGACAGAAGGATGTTACATAATTATAAAGGGATTAATCCAACATCAGGATATAACCCTTCTAAACATTTATGCAGCAACATAGGAGCATCTAAATATATAAAGTAAATATTGATGGACATAAAGGGAGAGATTGAAAGTAATATAGTCATAGGAGAGGATTTTAACACCCCACTGGCATCAATGGATAGATCTTCCAGATGAAAAATCAATAAGGAAATAGAAACCTTAAATGAAACATTAGACCTGATGAATTTAATTGGTATTGTTAAAGCATTTTATTCAAAAGTAGCAGAATATACATTCTTTTCACTTGCACATGGAACATTTTCCAGGATTCACCACATGTTAAGACAAAACAAAAACAGGTCTCAATAATTAAAAATAAAATTATATCAACCACATTCTCCAACTACAATGGTATGAAATTAGAAACCAATTACCATAAAGAAATCTAAAATAGACAAAGGCATGGAGGCTAAATAATGCAAATAATGTTACTAAACAATGAAAGGTTAATAATGAAGTCAAGGAACAAATAAAAAGATACCTTGAGACAAATGAAAATAAAAAAAAACTACCCAAAATCTTCAGGACAAAAGCAAAGCAGTCCTAAAAGGGAAATTCAGAGCAATACAGGCCACCTCAAGAAACAGGAAAAATCTCAAAGAAACAATCTTAACCTCATACCTAAAGGAGCTAGAAAATAAGAAGAAACAAAGCCCAGAGTAACTACAAGGAAGGAAATAATAAAAATCATAGCAGAAATAAATGAAATAGGGTCTTAAAAATGATAACAAAAATCAATGAAACCAAGAGCTTCTTTAAAAAAAAAATAAGCAAGATTGATAGAACCAGATTCATCAAGAATGAAACAGAGAGGAAGATGTTGCCAAAAGCTAAGAAGGAAACCCCTGTCTCTCCCAAAGCTGAAGTCAAAGCAAAGACTTTGAAGAAAAAGAAAGCAGTGCTGAAAGGTGTCCACAGCCACACACACACAAAAAATGATCCACACATCACACACCTTCCCATGGCCAAAGACACTGAGGCTCTGAAGGCAGCTAAATTTCTGCCGAGAAATTAGCTAACAGCCATATGGGCACTCCCTAACTGCTTTTCTCTTGCTGCTTTTAAGATTATCTCTTTGTCTTTAACCCTTGACATTTTAATTATGATGTGTCTTGGTGTGAGCCTCTTTGAGTTCCTCTTGGTTGGGACTCTCTCTGCTTCCTGGACTTGTAAGTCTTTCTTTTGCCAGGTAGGGGAAGTTTTCTGTCATTATTTTTTCAAATAGGTTTTCAATATTGTGCTCTCTCTCTTCTACTTCTGGCATCCCCATAATGGGAATGTTGACGTGCTTGAATTGTACCAAAGCGTCCTTATACTATGTTCACAGTTTTGTATTCGTTTTTTCTTTTCACTCTTCTGATTTTATTTTTGCATCCTTATATTCCAAATACTTGATTTGATTCTCTGTTGAATTCCTGTAAATTATTATTTATTTCAGTTAGTGTATGCATAATTTCTGACTGGTCATTTTTTATGTCTTGGAAATTCTCAATAAGATCCTTGAAAGACTTACTAAGTCCCTTGAAGCTCTCATTAAGATCCTTGAGGAACTTTATAACTGTTGTTTTGAACTTTTTATCCAGTAGTTTGCTTGATTCCATTTCTTTCATTTGTGACATGTTTCTTTGTTTCTGCATTTTGGCTGCTTCCCTGTGTTTGTTTCTATGTAGTAGATAGAGCTACTATGTCTCCTGGAATTGGTAGAGTGACCTTGTGTAGTAGGTGTTCTGAAGAGCCCAGTGGCTCAGCCTCTCCAGTCACTTGAGCTGGGCACTTGGTACATCCCTGTGTGGGCTGTGTCCACAGTCTTATTGTGATTGAGCCTTGATTGCTGTTGGTGTCACTGGGAGGAGTTGACCTCCAGGCCAATTGGCTGTGAGGACCAGCTGTGACTACACTGGAAAAATTGCTGTGCAGGAGACACTCCTATGAAGCAGAACTTGCTTCAGTGGGGCTTTGGTGCTCACTGAGTCTGCCCCTTGAGTATGTCAGTTGTGGATGTGTAGAGTTATAATCTGTTATATCTAATGTTGTCCATTGGATGCAGTGACTCTGAGGTCTCCTGGAAGGTTCAAAGTCAGCTACTGCCTGGGGCCACCTGGCAGGAGCTACATAGAGATCTGCAGATAGTTGCTACTTGTATTGGGCTTGGAAGTGTTCATGTGAGGCCCAGCTGTGAAGTAAGGCAGGCTGGTGCCATTGCTGGGTCTTGGGCCTTTTATTGATAGGTTTGGGGCATGATGATGCCAGCTGATATTTGTTTGAGATATTTTAGCAAAGTCTGAAGTCTGAGCCAGGACAGGCCATTCATATGTAAAAGCCACTACAAACATCTTGGGTGGGGCTGAAAATTTGATTGGGCAGGGTCTCAGGGAATCACCAGAGCAGAGAGAACAGTGTGGACCATGCTGTTGGAAACTCAGTTATGGCTGCCAATGAGTTCTGTGATGGGGAATGTCCCAGCACAGGAACAATGATCCCTGAGAGCATCCCTTTTTGGGAGAAAGCCACCTCTGAATTCCTGCCACAATGCCAGACAATCCAGCTCCTCCCCATATGCCCCTAGCTTCCCCCAAGCTGTTTCACCAACACTGGAGCTCAGAAGAAGTGGAACCATATAGGTTTGTGTTTGTCCCTTTAAGAGGAACTGTGTGGCACTCTAGCATGGTGTCACTCAGCCATAATCCTGCTCTGCTGGTTTTTACATCCTGAAATTATGAGGACCCCTCTTTCCAGCATTGGAAGCTTGGGCTAAGAGTCTGGCATGGGCCTGGAATCCATTGCTTCTCATAGGAGGTCTCTGCAGGGGAGATATCCCTCCCGATTAAAAAAGACACAACATGTGTGTATTGGACCAGCCTGTTCCATGCCTCTACCCCTCCTAGCAGTCTCAATGTGCTTTCTTCTTTACTTCTCTAGTTGTAGCACTTCCTTTCAGCCAGATTTCAGGCAGTTCTGAGTAATGATTGTTCTGTATTATAGTTGTAATTTTGATGTGGTTGTGGGAGGTGGCAAGTACTAGCATTTACCTATACTGCCACCTTGGTTCTCTTATATTTTCTCATTTCATATGATATTATGTTCACAATGAACAAATATTCAATAAATTTAAATACAAATAAAAACAAAATGACCATAGTCTTACCACCTAAACATGACCGGTTAGCCCTTTGTGCAAACTGGCAAATGTGTTCAGTATATGAACACCCAATCTATCGTAGGAATTAAAAAATGAGTGTGATGATAATGTAAGCTTTAAGTTCACCCCAATTGTCCCCAAAAGACTTTAAAGCCTGTGTTTGAATCCTTTTCCACCACCTGTTCTCTGTTCAGTTGAATTGGTAATATTATATGATCTTTGAATAGTTGGAAGTTTTTTCTTTTCTTTCATAAAATAAATACTTTATTTATTTGGTAATTTGGAAGAATGTTCCAAATAAAGGTAATCTCTAGTATTTTTTAGTTACTTGCAACTTTTCAGTATTATTAAGCAGGTTATATTCCGAGTGGAACCTCTATATTATTTTCTGTATATACCAATCTATATCTATATCTATATCTATATCTATATCTATATCTATATCTATATCTATATCTATATCTATCTATCTATCTATCTATATAATATCACCTACATATTATTTATATTTATATTCTACTATGTTATGATATGTAATATATAATTAATAGAGGCCCGGTGCATGAAATTCGTGCACCGGCAGGGAGTCCCTCATCCCAGCCTGCACTCTCACAGTCCAGAAGCCCTCAGGGGATGTCCTGATGGCTTAGGCCCACTAGCCACAGTCTGTCCTTCCTCTGCAGGAGGCGACCGTGTTGGTCAGGGGAAGACGCCACCCCCATCATCCTGCTGCTGCCGCCACTGCTGGCTGCCACAACCACCAAGGCATTTTCATCAACATGGACACCCGTCCCTTCACCATGAAAAAATGACAACTTTCTTTAGGCATTTTGAAGATGTCTCTTTCATAGGATATGACAGTTCTTTCTTTTTTTTTATCCTCACCTGAGGATATTTTTCTGTTGATTTTTAGAGAGCGTGGAAGAAAGAGGGAAAGACAGGGAGAAACATCAATGTGAGAGGTCACTTCGATTGTTTGCTCCTGCATGAGCCCTGACCTGGGCCCCTGCTAGGGAAGAGCCTGCAACCTAGGTACATGCCCTTGGTCAGAATTAAACCCAGACCCTGTGGTCTGCAGGCCAAGGCATTATCCACTGAGCCAAACCGGCTAGGGCAGGATATGACATTTCTTAGCCACTCCAGCAGTGGGTCTAAGTTTTTTCCTCCAGGAGTGAGGTGGAAAAACCCTAGATCACCTTCTTGTATTCTTATTACCCAAGTTACCAAGAACACTGCAGGTATACAGTGATACAGCTATACAGAGATAATGAGTAGTCAGAAAAGGTGTTTCCTCTGCAGCTCACATGCAGAGGTGGGGCTGTTGGTACTTGGCAGCTTAGGCAGGCCCCCCCTGTGTGTGTCCACTGTGGGTCTGTGCCATCTGTGGCTTGCCTCACTGTGCACACAGTCCCCTCCCGCCCACCTGCGCACAGCGTCTCCTCTTGAGTGGTCATTTCTGTTATGGCGTCCCAGCTAATTTTCATAATATATATATATATATATATATATATATATATATATATATATATATAATTTGTGTTATTTGTAATTTTGTAAAAATTCACTAGTAAATTAATAAGGCCATAGAATCTATTTGGAGGTGGTATTTGCAATTTAAAAAAATTGTTTCATCCAGTTTAATTCAAATTTTGTTGGAATTTTACTTATTAAGGTAATTTTTAATCTGACATTTGCTTAAGTATTGGCAATTTTACAAGCATTTCATTTTATTAGCATATATTTATAAATTTTAGTCTTATGGTTTGCAAAATTATTGCTGAATAAGTTTGAGGGACTACCATTTCTAATTTTATATGTGTTTTTTTATGAATTACATATGTTAACAGTTTTAAAATTTTGTTGGTTTTTTCAAAAAGCTAAAACTGAAATTATTTCTCTAAAAAGGCAATTTCCTTTCCTCTTACACTTATTCTTTCACATCTATCTTACTCTTCTTTTAAAAAGATGCATTATGCGATACATATATGCAAAATATATTACTGTCCATTTCATTTCTAGATGGTAAAATGGTTAGAAGTATAGCTTTTGAAATCCAGCAGATCTAGTTTCCAATTTTAGCTTCTCCACTTAGCTGTGAAACTTTGAGTCAGTTCCTTAACCTGGCTAAGATGCAGCACACTTTGTAAAGCATATGATTGTTTAACCACTATGCTGTATACCTGAAATAATACAAAATAATATTGAATGTAAATTGTAATTGAAAATAAAAAAATAATTAATTAAATGTGGGGGGTTGCAGTTTCTTCACCTATAAATACAGATGATAATAGCATCTACCTCTTAGATTTTTGTTGAATGTAATAAGCAAATTAGAGGATAGTGACTGTCCCAATACCTAAAGGTACTCAATATATTTTAGCTCTTGTGTTCCTATTGCTAATATTAATAACATAATTATGATACATATTAATATTATTATAGGTCAGTGTTTTCTTAATTTCAGGCTGAGGATAAAACAAACAACATTTTATGTAGGTTTTTTTTTTTTTCAACTGGTCTCTTAGAGACAATGGTTGTAGTTCTGTTTCATCTCTCCTACTCCTGAAGTCACTCATTGTTAGGGTTTGAAATAGAGAACATAATAAACATGAGGGGAAATTTTTGTTTTTGATGATTTAAATTTGTGCAAATGTGAGTGACAAACAAGTCAATGTCTTTTCATTAACTGAATAAGTCCTTCTTCTGAGCTTGGCTTACATAAGACATAGCTCATAGAAAGCTGTTTTGTAGCCCATTCTCCATTCCAGAATAGCAGAAGCCAACTCTAGTTTAAGGAAAAAAATGCAGTGCTAAGCCTGAAGGCTGTTAACTCAGAAACACCACCTAAAATCATGGTGCACAGATGGTTCCATGAAGATGCCACTGTTGTCATCATTGGGCACAAATATCACAGCTTGGAACTGATTATCACCAATTTGGGGAACTGGATACTACCAGTAGAAGCACTCCCTTGTTAATTGGTTCAGATGATGGTCAGCTTAAAAATAATTAACATTTACATACTAGAGTATCATCTGCTCATTTTAAATATTTATGCCTGAAGATGGAGAAGTAGGTAAATGTGGTACTTGCCACCTCCCAAAAGCACATCAAAATTTACAAGTAAAATACAGAACAACCATCATTCAGAACCACCTGAAATCTAGCTAAACGTAAGTCCTATAAATATGGAATTAAAGAAGAAGCACATGTAGACTAGTACAAGGGGGCAGAGAGGTGGGGCAGAATCTCAGAACAGGCTGGTTTGTAGCCAACTTGTGGTGGTTTAAAATCTGGAGGTATATCTTGCCTGTGGAAGTTTCCTGGAGGAAGTTTCCTAGGCCCACAGTAGGCCCACAGCTCAGGGTTACAATGCAAGGAAGAGAAAAACCAGCAGGGAATTGTTCCTTTTAAAGGGCCAGTGCATGGACCTACTTGGACTCACCCCCTCTGAGCTCCAGCACTGGGTCATCATATTGAAAGGAACCTGGGATATTCAGGAACGAAATAACTTTTCAGGAATCAGGGAAAAAGCTGTAGGGGCAGCTGTCTCCCAGACCAAAGTGCTGGAAGAGGTCACTGTTCCTTTTTTCTGAGCACTCCTTGCCACAGAGCTGACAGGCTGATCCATATCTGAATCTCCATCAACCTGGCTCATGTTTTTTGCCCTGCCCTGGTAATTTCTGGAGACCCACCCCCTCTCTATTTGCAGGCTCATCCAAGCCATTTCCAGTGGCTTTTACATGCAACTGGCCTCTCTCGCCTCATGCTTTGTACCTTCCTAAAATCTCTCAAACAAGCAGCAAGTGACATCAGCATGTCCTGTACCTCAATAAGTGGGCCTAGGCCTGGCACTAGTGGCAGCCCACCTTGATGCACAGCTTGGCCTCTCCTAGGCACCTTGAAGCTCAACGCAAGTTGCAGCCATATGCAAATGGCTTTGTAGCTCATGCTTGATAGCCCCAGGCAGAGGATAGGCAGAGGCTGACTTTGCACTTCCTGGGAGGCCCCAGAGCCAGTGCACCCAGTGGAAAACTTTGATCACACCAGATTACAACCTATCACCTCCAAGAGTGACACACTCAAGGTGTGGACTCAGTGAGCACCAAATCCCCACGGAAGCAAGTACTGCTCCATAGGGTTGGCTCCTGCACAGCAGCTCTTTGTCTATAGTTGCAATGATCCTCACAAGCAATTGGCTTGGGGTCAATCCCTCCCATTGAATCCAACATAAATCAAAGATAACCTATAATAGGACAGTGAACGCAGCTCACACAAGGGTGCACCTGGAGTACCCTGCTCAGGTGAATAGGGAGGCTCAATGACTAGGCCCTACAAGACTCCTACTACACAAGGCCACTCTACCAATTCCAGGAGACATAGCAGCTCTACCTAATATACAGAAACAAACACAGGGAAGCAGCTAAAATGCAGAGACAAGGAAACGTGTCACAAATGAAATAGCAGAATAAATCTCCAGAAAAAGAACTAAATGAAATGGAAGCAAGAAACTACCAGGTACAGAGTTTAAAATAATGGGTATAAGATGCTCAAGGAGTTTAATGAAAACTTCAAGGAACTTAGAATTTCAAGGATCTTAGTGAGAACATCAAAAACATAAAAAGGACCAATTAAAATTGAAGGCTACACAAACTGAAATAAAGAAAAAAAAATACAGGAATGGATTCAACAGTAGAGTAGAGGACATGGAGAACCAAATCAAGAATTAGGAATATAAAATAACAAAAAACACACAATCAGAACAGCAAAAAGGATAAAGAATCCTGCCAGCTGGCATGGCTTAGTGGTTGAGCATCAACCTATGAACCATGAGGGAATAGTTTGATACCTGTTCAGGTCACATTCCCAGGATGTGGGTTCAATCCCCAGTATGGGGTATGTAGGAGGCAGCTAATCAATGATTCTCTCTTATCATTGATGTTTCTCTCTATATCTCCTTCCCCCTTCCTCTCTCAAATTAATAAAAATATAATGTAAAAAAACGAAAAGAACCAAAAATATGAAGATAGTGTAAGGACCCTCTGGGACAACTTCAAGCTTACTAACATTTGCACCATGGGGGTACCAGAAGAAAAAGAGAAGGAGCAAGAAATCAAAAACCTATTTGAAATAATAATGATGGAAGGCATCCCCTACCGGGCAAAAGAAATAGACTTACACATCCAGGAAGCACAGAAAGTCCCAATCAAAAGGAACTCAAATAAGCTCACACAAAGACATATCATAATTAAAATGTCAAAGGTTAAAGATAAAGAGAGAATCTTAAAAGCAGCAAGACTAAAACAATTAGTTATTTACAATGGAGTGCCCATAAAGCTGCTAGCTGATTTCTCAACAGAAATTTAGCAGGCAAGAAGAGAGTGGCAAGAAATATTCAAAGTGATGAAAAGCAAAGACCTACAATCAAGATTACTCTGCCCAGCAAAGCTATCATTTAGAATTGAATTCAGATAAAGAGTTTCAGAGACAAGGAAAAGCTAAAGGAGTTCATCACCAGCAGACCAGTATTACATTAAATGTTGAATGGCATTCTTTAAGAAAAGGAGGATGAAGAAGAAGAAGAAAAACAAGAAATTATAAAAATATGAGCAATAAAATGGCAATAAATGCATATCTATGAACAATGGAATCTCAAAATTAAAAAATGAACAAGAAATCTAATGAACAAAATCACACACACACACACACACACACACACACACCCACACACACCAGCAAATCCCAATACTTTTAAGGAATCTAGGAACAAAAAGGACCTATCTTACTTCACTTAAGAGACTTTTTGCTGATGTGACAGGAATTGGAAGGAAAGGAGATGGGAGTGATCTGCTACTGGGAGAAGAAGGAAACAAAATTTTATCTAGCAGTATATACTTCAAAATATAATTTGAAGTCATGCCATTTGATTTGGTTACATTCCTGCCAATTTAGTCTTTACTGAGAAAGCAAAAAGTAGTATTTTCTACTTTTTCTTATTAGTTTACCCTCATATAATCTCTCTAAGATTCCCCTTCAAAGTCATAAAACTAGTAGCCTCTAAAATGTTTCTAGTCATTTGCTACATAGTAAAGCAAAAAACAAAAAAACAAAACAAAAACAAACAAAAAACGTTTTTAAAGCCAAGTTACAAGTTACAAGAGAAAAACAAAGGATCATTAAGATCCTTTTAGCAAGATCATTAGAACATTGCAAAGAAAGCTTAGGTTTCCTACATGTTGGTCATTTGTTGCTTTTTTTAAAAAACTAATAACCAAACAGTTGTATTTCAACTCTTCCCTATGACCACAGTGTAACACTAAATACTGTATTGTGGAAGAAATCTTACTAAATACTCCAAGTCACTAGTGGAATGAAAGATAAGTTTTAAAAAATTATATGAAAAAGGGGGTCTTTTGTTAAAGTCTTCTAGCCTCCATACTCTGCTGAATCTTAATTATCTTCTCCCTAGTTTTTCATTTCCATTGTTATAAACCTCATTGCAACTTTCCTATCTCCAACTTCTCCTCATTGGAATTCATTGTGGCATAGTTGCCCAAGAAATACCACTAAAGTGTAGGTCTTATTATGACTTCTTACACTCAGAAATATTCTATAGTCCCTTATCAACTAATTAAATAAAGCCCACATTTCTTAGTCAAAGATTTCCATGATTTCATATTTGACTACCTGTCTAATCCATCTCACAAAGGATGATGCTCTAAATTCATTCAAACTAAACCACTTTTCCAATGTTAATTCATTTTCTTTTATAGATATTTAGATCAAGCTCAAAATTTACTCAGTGAAGTCTTTAATGTAGTCACTACTCTATACTTCAATAGCATCCCATTTGTACTACTCTTACAGCACTAGCACATTCTGATTTGTATTAGAGTTATTCATTTACTCAACAATATGCTCTAAACATAGCCATTGATTAATATATATTTACTGAATTAATAAAGGATTACATGTACTTTCAAAGGCCAATGCCTACCTTTTGACTAGGGACATAGACAAGACAGACTATTTTCTAATTGAGAATTAACCCGGTACTGGTCTGCACGGTCACTAAATAGGTTATTTTCCCAATATCAGATAAAAATTGAAATAGTATTAATTTGCATCAATACTTAATATGTAATGGAACTTCATCATTAGTTTGGTGAAAACTAGAAAATATATGTTCCTTTGAAGACATAGGTATCACATATATTTTTCTACTGATAAACAGTATGGCTAAACTCAGGATTATAAGATATTACAAGCTGAAGCAGGTCTTATGTTGCAAGTTACACAAAGTATTTAGGGTTTGCTTTATTATTTAATATATGCATAAATATCCCTAAATCTGATCACATTACAGTATAGAAGTGTCAGTTATTCTTTCAATTTCTGGAATCTTTCACTTTGAAAATCTGGATTAAATGAGGTGTGAGGAGGGCCTTTTCCCAGCAGGCAGCTATAATGTTTATTTCTGCTTTTAAGCCATAAAATTAGCAAATATATATTTTTTTCTTTTGGAACTAATAGTTCTTGTGGGATCTTTCCAACAGGGAGTGGGGGAAGGATCAAATGATACTTGTGCAAAATAAAAACAAACAAACAAAAAAATGCGTATTTCTAGTGCTCAATGCATCTACTTGTTAAAACTACAGATTATCAGACAGTGACATCCAATATGAATCTGTAAGTCTCAATTCCTTTCACCAACAGAGATTATATAACTTAGTTTTAAACTGTTGCACACTCTCATGTAGGGGTTATAAGTTGCATGCCCCTTGAGAGCAAAGGCATGTTTTCTCCTCCCAAGCAAAGCTATTTTAATGTCATAAATTTATGATGGCTTCAAAGTCATAACCTCTTGGAATCAACTATTGGCCATGTATGATTAATTATTTCTTGCAGGATACAAAAAGTACTGGTCTTCATATTTTCATTTTGCTACCATTATAACATTTATTGAATATCCATAGCATATATAACACCATACTAAGAAACTGATGAGTGGAAATGAGGGCAAAGTAATTCTACCTAAACACGTTTTCCTGATCAGAAATCTGAGGGAACACAATACCATTGAGGGGGACATTTGGATAAGTATTAAAAGTGAACCCTACTGGCTTGTCTGTTCTCCGGCTTCAAAATCTAATTCCCGACCTCAGGGATCTCTCTATTTTTTTCCATAAGATTATATCTATTAAGAAAAAACAAATTTGTACAAAACAATTGATATATACACTTTTTTATTTGTGTAAGATTTCACCATCCCCTGTCTTTTTTACAAAATAATTTTATTGATTTCAGAAAGGAAGGGAGAGGGAGAGAGAGATAGAAACATCAATGATGAGAGAGAACCATTGATTCACCGCCTCCTGCATATCCCCCACTCAGGATTGAGCACTGCAACCCAGGCATGTGCCCTTGACCAGAATCAAACTTAGGACCCTTCAGTCCACAGGCTGACACTCTATCCACTGAGCCAAACCAGCCAGGGCTACTCCCTGTCTTTAGTATCACCCGTCTTTAATATCAATGTATCCTTGACTTCCAAATCTGTATCTGTACTCTAATATATACCTCATTACCACAAACTCACAGTTTTCTTTTAAACAAAGGGGAAACCCTGGCTGGTTTGGCTCAGTGGATAGAGCATCGGCCTGCGAACTGAAAGGTCCCAGGTTTGATTCTGGTCAAGGGCACATGCCCCGGTTGTGGGCTCGATCCCCAGTGGGGAACTTGCAGGAGGCAGCCGATCCATGATTCTGTCTCATCATGGATGTTTCTATCTATCTCTCCCTCTTAGTTCCTCTCTGAAATCAATAAAAATATATTTTAAAAAACACACACAAATGTATTATTTAAAAAATGGAAAGACTGAATAGAAAAATACCATATGGTTACTAATGGTTATTTTTAAATGGCACTATTTCAGTATTTTCATATCTCCTTTATTTAATTCTTTATGACAAAGGATTAGTGAATAAGTACTAAAGAATGTATTGCCTACACCTATCCCACCAACCAAAGTTCGCTTTTAATCAAATGTGAAATCCCATACAACAGATGGTAAATTCAGTAGCAGCATAATTGGATCCACAGAAGCTAAAATGATCACAGTTTCAACTGCCTAATAAACAATGCTAACTGAGTGTTCCACAATTACCTCAAACTTACCCAGAATAAACTGAACTCTTCATTTTTACACATCAAACCTCTTTCTATGCTGTATTATCATTTTATGATACACATATAGAAGCAAATACTGATATAGGTATTTTATATATACACAAGTTGCAAATCTCAGATTCATCATCAGTTATACTCCATCAACCAATCATTAGGTCCAGTCAAATTTGTTTTCTGAATAGCTCTACAACTAATTCACTTTGTAATTATTTCCTGTGTGTGCAAAGTATTGTATTGGATGCTGTGGTGGAGTTAGAATTTGAAAACAAAAGGTTTAAAATTGAAAATTTGTCAGGTGCCCTCAATCCTAAAAGTCTAAAATGTGGCACATTTCTCCATCATCATTCCTTCCCCCAGTGCCCACTTACTGGGCACATCCATTATTCAATCTATGTTTTCCATATTATTTCCAATTAATGGCACTGTACTCATCCAGTAGCTAAGTTAAAGGATCCTTTGTCAGGTTAACAAGTTTAGACCTCATCCTGTAAGAGATGGGGAACTATTGAAATATTGTAAAAGAATAATATCAGATTTATTTTGATCATCACTCAGGCATATGAATAACATTGCAGAAAAAACTAGAGAGTGAGAAACCTTTAAGAGGCTATGGAAATACTCTTCTACAGAAATGATGGAGGCATGAACTAAGGCAATGCAGCAGAAATGAAAATGAAGTCAGGCCTACTTTATACTTGTATATTTAACCTGTATGCTATAGTGTCCCATCAAGGAAAGAGGTAGGTATTGATTTGAATTTTTAGAAAATTGAACATGATATAATGCTGGGGCAAAACAACTTTTTCTAGGACTTCCAAATAGATGGCTATGTATCAGTAGCAAATATATACTGAGATACAATGGAATGTTCTAAAGGTTGTAGTAAACAATCTGTTCTGTCCACTGATTCATCAAATAAATATTGAGGATTACTCAGTAGATCAACAATAGACAACTATAAACTAGACTAGAGAATATGGACAAGTGGCATGAATAAAACTAACTTGAAATTGAGAAAAAGGCTATGGAATTGATGATAACAATTTCCTATGTGTTTAATGAAAAAAATTGGAAAAACTTAGGAAGAGAGCATACATGGATAGCCTAGTGGCACGGGGGCAGGGAGGGGGATCATTCCCTGTGTTAATGAAAAGGCTTTTTCTTGTTTACAATTTTTTTAAGCTTTGTCTGAAGAATAGCTAAGAATTATAATTTTGCTATGTCCCCAGATATTTTGTAAGCAATTTATATATTTTAACCATTTGCTTTCACAGCAAAACTGTGAAGCAGCCTCATGTATTATCTTCATTTTACAGAGAAGAAAACTGATATCAGAGCAGTTATGCAAGTAACTCTAGGTCAAACACTTTGGAGAACATTGTGGAGATTTCCCTCTCATATATAAGAAACGTTTTTCTCAAAGGAGATGGCTTTTATAGGTATCTAATAATAAGAACTCTAATGTATAGAGCAATTCATGCATGCCAGGAATTGTGCTAAAAATGTTCATGGATTTGTTCACTTAATATCCACACACAAAAAACCCCCACAATGAGATATTTATTATTTTTATTCCAATTTACATGTATGGAAATTGAATTACAAAGAGCTTAAAAAAAAAACTTGCTCAGGACACATAGCCAGTAAGTGTTCCAGAGTTCACAATTTTAGCTGTTATGCTGCACTGCCTCCCTTCCTAGCAGCAAACAGTGGTTCAAACAATATCAGCTTGAGACATTGATTAGCTGAAGTGCTGCAGAGCTTTTGGCTAACAGTATATACAGAGAATCTAAAAAGTAAGCCAACACCAATTATGGGTGGATTTTGAGATCAATAGAAACTTTTACAGAATAAGACTCAAGTTGGGGCTCCTACCAGAAGAATCCCCAAAGGCTGTAGTCTCCAGTCAATTCACCTAGGGCCATGTTGTCTTCAGGATAACCAGGCACAAAATTCTGCCCAAAGGCAAACTTGACATTCAGTCAATTTAATAAAGAAGAACAATCTAACATTTATCTAACACATTTATTCTTCAGTACTTTCCACAAACCATTACTTTCATTATCTAATCCAACAGAATTAGATAATCATTTCTACCAACACAAGAAGAATAAGAATAGAAATTTCCTGTGCCTTTACCCCAGAACTTCAAAGCATATTACACATATCAATTAAAGGCTCACACTACTCAACTGAGCTCAGAGCATTTTCAATGCAGTTTACATATAGTAAGCTGAAAATCAGAGTTACCTAATGAGTGACTGGCACTCAGGAAACAGACAAGAAATCTTGGGTCTCAGTTCTCATGTTAGATCCCTTGCACAGAAAATATATCTAGTAGCAACTCCATTAACAGCACTGATTTTGCTTATTTTTACCCACTAAAATGGTATGTAATAATCATTCTTAGGTAATATGTATCAGGGATTGCAGTATAACAAACATTTTGTAGAATCTCAACTGAGTTTGAAATGTGATGAGATTGCACATCTGGTATTTTTATGTAGTTTGTGTGTTGGGGTAGGGAGGATAGGACTAAGAAATTTACCCATATTTGGTTCTGGGAAGGGTATACTATGCATAACAAGTAGTTGGTATGTATGTTCTGTATATGTTCATATATAGATACAGACATACATATATGGCACTGAAAAGTTCTGGTTTCTATCTATATTATATCATGATACAAATGTTTAAATCTATGTAAGTTACTGTGCAATGCAAAAAAATGTCTATAAACATTAATTGGCAGTAACTGAATTTGTGAAATGCTCTCACATTATTGGAAATAGCCTATTACAATAATTATCCTTAACTTCGGTTACACTTAACAGCTTTTATGAGAATATTAGAGGAATGCAACAATCTTGTTTTGTTTGCAAGTACAATTTCATGTCCCAAAGGCTAATCTGGATCTTATTGCTGCTTTGTAAGATATTTTCAAAAATTGCCTATTGCAATGTGACTTAGGGACAATGAACACTGTGAAAGCAATTATGAAACAATATATTTAATTCATAAAAATATGATGATTGAAGGGCTATATGTGATGCTTAAATGAGATAATACATATAAAAAAGCCTACTACAGTGACTAGTACATGGTAGAAACTAAAAAAAATGTGTTTGTTTTTTGTTTTGTTTTGTTGTTGTGTTTTGGGGTGTTTTTTTGCTTCAAACCATGTGACAGAATCTAGCCTGTTATCAAACTTTTAAATGTTAATGTAGATAAAGGAAATGTTGTATTGCTTCTCTGGAATATACCATCGGTTAATAAGCTATTATATTTCACTCCTGGAATATGATGGATAGGCCATATAATCTCCCGGGAAGTCTTCATTTAAGGAAGAGCAAGGTTTAACTAGCATTGGTTTCCAGTTATATCCGTTCTTCTTCTTAGAAACTAAACAAAAGTGAAGCAGTCCAAGTGCTCATCAGTAGATGAGTGGATAAAAAAAAAAAAAGCTATGATACAGAGAACCAAGATGTTGGCATAGGCAAACGCCTATACTCGCTGCCTCCCACAAACACAAGAAAATTTACGACTAAAATACAAAACAACCATAATTCAGAACCGCCTGAGAGCTGGTTGAATAGAAGTCCTACAACTGGAGAAGTAAAGAAGAAAGCACTTTGTGATCAGTAGGAGGAGTGAAAGCACAGAACTGGCTGATTCAACACCCACATGTGCTGTTTTTTTAATCAGGAGGGAGATCATTTCTGCAGAGGCTGCCAGTGAGTCCTGGCCTCACAACAGACTCCTGGCCCAGGGTTCCAGAGCTGGGAATAGAAGTCCCCACAAGTACAGGCTGCAAAAACCAGGACTGTGACTGAGTGACAAGGAGGCTGCTGGAATCCCAGGTGTTCCTCTTAAAGGGTCAGTGCACAAACTTATACCATCCCACTTCTTCTGAGCTCCAGCACCAGGGGAACCAAACACATATGGACATATGGGGAGAAACTGAATTGTCTGGCATCAGAGCATAAACTCTGGGGTGGCTTTCTCTCAGATGTGGGTGCTCGCAGTGGTCATTGTTCTTGTGCTGGGACCTCCCCTGTCCTAAGTCTGACTAGCAGCCATATCGGAGTCTCCATCAGCCTGGAGAACCTGTTGGCTCCACCCTGGGGATTCCCTGAGACACCATGGCATATAATTTGCAGCCTCACCCAAGTTGTTTACAGCAGCTTTTCTAAATGAATGGCCTGCCCTACCTCAGGCTTCAGACTTTGCAAAATTCTCTTAAAACAAGCAGCAACTGGTGACAGCATTCCCCAAACCTGTCAATAAAATGCCCAAAACCCCATACTAGCACCAGCCTACCTTGCTTCACAGGTGGGCCTTGGCTGGGCAACTCCAAGTCCAATACAAATAATAAAGAACAGCCATCTGCAGTTCTCTCTGTAGCTCCTGCCAGGTGGCCCCAGACAGTGCCTGACTTTGAACCTCCCAGGAGATCCCAGAGCCAGTGCACACAGTAGACAGCTTCAGACCATACCAGATTACAACTCTACACATCCACAAGGGACACACTCAAGAGGCAGACTCAGTGAGCACCAAAGCCCCACTGAAGCAAGTCCTGCTCCGTAGTGGTGCTTCCTGCATAGCAGCTCTTCTACTGTAGTCATAGCTGGTCTTCACAGCCAATTGGCCTAAAGGTTAACTCCTCTCAGTGACACCAACAACAATCAAGGCTCAACTACAAGACTGTGCACAGATTCCACACAGGGGCACATCTATAGTGCCTAGCTAAGGTGACTGGGGAGGCTGAGTCAGTGATTCTTACAGAACACTTACTATACAAGGCCACTCTACAATTCCAGGAGACATAGCAGCTCTACCTAATACATATTCACACATACAGGGAAACAGCCAAAATGTGGAGACAAAGAAACATGTCACAAATGAAAGAAATGGAAACAAACAAACTATTGGATACAGAGTTTAAAACCATGGTCATAATGTTACTCAAGGATCTTCATGAGACTTTCAAGGATCTTAGTGAGAATGGAAAAGACATGAAAAAGGATCAGTCAGAAATTAAGTATGCACTAACTGAAATAAAGAATAATTTACAGGGATTCAACAGTAGAGGATTGAGAATCATATCAATGATTTGGGATATGAGAAAGCAAAAATTACCCAATCAGAGCAGCAAAAAGAATAAAGAGTCCACAAATATGAAGATAGTGTAAGGACCCTCTGGGACAATTTTAAGAATGCCAACATTCAAATTATGGGTGTGCAAGAAGGAGAGGAGTGAGAAAAAGCTATTAAAAACCTATTTGAAGAAATAATGACAGAAAAATTCCCCTACCTGGTGAAAGAAATAGACTTAACAAGTCCAGGAAACACAGATAGTCCCAAACAAGAGGAACCCAAAGAGACCCCACCAAGACACATCATAATTAAAATGTGGGTTAAAGGCATAGAGAGAATCTTAAAAGCAGCAAGAGAAAAGCAGTTAGTTACCTACCAGGAAATGCCCATACTACTGTCAGCTGATTTCTTAACAGAAACTTTTCAGGCTAGAGGGAGTGACAAGAAATTTGCAAAGTAATGAAAAGCAAGGACCTACAACCAAGATTATACTACCCAGCAAAGCTATCTCTAGAATTGAATGCCAGATAAAGAGCTTTCCAAACAAGAAGAAGCAAAAGGAGTTCATTACCACCAAACAAGTATTGCATGAAATGTTTTTGAAGGATATTCTTTAAGAAGAGGAAAAAGAAGAAAAGATAAATGATGTGAACAATAAAATGGCAACAGATACATATCTATCAACAAATGAATCTAAAAATTAAAATTGCTGGGAGCCGGTCCATGCTTGCTGTTTCAAGGGACCTGGCATATATGGCATACTGTTCTTAATATGTTTCCTCACCTTCTTGGCACTATGTGTTTTAACCAAGGTCTCTGAGAAAGGTTGTTTCCCCAGGTAGGGATTTTCCCCTGAAGTTAGGGAGGGAATAAAACCCCTCAACTAAGTGCCAGGCGGGTAATTAATCACTTTAACTATGAACAATCATGCTTAAGCTACATAATCTTTACTCCCTGGAATGGAGATAAGAAATGCCCTAACTTTTGTAATAGAGATTGATAGGATTGAATCAACTGGTATAAATACAGATGTAACAAGACAGCAAGACTCAGAACTTAGAAGACAGAGCTTAGAAGACAGAACGAAGAAGACAGAACCTACACAGAACCTAGAGACAGAAGAACTTCGCTGGAGAGAACATGGCAAAAGATCCTGGACTGAACCTGACTACAGAAATTGGCAAGAGAACCTGACTAGAACCTGGTGACTGAACCTGGCTGGAGAACCTGGACAGAACCTGGCTAGAGAACCTAGCGAGGGAACATGGCTACAGAACCTGGCTGGAGAACCTGGCTGGGGAACCTAGCAAGAGAACATGGACACAGAACTTGGCTGGAGCTCCTAACCAGAACTTCACTGGAGAACCTGGAGATCCTAACCAGAACTTTGCTGGAGATCCTGACCAGAACTTGGCTAAAGATCCTGGCTAGGCTGCTGATCAACTGAACGCTGTCTCCGTGTCCTTCCTTCTTCGCCGACTCCGTCTACGCCTTTGGGAACCCCTGGACCTGCTGGGGTTGGACCCCGGCATAAAATAAATAAATTAACTTAACAAAATAACCTGTTGAATAAAATATAATCAGAGGCATGGAAGCATAGAAGAGACTAAATGAATCTCAGTGGGAAGTGGGGAGGGGAACAAGAAGAGAGTAACCAAACATCATACCTATGCAGACAGACAGTAGGGTGATGAAGGCCTGGTGTGGGTCAGGAACCAGGTGGAGACGAGTAATGGGGGGAAAGGGTAACATCTATAATACACTCAACTATAAAGATTTTTTTTTTAAATCCTTGATACATTTACTCTTTGGAATACCACTCAGGTGTAAAAAAGAAAGAAGTCTTACCTTTTACGACAGCATGAATAGTACTGATTTTTACCTCATTCTAACTCTTGGTATTTTATTTTCTTTGGGTTTTTATAATGTCTTTATTCTGATCCTAAACTTTGTTATACCTTCCTAGTTTGGAACCATATCCTTGTTTCTGGGTCCCACAGGAGGTCAGTATGACATCCATTTACCTGGAAATGCAGAAACTAATACAATGCAGCAAATGTAATACAGAATAAGACACAGTGTGGATGAGAAAAGCTGAAAGATTAGGCTTGATCTGTGAACTCTGGCTCTACATGATTAAAAGAAAAGATTATATCTGTTGATATAAAGGATTAATATTCTTCACTTCCATATTCTCTATGAGTTCCTTTATTACTAGATACATCATGTCTATTTTACCCCGTTTGAAAAAAAATATGAAAATGATATTACCCATCAGTAGTAAAGGCCCTTTAAAAAGTGGTAATTTTTAATTTCATAGAGAGAGATAGAAGTCTCCTATTTTGCAGCCTATAAGATCTTTGCTAAACTTATAATGCAAGATAAATACTGCCACTGAGCAATAAAATCTCAGTAGGAGAGATTTGTATTCCTATATACATGCTGTGCATCTTTTCTACCTGCAGAGTTCCATTTGAAGCAAACTAGAGGTGCTGAATTTTAAAAGTCTGAGCCTGCGTCTGTAATCAACATTGTTGGGATTGCCACTCCTGTGGCAGGAGTTTGCCCTTCTTGAGAAAGTTTCTTTAACCTGGAGTAAAAAGGATTGATTGGCAGAAATTCAATTTTTTTCTCCAAAGGGAGACATTTTTTCTCTTAATCATGTGTTATTAACCCCCAGACCAAAGGGCCAATGGATGACTGAATGACCAAATAAAAGGTGTGTCACTTGGAGAATGGCCTTCCAGAGTCAGCACTTTGCAAAACTGTATATTGGCAAAAACTTTCTGATAGACATTTAGCTTGAAAAAATATAAATCCTCTGCCTGCCTTTAGTATGCCTTGTAGGCTCCTTTGTTCTGAATATATTGCTAATAGCTTTGGAAGCCATTCATTATTTCCTACATTCTTGGGACTGTTTGATATGTTGAAATGCAGGAGGGGAAAAATCTGCAGTAACCATGGCCCGAGGATTGGAGTTGGAGGAACAGCAATCTACTTGCTCAGTTTTATATTTAAGACTTTTTTTCTTCCTGTAGATAAACATATTGTCAATCCTCTGCTACTCAGGACACATGCCAAGGTTTCATTTATGTGATATTTCTTGGTGGCATCTCTACTTTAGTCCTGTATCCTAAGAGTTGATTTTCCTTTAGTTTTCTTTCATCACAGGAGGAATGTTACTGCCACCTGTTTACTCATATCTAGAAAACAAATGGAAATCAATTCCATTACCTTTAATTCCTAGTAAAAATTTATTTTTTACATTATCTTTCTTTTTTTAATTTTTTCTTAATTAATGATGGTAGTACATATGTATCCTTATCCCCCCATTGCCCACCCACCCCCTCACTCATGCCCTCACCCCCTGCTGTCTGTGTCCATTGGTTAGGTTTATATGCATGCATACAGTTCCTTTGGTTGACCTCTCCCCCTTACCCCTGTCCTTCCTTACCTTTCCTTTGAGGTTTAATGGTCTGATTGATGTTTCTCTGTCTCTGTAAATATCATCTCTCTTTAAATGTGAGTTTTCCTTTGACAACTGATTTTATCAATAAGACATGTTAGAAGAAATATTGTGCATATTTAAAGTATGAGTCTCTCTCTCTCTCTCTCTCTCTCTCTCTCTCTCTCTCTCTCTCTCTCTCTCTCTCTCTCTCTCCCCCTCTTCCCCATTTTCATTTCCATGTGATTAAGACTAATCTAACCTGCTGGAAGATGACAGACCACATGAAAGAAAGCTAGCTAGCACTAGTTGAACTCCAGAAAAATAGCTTTCTAGCTAACCTGTAGCTGGCAACTAATGCATTAGGGAGTCCAACTGGAATAAAATAACTACTCAGCAGAACTTAAATTTTCAGCATGCAGAATTGCAGAATCATAAGCTAAGTTTATTACGTGCAATTGTTGTAACAATTATTGTTTTAAGCCACTAAGGTTTGGGATGCATTGTTACAAAAAAATGATAACTAATGCATGTCCATTTTGCCTATTAGGAAATTGATCTGAGAAGTTCAGTAATTTTCACAAGTTCACACAGCTAGCAGATATAAATGTGTATTTGATTCAAAATCTACTTAATGAAAAAGTCTGTGCTCCTAATTACCATCTCATATTGCCTCAGGACATTGTGGCACTGGGGTTTTGTGGGATAAATCTACATTTTGAATGATGCCACAAGATGTTGTTTTCAATATTTTTATGCCTGGTCCATACTGAAGTCAGAAAATGCTGAGAAAAATTGTGTTTGTGTAAAGCAACCCATTGCATAAAACTATTTTGAATGCAAAAAGCACTATAAACATTTGCAAATAAAGAAACACACAGGGGAAAATATTGCATGTGCACACCCAGATTTTTGTTATCAGTGCAGTACACAGAACATCTGTCTATTTAGAAACAATTTTTAAAAAATTATTTGAAAATGTAACTTCTGGACAGATGCTCTTTTAATGAAGATAGAGCTAAATTAAAATGACATCCTGACCACCCATTCACAAGACCCAGGCTGAAATAGCATAGAAATACAGAAATGGAAATGAATAAAGGTTAGGGGAAATTATTTTTTTTCACATTTTTAGGAGAAAATGTTCATTATTCAAGACCCAGTTTCTCATCCCAGATTATGCCTTCTGGATCTTTTCTCTGAGGAGAATTCACAGACTGTAAAAGGTATCTTGGGCCGTATTTAGGGTAGAGTGACAGAGAAACTCAAAGGAATGTAAGGAATATGAATATTTAAATTTTGAATTGGAAGCTGCATAGAAATCTATGAACCTGAGTATTAAAGATGCAAAACCATTAGCTGAATGAAAGCAAATGGAAAGAGGACAGATGTCACATAAAAATGGACATATATAGTAAGTCACCAAGCCAAGTGAAGAAAATGCATGGTATACACATAATTAGGAAAACAAAGCTGGTAGCAATACATATTAGAACAGCAAGGGGTTGGGAACACAGATTATCTGCATCGAATGAAAGTCTTCTTGAAAAAAATTGAAACGCAGAAAAGTGCCCTGGGGTTTCTAAAAATGTACCCAGAGGTTGGCATGATCTCCCACAAAGAAATTTGGTTAAATATTGGGGAAGATAAAATAACACAATCACCAAAACATAGGAATAAATTATATACAGCACTCACAGCAAGCTGGGGATTCCTAGGAAAGAAAGGCCTTACTGAGGGTTCTGATAAGGAGGTAAATAAAGGAAGAGTATTGGGAGTGGTTTCAGACTTTTATTGATGTTAAGTAGTGGAATTAGTTTGGAAGTCTTCCTGGGCTCAGGCAGAAGTTGAGCTATTTGAAATGTCTGCTGGAATGTGGGGACTGAGGTGGCCTTCTTATTTTGTCTGTCCTAGATATGAAGTAGGCAGGACAGAGGGGTAGAAATCTAAAACCTGTCAATTATCAAATACCAAAAATTGAGGAAGCCTCTTTTTTGTGTGTTTTTCTCCAGTTTTAGTGAGATATAATTGACATAAAACATTGCATAAGTTTATGGGATATAAACATTGATTTGTTTTTTGCTTGCTTTTTAAATATATTTTTATTATTGACAGTATTACAAATGTTAGTGCTTTTTCTTATTTCTTGAAGTAGGCCTGTAGTGCTATGAACTTCCCTCTCAGGCCTGCTTTCACTGTGTCCCATAGGTTTTGTGTGGTTGTGTGTTCATTTTAATTTGTTTCCAGAAAGTTTTTAATTTCTTGCTTGATCTCACTGGTAACCCATTCATTCTTTAATGACATTCTACTTAGCCTCCATGTATTTAAGTATTTTGAGATTTTTAATTGTAGCTGATTGCCAACTTCATGCCATTGAAAAATTATTGCCAGTAGAGCACTAACATCTCCATCTCATCACATAATTAACTATTTTGTAGGGAGACTATTTATTTACTCTTTTTGAAACTTTAAATATATAATACTGTATTTTTAGCTATTATTACCATGCAGTACATTAGATTCCCACACTTATTAATGTTATTATCAAAAGTCTATACCCTTTGACCAACATCATCTCATTTCCCCCAATCCCTTGGTAACTACCAGTTTACTTTCTGTTTCTCTGAATTTTGCTTTTTAGATTCTACATATAAGTGGTAGCATATCATGTTTTTCTTTGTCTCACTTATTTCATTTAGCATAATGTTTTCTAGGTTCATCCAAGATATTGCAAATGGTAAAATTTCCTTTTTAAGGCTGAATAATATTCTACTGTATGCATATACCATATTTTATTTATCCTTTTGTCTGTTAATTGACATTTGGGTTACTTCCATATCTTGGCTATTGTGAATAATGCTTCAATGAACATGAGAGTACAAGTATCTCCTCAAGATCCTGATTTTAATCCCTTTTTATAAATACCCAGAAGTTGGATTGCTGGATCTTATGGTAATCCTATTATTAATTTTTTAAGAACCTCTATACTGTTTTTCATAGTGACTTTCCATAAATAGTAACAATTTACAATACCAGAGACAATTCACTAGAGCTCCCTTTTCCCCTCAGCCTTTCTAACATGTATTGTCTTATTTATGGTAGCCATTTTAACAGATATAAAGTAATATCTCATTGTGGTGGTTTGCATTTCCCTGATGATTAATGGTGTAGAAGATATTTTTATCCACCAGTAGGCTATTTGCAGGTTTCTTTGGAAAACTGTCTATTCGGTTCCTCTGCCCATTTTTTAGAAAAGAAGGTTATTTATTTATTTATTTATTTATTTATTTATTTATTTATTTATTGCTATTGAGTTACATGAGTTCTTCATATAGTTTTAAAGTTTACCCCTTATCAGATACATGGTTTGCAAACTTTTTTTTTCTCATTCTATAAGTTGCCTTTTCATTTTTTAGTGTTTCTTTTTTTGTGTGCAGAAACTTTTAGTTTGATGTAGGTCCACTTACTTATATTTGCTTTTGTTTTTAGTACTTTTGATGTCATATTCAGGAAATCTATGCCAAAACCAAGTTTCACAGCCAGTGTCGCATTCAATGGTGAAGAACTGAAATCTTTTTCTCTAAGATTAGTAATAAGACAAGGATGTCCACTCTTACCATTCTTATTCAACATAGTACTGGAAGTTCTAGGCAGAGCAATCAGGCAAGATAAAGAAATAAAATGCATCTAAGTAGGGAAGGAAGAAGTAAAATGGTCCTTGTTTGCAGATAACATATCCTAAAACACACATTCTAAAGCCTACACCAAAAAAAAAAACAAAACACAAAAAACAAAAACAAAAAAAACCTGTTAGAATTAATCAACAAATTTTATAAAGTTGCAAGGCACAAAATCAACATACAAAAAAACAGTTGTGTTTCTATTCACAGACAAGAAAATATCTGAGAAAAATAAACAATGTCATTCACAATAGCATTAATTGGGATAAACCTAACCAAGGAGGTGAAAGATCTATATACTAAGAACTATAAAACTTTGATTATGCCTTAACCAGTTTGGTTCAGTGGATAGAGCCTCGGCCTGCAGACTGAAAGGTCCCAGGTTCGATTCTGGTCAAGGGCATGTACCTTGGTTATGGGCACATCCCCAGTAGGCGGTGTGCAAGAGGCAGCTGACTGATATTTCTCTCTCATCGATGTTTCTAACTCTCTATCCTTCTCCCTTCCTATCTGTAAAAAATCAATAAATAAAATATATTAAAAAAACTTTGATAAAAGAAGACACAGACAAATGGAAAGATATCCCATGTTCATAAATTGGAAGAATTAATATTACTAAAATATCCATCCTTATCAAAATCCCAATGACATTTTTACAGAAGTAGAAAAAAAAAACAATTCTAACATTTGTATGGAGCTACAAAAGACCTAGAATTACCAAAGCAATCCCGGTTTCATCAATGGTTTTTTACATTAACATTACTTGGTGCAGTCATCAGGATTCCAAAGCAGCTCACCAGGACCATCCCTTGGACTTTGACTCGGTGCTAGGATCCAGCAAAGGGCCCATTGAGCCCGCTGGTTCTCCGCCCATTGGGTGAACGTGGGTGAGTTGTCTCTTGGATCCAGGACCTTCCCTTGCTTTGGTAGAGCGTCTGACTTTATTTGAGCAGTGTTTTAAAATCCTCGAGGTGGAACCAGGGTTGATAGAACACCAGGTTAAGGGTTGACAGAACTCAGGCTAAGGTGGGACTAGAGGAAAAAAAATGGGTGGCTGGTTTTGATTTTGGCTTTTCAATTGAAACTGCTGAGAGTCTGAGCAAAAATAACCTTCACCGTATAAATGAGCTGAACTCATTCAGCTCCAAAGATAAAGGGGCAACACTTCTTTTTTTTTTTTTTTAGGATAGTCCAATTCTGGGTTTTTCTTAGGTGACTAACGATGTTTGTGGAGGTGTCAGAAATGCTGGAGCCCCATAGGGAAGTCCCGACACAACTGTAATTAACTAAATGGCTCATCTAGGGGGGCCACCATAAGGCTTGGTCTACCCAGGCCCTAAACCTTTCCTGTGGTTTTAGACAGCTGGGAAAGAAACTGAGGCCACATTTGAACCACTACATAACATGTTTAGAAAGTTTGCTGAGACTACAGGTATCCAAAAATAAAAATAATAAAAAAAATTAACATGGGAAGTTGTACCTCCAAGGCCAGAAGCTCCCAAGACCCCAGCCCTCATTTAATACTCCTGATAGGAAGCCTTTATTTGCAAGTACTTTACAGAAATGGGAAGATTTAACTAGAAAATATTAACTGAGAAATGGCCAAAATGCAGTTTGTTTGGGATACCTATGTTAATATTTTGCATGCAGAAATTAGAAAATGCTGGCTCTGAAATTAAACTGAATGAGTATATGGGAAGCGTATCTTGATTTGGAAATTAGAAGCTTTTAAGAAAAAGCATAGAAAAAATTCCTTCCAATAAGATGGACATTAATAAACAATTTTAGAGACTGTCTCAGAACTCTTCTGAAGTTAATAAATGTCTACACCCTGTTTTTCCCTGTAGGAAGCATGCCTCTGATTTATCTTCATAGAAGATTCCCCCAGACAAAGGGAGGTAGAGGCAACTAGAAAAGACCTCAGCCCATTTTTTGTTTGTTTGTTTGTTTTTTGAATAGTCCATTGGGAATATACTGAAATTCTAGAGAGGGGCAGTTCTCGAACCAGGGACAAAAGACACTGCTTTGGTAATTTTTGATGCTGGACATTCTCTGGTGTAATCTTTTAGTGTGCTCTGTGCACCTATATAATAATGTTGATGATTTGTGTCTCTTTATTTTTGTTTAATTTATTTAAAGAAGAGGCAAGTCCCGTTTTGGGGAAGCCTAGTTGTGTATGGTGGGGTTGAAAGTGTGAGAGAGGTTGCAAGAACGTCCCAGCAGCTGCCAAGAATTCTTCATCTTGGGGTCTCTTCTTGCTCTGCCTCTCAGGGTTCAGCCACCAGAAACAGCTAGTGAGATTTCTGTTTGTCTGCAATATAATGTTGGCTGTCTATCTTTTAGGAACAGCGTAGACAGCCGCCATTTTGGACTGCCTGACTTGGCAGCCACCATGTTGGCCACATGGCTTGGTGCTCCTCTGGGGGCCGCCATCTTGAAACAGCAAAGGCCAACCCCTCCCTTTGAATTAGCCACTCAGGAAAGACCATGTTCCTGAGCTCCAATCAAGAGCAAGGAACAGGTCACATGGATTGTTGAGCCATCTGCTTCAGAAAGAACTTGCAAAGATTCAGAGCCAAGTTCAAACAAGAAACTTTCAGGGGGGTAGGATAGCATGTGTCCTATCAGGGACACTGGGCAAGCCAAGAGTCAGGATCCCCTGTGGGGGCATCTGCCAGTGATGCTCTGGGTAATTGCGTCTCACAGATTGGGAGTTTATGAATTATTTTCAATGCTGAATACACTGCTTGCAATAAGCCATGTGCCTCATTTTAAAATCTTACATATTATTTATTTTTATATGTTGAAATTATAATAGAATCAAAAGGTATACAAGTTTTATATTCTCTATGTCATTTTACAGGGATTATTACTTACCAAGAAATTGTTGTCTTGGAATGTTATATTTTATAGAAAAACAAAGATTTTTAATCAAATCTATAACCATGCCACTTTTAAATTTTGTCATTTGTGGACAGCTTTATTCTGATGCATTTGTAGGTATATTATATGTTTAGAAAAATTCATGAAAAGGACTCTGACTTACTCTAAATTGCAGGCTTATAAGCAGGTCATATTTTTGAACTGGATGAAGATATATAGAACTTCAAGGAATAACTGATTTCAAAAACTACTGGCAAATAATCAAAGTAAACAAAAATTACTATGGTACTAAATGAATTGAGGGTAGTTATTCTTATGACTCTGTTTAAAATATTGTTGAATTTTAAATCTTTTGTTTCCCAAATATAAGAAAAAGTAAAGAGCAGACATTTTGCATTGTAGGAACTAACAAATTGGTAAGAGATTCATTTCACAAGTGCGCTCCCAGGAGATGAAGATTTCAAAGATCATGGCTTACAACCAGGAGATTTGGTGTATTGGAAGACACCAAATAAAAGACTCTCTCCAACCTCGTTGGAGGGGACCTTACCAGGTATTACTAACTAACCCATATGCAGCTAAACTTAAAGGAGTTAGCTCATGGATTCACATTTCTCATTTTAAAAAAAGCACCTGACTGTGAATGGACGTCTACTCCCATCTCTGACACCCATCTCCTTCTGCAGCGGAGATCAAAGACTTTTCAAGGACGAGAAACAGCTGAGACTCTTCAAGGATGAGAAGTTGCTGACCACGGAGGCAGACAGCTATCCCAAGACAACGTCAACAAGGCCTGTATACTCACAAACTGATATTGCTTGAACCTTGTTTTTATATCATCTGATTGTTATTGATTGAATGTACATAAAATGATTTTCATATTATTACTATACTCTTTATGGTTTCCTAGTGGAAACAATATCTGCCTCCCAGACCTCCTCCATTATTAGATATGAAAAATTTAACTTGAATACCTACTAATCTTTCCCACCTACTGCACAATGATGTTCAGATTATCAGGTATGATAGTGAAATTAATGCTTTGTTAGCCACACATTGGTCTTCTATTACTATCAATATAAGCTTTGGTACATTTTTTTCCTGACTACATCTATTATAAAGGACCCACCTTAGACAAATACCTCCCTTATAATTCCACTGGTAGAATTGTATATGGATCTAATCTGGATGAATATTGTATAGCTATAGAGATGGATGATGAATAACTAAGAAAAACACCTGGATATGATGGCCAAAGGCTTGCAGCAGCCTGTCCTATCTGTCATAGTATATCTTGTCCTCAGATGCACCAGCCATGCTCTTGTGGCTAGATGCCTGTGAAATAAGAAAGAAATCAATGGACCCCCATTTCAGAAATTATTTGGATCACTTGGTGGGTAGATATATCTAACTACTTCACCATCCTTGCATCCTGGACGCTTGTGGGAAACAGCATGGAAAGACAATAAAGCCTTAGTTTCATGCACAGAACAGACTCAACAGACTGTAAAAACTCATGCACAAACCCAACAATGGGAACATGCCTGTACCATAACTCAACAGGGCCTTTATGTCTATGAAATAATGGCCAACAATAATGGCTGCAGAAGCCCAGGGCAGACACTTATGGGACTCATATTGTTCCCTGGGAATTGGAAAATTTTGGATGGGAAATGCAATCTACAAAGTTGTGTTTTAAAAGCCCAGGTACCTTGGTTAAATCCTAAGTTAAAATTCCCAGCAGTTCAACTGGCCGGCATAGGGACCATCCTCAATAATACTAGAATACTTCCAATGGGAAGTAGATGGGCCATATTTAAAAAAAATAATACACAATGTGAACCCATCTCACTGTCTGATTGTGAAAGTCGGAAAGGTAAATGGTTATGCCCCCAATCCATATGGAATACTGAATTCACCCAGTCCTGACCTATTGTATCTACCCCAATGAATAGCAATATATGGCATATGGGAAAGGGTGTTTTTGCTGGAAAGGGTTAAAAAACTCTTCTGTTATACTAAGTGTTTTTTTTAAAAAATATTTTATTGATTTTTTACAGAGAGAAAGGGAGAGAGATAGAGAGTTAGACACATCGATGAGAGAGAAACATCGATCAGCTGCCTCCTGCACATCTCCTACTGGGGATATGCCCGCAACCCAGGTACATGCCCTTGACGGGAATCGAACCTGGGACCTTTCAGTCCGCAGGCCGACGCTCTATCCACTGAGCCAAACCGGTTTCGGCACTAAGTGATTTTTTTTACTGTAATTTCACCAAGTTTACATTGAATAATACTGGAATATGGTGTAATACTGAAATTATAGGCAGGATGACTTTGCCTGAGGTTCATAAAACCTATGACAATATTGATACTGAAAAACCAATGTATTGGGAAATTGAACTCCTCCCCATGAAGCCATTTCTATGGAAACTAACTGGCCAGAAGAAAATTAGAGCTTCTAGATAATGAAATAGTAGAGTCTTTTTTTAAATATTTTTTTATTGATTAAGATATTACATATGTGTACCCTCTACCCCCCCCCCCGCTCATCCCCTCACCCCCCCCCCGTTGTCCGTGTCCATTGGTTAGGCCTATATGCTTGCATATAAGTCCTTTGGTTGATCCTTCCCCCTTGCCCCCACCCTCCCCTACCTTCCCTCCAAGGCCCGACAGTCCAATCAAAGCCTCTCCGTCTCTGGATCAGTCCTTGTTCATCAGCTTATGTTGTTCATTATATTCCACAAATAAGTGAGATCTTGTGGTATTTATCCGCTCTCCAGTTCCATCGATGCTGTGGCAAATGGTAAGAGTTCCTTTTTCTTCTTCCTCTTTTTAAAGAATACCTTTCAGCATTTCATATAATGCTGGTTTGGTGGTGATAAACTCCTTTAGCTTTTTCTTATCCATGAAGCTCTTTATCTGACCTTCCATTCTGAATGATAGCTTTGCTGGATAAAGTAATCTTGGTTGCAGGTTCTTGCTATTCATCTCTTTGAATATTTCTTGCCACTCTCTTCTGGCCTGCATGGTTTCTGTTGAGAAATCAGCTGAGAGTTGGATGGGTACTCCCTTGTAGGTAACTGACTGTCTTTCTCTTGCTGCTTTTAAGATTCTCTCTTTATCTTTTGCTCTTGGCATTTTAATTATGATGTGTCTTGGTGTGGTCCTCTTTGGATTCCTTTTGTTTGGGGTTCTCTGCACTTCCTGGACTTGTAAGTCCATTTCTTTCACCAGGTGGGGGAAGTTTTCTGTCATTATTTCTTCAAAAAGGTTTTCAATATCTTGCCCTCTCTCTCCTTCTGGTACCCCTATAATTCTGATGTTGGTACGCTTGAAGTTGTCCCAGAGGTTCCTTACACTATCTTCATATTTTTTTAATCTCTTTTCTTTTTTCTTTTTCGGTTGGGTATTTTTTGTTTCTTTGTATTTCAAATCTTTGACTTGATTCTTGGGATCCTCTTGTCTGCTGTTGGATCTCTGTAAATTATTCTTTATTTCAGTCAGTGTATGCTTAATTTCTAGTTGGTCCTTTTTCATGTCCTCCTTGGTCTCACTATACTCCTTGAGGGATTCATTAAATTTATCGGCGGTTTCCATAAAATTCTTGACAAACCTTATAAACGTGGCCTTGAACTCTATATCCAGTCGTCTGCCCTCCTCCGTTTCTGCCAATTGTGACCTGTTTCTTTGTCTCCGCATTTTGGCTGCTTCCCTGTGTTGATAGAGTGGCCCTGTGCGCCAGGTGTCCTGTAGGGCCCAGTGGCTCAGCCTCCCCAGTTACCTGGGGTGGACACTCTTGGTGCACTCTTGGTGCCTTGGTTGTTGTAGGATCACTGGGAGGAATTGACCTCCAGGCCAATTGGCTGTGGGAAGCAGCTGTGTCTGAAGTGGGAGAATGGTCCCCCTCTGACCACTGGGTACAGTGGCTCCTGGATCTAAGGAGGTGCTAATTCAGCCCCTGCCTGAGGCCACACAGCCGGAGCCGCCACGAAGAGGCTCAGCTGTGAAGCAATGCACGCTGCTGCGGGGCCTTGGGCCTTCTCTTGGAAGTTCTGGGTCTGCTTGGCTGGGCTGTAGTTAGGTACCTTCACATGCAAAAGCCTCTGCTGCAGCCTGGGTGGGGCGGGGTCTCAGGGAGTCAAAAGGGAAGAGAAAGAAGCTATGGCTGATTCTCCGCACCCGGAGTCGCGTGTCTCAGTGTCCCAGTAACGGCTGCAAGCACCTCTGAGGGAAATCCGCCCTCAAGTTCGCCCGCTGCTGCCTGACAGAGCAGCCTCTCCCCGTATGAGTCCTGGGTCCCCAGAGACTTCCCAGAACTGGAGTTCAGAGCAGTCGGGAGCTTGTGATTCAAAAAGACAGCCGCGTCCTCAGGTGCCACCCCCGTTCCGCGCGCGCGCACGCAAGCCGCCGCCGTACCTCTGCACTCAGCCTCCGCAGCTCCTCTGGCTCTCAGCGTGCTTTTCTTTTCTTCTAGTTGTAGAAATTATACTCAGCCAGCCTTCCTGTTGTTCTGGACGATGTTTGCTCCGTCCTTTGGGATATTTCTCAATTGTTGTGGGAGGCGACTATTTCCCAGTGTTTATCTATGCCGCCATCTTAGTTTCTCAAAATAGTAGAGTCTTAATTCATCTGACCAAACATATCATAAGGTACAACTGACAGTGGATGAAGGAGGAAAACATATACTTAGCTTAATAAAATTTATGATGATACATGCTTAATAAAAATTATGATGATACATGTAAAGGGTTTTTCTGTTGGCTGGGATGCTTGTTCCCCTAAGACTTTTCCTCTTCTAGTATTAGACATTTTCTGTTCCTAATCAATGTTATTGGTTTAGTTACTTTTGTTCCTGATATGTAAAATGTTATACTAAATGCAGAAAAAAAAAACTTGACAAACAGCAAAAAGACTCAGATCATGGTGGCCCAAAAATTAGAAATGATCCAGAATACTTTTTAACAAGGGCATATAAGATCTGACTGTCTCCCATTTACCTGCCCTTTTTAAAATAATAATAATTCGACCTTAAATGCCATCTAAGGTTCTGGTCTTGCCCCATCCCCAGTGGTCCACCTGTTCAGCAAGACATGCTGACACTGAGACATCCTAGGAATGAGCCTTCCTAGCACCATGGGACTCCATCATCCAATCAAAAGGTTGGTCATCAGTGCATATTTTGGATTGATTTATGACCAAAAGGAGGATGTGTGGACGAAAGGGGCCACATGCTGACCTGATAAGCTCAGGGGAGGCCTGCATGGCAGCCTAGCAGACTCAGAGACCTAAAGTAACCACAAAGGATGGTCTGAAATTAAACTTTAACTAAAAGCAGTTATGGTGGGCAGTTACGTCCTAGGCTGGTATCTTCACCTGCAAGGTCAACCTTTACCTTAACTGAGCCTGTCTTTTTGCATCTATGATAATACACCCTTGAAATGTCTGGGTAACTTGTAACTTCCCTTTTTCTGGAGCCCCTGGGGCACAACCAAATGTGTTGGGCGCCAGAACAGATACCACAAATTCCTTCATTATCATGTTAATTGATCTTGCACCCTCCTAAGTATATGTCTGTCATTTTACTTTTTATCCAATCCCAGGGGTTTCCCCTGCTTTGCTTTATCCCTCCTCCTTAATCTATCCCCAATGAATTTCATGTAACCCACCTAAGTCCCTTTCCTTTGATTGCAATGTATAAATACAAATGTAACCCTGCCATTCTCCGGAGCATTATCTCAATTCTTTGAGGTTCTGCTTCCCGGCATATGTCGACAGTTTGGCTATAATAAACTCACAAAAATTAAAAAAAATATGTTGAACTATGGCAACATTGTGAATGGAATCTATGCAAAGCAAAGAAGTTCAGATATTTGAGCTAAGACTACTGCCTTATGTCACCTGGCTACAAAATTATAAAGGTCATAGCTTAGAACTTTGATGTGACAAAAAGATGTGGAATTAGAAAGCAGAAAACAGTTAGGGACAGAAGGCAATCAATATACCAAGGAGATAATAAGACTAACTATATATGTGGACCCTGAGAAAGAAGATACCTACCAAGAAGGAATCCTGGTGGTTAACTGGGCTCAAATTTAGAAGCAGGGTCTGGCAGGTATTTCCAAACAGGGGCCTCTCACAAAAACTACACTTTAAGGAGGAGCCTGCACTGAAATACATTCCAGCACATGTTTAACCTTTTAAAGGAGTTCCTGGAATTTTATTTTAACCAATAGGGCTGAGATTTTCCTTATTCAATTGGAGCTATGCAACTATATCCCCATCAGCATATTCACTGACCAATCAGAGTGTCTTCATTCTGACCAATCAAGACAATGCCTTTTGGACCAATCAAACTGTGAGGATTTTGAGCCCTAATTTACATGAGGACAGACAAATCAGGGACCAGGCAGGCACTTCTTCATATATAAGTCAGCTCTTCTCTAGATCCAGAGAGTATACTTTTCCTTTTCCACTAAAAACTGAAGACTGCTTTTTCCTGCCTGGAGCTGAAACACCAAAGACTGAACACCTAGGATTTCACACCCACTGGACCAGAACAGGGCAAAGCAGGAAGAGAAGAGAAGAATGAAGCAGTCCAGCACAGAACAGGGCAGAGGTGTCTAGATGGAGAGGAATTGTGCTTTGGGACCCCCTCCCAGCTGTTCTGTTTCATAGCTGTGCTGCTCTCACAGTCATGCTGTATCACTTGAACTGTCTGTGCTGGATAAAGTTTCTTTCACCAGTATCCAAATTGGGGGTTCCTGTTGGAATTAAATTTTCACCCATTGTTATTAGTTAAATAATACACATGAAGTCTTTTGCACATTTTCTGACATTTGTATATGCTAAGTACATTTTTGTTGTTATTGTTAAGTAAATGAGGCACCTGAATCAGAGAAGTCTGCTGCTGCTGGTGCAAGATTTTATGTGAAGTCTCTTAAATATCAACATTCTATCAGAAATGGGGGTTGCAGATATCAATTCATTACCTTTATTGTGAATCTTGTTGAGATCATGACACCCCAAAAAGTCTATTCTGCTGTCTCAACAAGTTTTCTAAATAAATTTGTGATTATCTTCAAGATCTGTCTGATTTACAGTCACCCAGAGATATTATTTGTGGGCCCTGCCAAGTTAATCCAGAGGTCAACTAAGAGAAATTGGAATGGGAAGAGATCCCATCTATTCCCAAGATAGCTAGTACTGAGATGCAACGGACCATACCCTCTTTGAAATAGCCAGAGTTTACTTATTTTCTAAGGTCTAAAACTCTGTCATTTTTATATGCCATCTTAGCATACTGTGTATAGAGCACACCAACATTAAAAAAAAAAAGAAAACATTCACTGGGACCCATTATGTGTGAAAATATGGTAACAGGAACAGTCATCCAGATATTAAGTTTTATCTAAGTCACACTTTTAAGAATGTGTTCCATAATAATCTACAAACCTTTTAAAATTTGTCTATTATTCTTGCTGATATCATATAGTTGTACTAGATAAAATAATTTTAATGATTTTAGAGGTGAGTGCTGAAGATATTCTTCCAAACCAAAAGGGACTCCCTAACTGTAAATGAATTTGGAAAGACTCATTTATGATGGAAACAAGTTTATGGAAGTGATAGTGAGATTATCCTACATAGCTAAGTAGATTTATTGGGGGGGAGAGAACTAGTGCTGCTTTCTAATTCTCAAAAACATGCTGTAGCTGATGTACATAAAATTAGAATTCACCCACATATTGCTGTGGTCACATAATGTCAAAAGGCAGAAAAATATCACTAAGTCTCTGTTTCTCTGCTCTCTGTCAGCCCAAACAAACTCCTAGCCTCCATATAATTTTATGTTACCAAAAGTTAAAAACATTACAGAATTATTTCAAGTAATTTAGTCATTTTTTATTGATCCTTATTTATTCATCCAACTGTCAATTTATCAAGTATCTTTCAATTTCCCAACTATACTAGATGCAAAAAGTACAAATTTATATATATATATAATCACTGCCTAGGCAAATTTGTTGAATTCCTTTCATTTGTCTGACTGTATTCTAAATGTTAAAAATGCAGGAAGTGAAAGAAAAACACCACATGATCTCACTCATTTATGGATAATAAAGAACATTATAATCTTATGAACAAAAGGATAAATACAGAGGCAGAGAAGCATTGAACAGGCTGTCAAATTACAGTGGAAAGGCTGGGGAGTGTTGTGGGGGGGGAGATATGAGATCAACCGAAGGACTTGTATGCATGCATATAAGCAGAACCAATGGACGCAAGACACTGGGGGGTGGGGTGAGGGAATGTGCCTGGGGGAGGGGAGGCAGGGGGGAGATCAATGAGGAAAAAAGGAGACATATGTACTACTATCTGTAATACTTTAAACAATAAAATAAAATTTTTAAAAAAGCTGGGGGAAATGAAAAAAAATAAAGTTCAATATGTGAGGCTTCTGTTCAAAATGGCAGAGTAGGTAAATGCATTACTCTCATCCTCCCAGAACCATGTTGAAATTATAACTAAACTACAGAAACACTATCATTCAGAACCACCTGATATCTAGCTGAACATAAGTCTTATAACTAAGTCTATAAAGAAGAAGGCATGTCATGACTGGTAGGAAGAGTCAGACTTGGAACAGGCTGGTCCCACATCCATGTGTGGTGGTTAAAGATTGGGAGGGATACTCAGCTGCAGAGGTCACCCCTGAGAAACAAGGAGTTACAGCCCTATACCAGACTCGCCAGTTCAAGAATAAAGTGTCAGAAAGAGAAGTCCCCATAACTTCTGACTGTGAAAAACAGCAGGAACTATAGCTGAGTGAGACAGAGGGCTGCTGGAGTCCCAGGCATTCCTCTTAAAAGGCCTGTGAATGACCCTATGCACACTCACTTGCTCTGAACTCCAGTGTTGTGGCAGCAACTCAAAAGCTGGCCCCAGGGATATAAGGGGAGACACTGAATTATCTGGCTTTGGGGCAAGGCTTAGAGGGACAGCTTTCTCAAGACAGAAGTGCTGGCAGTGGCTATAGTTCTTTTGCTGAGCCTTCCCCAGGCAAGCACAGGCAGGTGCCATACCTGAGTCTCCATCAAGGTTGCTTCACTGTTCACCCTGTCCTGATTATTTCATGAGAGCCTTCTCTACTCAAATTGTGGCCCCACCTAAGCTGGTTCCAGGAACTTTTCCTTATAAATGGTCTCATGCTACTGACTTTTCTAAAATTTCTCAAAGATTCACAAACCCCAAACAAGCAGAATCTGCCATGGTATGTCCCATACTTCTTGATAAGTGCTCCAAGGCACTAGGGTCAGCTGGTTCTAGTTTGCAGCCTGGTCTCTTCTGGGCACATCCAAGTTCATCACAAGTAGCAGCCATCTGAAGATCACTTTGTAGCTCAAGCTGGGTGACCTCAAACAGAGCAAATGTAGCAGCTGACCATGGTCTGCACTTCCTTGGAGGCCCCAGAGCCAGCCCAACTAGTGGACAGCTTCAGAAAATGCTGCATCACCATCTAACTATCTCCATGAGTGACACATTCAAGGAGAGGACTTTTAGGCACCAGAGCTCTGCTAAACCAAGTCCATCTCTGTGGGGTTGGCCCCTATACAGCAGTTCCTAGGCTAAACTAATATGGGAGGGTGCATAATACCCACATAGAGGGAGCCCCTGAAGCATCCAGCTCAGGTGATCAGGGAGGCTGTGCCGCTGGGCCCTACAGGAAACTTACTACATAAAACTAATCTATCAAGACTGAGAAACATAGTAGTTTAACACAATACAGAAAAACCAATACAGGGTGGTAGCCAAAATAAAGAGACAAAGAAACGTGCCACACATGAAAGAACAGAACAAAACAGCAACAACAACAACAAAAAAAACTAAACAAAATGGAGATGAGCAGTCTATGAGATGCAGAGTTCAAAACATTGGTTATAAGCATGTTCAGTGAACTTAGGGGTAGAATAGAGGAAGTTAGTGAGAATTTCAACAAAGTCATAGAAAACAAACAGACAAATAGAAATGAAGAATACAACAGAAGGAATCAAAAATAGAATAGTTCAAATAGAGGGTCATATCGGCAATTTGGAAAAGAAGGTAGCAGAAAATACCCAATAAAAAAGCGAAAAGCAACTAATAAAAATGAGGATAGTTTAAGGGGCTTCTGAAATGACATCAGGCATACCAACATTCATATCATTGGGGTGCCAGCAGAGAAAGAGCAAGGAATTGAAAACCTATGTGAAAAAATAATGATGGAAAACTTCTCTAACCTGGTGAAAGAAATAGACATACAAGTCCACAAAGCACAGAGAGCTCAAATAAAATAAACCCAAAGAGGCCTACATCAAGACATATCATAATAAAAATGCCAAAGTTTAAAGACAAAGAGAGAATCTTAAAGTAGTTAGTTCTCTACAAGGGAGCTACAGTGGGGCCTTGACTTACGAGTTTAATTCGTTTTGAGCCAAGCTAGTTAAGGAGCTCGTTAAGGAGCTCATTAACTCAAATTACTCTATCAACTCTGCAAAAAATCGGCAGAGAGACAGCTATTATCTAAAAAACTCGTTAGTCGGGGCACTCATAAGTCAAGGCCCCACTGTACTATAAGATTGCCAGGTGATTTCACAACAGAAACTTTGCAGGCTGGAAGGGATTGGCATGAAATATTCAAAGTGATGTAAAGGAAGGACATACAACCAAGATTATTCTACCCAGTAAAGCTATTATTTAGAATTGAAGGTCAGATAAAATATAAAAAGCTTCCCAGACAAGAAAAAGCTAAAGAAGTTCATCACTACCAAACCAGCATTACATGTAAGGTTAAAGGGTCTTTTTAAGGAGATTAGGGGAAAAAGATTAAAAATATAAATAATAAAATGCCAATAAAACACATCTATCAATAATTACTTTAAATACAATGGATTAAATTCTTCTATGAAAAAACAAACAAACAGGCTAATAGATAAGAAAACAAGACCCTTACATGTGTGTTATATAAGACTCACTTCAGATTTAAAGACAAACACAGATTGAAAATAAAAAGATGAAAAAAATAATGAAAATGGAAATGAATTAAAAGCCATACAACATAGACTTTAAAAAACACAGGTGTGAACAAGAGACAAAGAAGAACCCAACAATTCCACTTCTGAGTATTTATCTGAAGAAAACCAAAACACTAAAATGAAAAGACATAAATATTTATATGTTCATTGTAGCATTATTTATAATAGCCACAATATAAAAGCAACCTGTCAATTAATATATGAGTGCATAAAAAGTGGTACATATATACAATGAAATGTCTCAGCCATACAAAATAATTCAATCTTGCCATCTGCACCATTGTGGATGGACTTAGAGGGTATTGGCTGAGTGAAATAATTCAGACAGGAAAAAAAAGTCATATGGTTTTACTTACATGTGTAATCTAAAAATCAAAATGAATGAACAAGCTGAACAGAAATAAACTCATAGATACAGAGAATATTTTGACAGTTGCTAGATGAAGGGGGTGTGAGGGATGGGTGAAAAAAGGTTAAGGGATTAAGAACTCCACAGTAGTTGTTACAGAATAGTCATGGAGATATAAAGTACAGCATAGGGAATAGAGTCAATAATATTGTAATAACTATGCATGCTGTTAGATGGGTAATAGATTTATTGAGGTTATCATTTTTTAAGTTATATAAATGTCTAGTTGCTAGATTGTATAGCCGAAACTAATATAACTTTGTAAATCAACTGTAATTAAAAATAAAAATATATGTTTAAAAAAGAATAACCAGAGATCAAAATAAAAATACAGTTTTTCAGAAAAAAAAATTAAAAACAAAGTTCAAGGCATCCAACATGGCAGCCAACAGAATAACAGAGAAAGAGAGAGTGTGACAGAGTAAAGAACTGAGAAGGCTGTGTGTTACTGTGTGTAGTGTGTTTATGGTTGAGCGAGGAACAGATAGATATCTCAGGAGTCCCAGAGACTGGCAGATAGGACTTGCCTAGATGGGGAGCCTTTGTTACTACTGCAGGAATCCTAGGCCAGCTTGGCTTTGGTGCAGAACACACGCCATCTTGTAGAGGGGAGAAACAGAGGCCAGAAATGATGCCACACCAACATCCAGAATGACCATGAACAGCACCCCCAGACCTGTGCAGGGAGATGCTTGACAGCCAAACCCACATGGAATCACCACTGTGCTCCAACAGTGAGCAGCATGATACTGAAATGTGGGTCCCAGATGTCTGCAGTGAGATCAAACCAGACAGAGCTCC
The DNA here is from genome assembly GCF_964212035.1 of Myotis nattereri. NCBI lineage: Eukaryota > Metazoa > Chordata > Mammalia > Chiroptera > Vespertilionidae > Myotis > Myotis nattereri. The sequence continues at coordinate 89,857,597 of NC_138078.1, forward strand.
CGAGCTGTGCCTCCTAGACGAAGGCTAAACCCAGGATCCCATGCTTCAGGTACCCAAACTGTGAGTGCAAGCCATGGGTACCCCACTCTCCACTCCATCCCTGATACCAATACAGAACCACAGCTGGATGTGTGCTACTCCCCATTCCCAGACAGAACCCTTGCCCTATGAGCATCCTGCCCCCAGCACAGACTGAACATACCCCATGGCAGACAGAGCCCACACACGGCAAGCATCCCAACCCCTGTACAAACTGAGTATGCTCCTCTACCAGCTCAGACAGAGCTGCAGCCCAGTGTGTGCTATTCACGTGGCAGAGATAGAGCCTTGGACCATTGGGTGCTCTACCACCAGCACAGACAGATTCTTTGGCTGGTGTGCACCCCACCCCAAGCACAGACAGAGCCATTACCTGGCTTAAGCACTACCCTCAGCCCAGGTCAGAGCTGCTGGTGTGACCAGGTGTACCTAACCACAGGTCACAGGACCACACTGCAAGTACACTGCCAGAGGGAAATAGGGCACCATCCCAACTTAGAGGCTGCAGCTGCACAGCAAATTGTATGCCAGAGGGCTCTGGACCCTCACAGAGAGTCACAGACCAGAGGAACTGTGCACACGCCCCCACCAAGCCAAAGAAACAGGTAATTGAGGGACCTGAACCATGGGAAAAGGGGATACAACTCAGAGTAGAGACAATAAAAGTGTGGAACTCAAAGCAGACCCAGCTCTGGGGGCTAGCAAGTCCAGGACCATTGGGCTGAGAGGGGCTTCAACCCCTCAGACCCCAAGCAAGGAAGTCGGGGCCAGAAACAGACAGAAAAATGGAGAGACAAAGGAAGTAACCCTAAAGGAAAGAAAAGGAGTAATGTCCAGAAAAGGAAATAAATGAAACAGATGCATGCAATATGTCAGAAAAAGAATTCAGAGTAAGGGTCAGACAGTTCATGAACCAGTTGGATGAGAAAAATCAATTTATGTAAGAATCAGCAGGAAATCAAAAATGATAGAGCTACAATAAAAACACAATGGAGGGTTTCAACAGTAGACTAGAAGAATCAGAGGATGAAATTAGTGAGTTAGAGGATAGGGCAGTAAAATACATCCAATCTGAACAACAATTGCAGAAAAACATTAGAAATCAGCAGGAGAGCATAAGGAAGCTTTGGGACAACATGAAACAAAGTAACATACGTATAATAGGGGTGTCAGAAGGACAAGAATAGGAGCAAGGATTAGAAAACCTATTTGAAGAAAAAATGACAAAAAAACCCTCCCCTACTTGTAGAAGAAAAAAGTCACTCAAGCACAGAGAGCCCCAAACAAGATAAACCCAAAAATACCCATACCAAGAAACATCTTCAATACACTGGCAATTATTAACAACAAAGATATAATCATAAAGGCTGTGAGAGAGACACAGTGTTACCTACAAAGGATCTCCAATTAGATTATCAAATGATTTCTCAACAGAAACACATCAGGCCAGAAGGGAATGGAATGAAGAACACTAAGTGTTGCAAAGCAAGGATCTGAATCTGGCTAGGCTATTATTCAAAATTGAAGGGGAAATCAGGAGCTTTGAAGAAAAAAAAATACAACTAAGGAAGTTTATCACTACCAAGCAGGCAATAAAAGAATTATTAAAGTCTATTCAAATTCAAGAAGATTGAAATTATATCAAGTATCTTCTCAAATCACAATGGCATAATATTAGAAATCAATTACAATAAAAGCAATAAAAAATCAAACACATGGATTAATTAAATAATGATTGGGTTACCAAAGAAATCAAAGAAGAAATAAAATCATCCTGTCAACAAATGACAATGAAACCACAACAATCCAAAATCTATGGGGCACAGTGAAAGCAGTCTTGAGAGGGAAGTTCATAGCATTAAAGGCCTAATTCAAAAAACAAGAAAAAAGTGTTAATAAAATATCGAACTCTACAAATTAAAGTATTAGAAAGAGATAATAAAAGGTCCAGAGTGAGCAGAAGGAAGGAAATAACAAAGATTAGAGCAGAAATAAATGACATAGAGACAAAGAAAAAAAAATACAAAAGATGAATGAAACCAAGATCTGGTTCTTTGAGAGGGTAAACAAGATTGATAACCCTCTAGCTAGGGTCACCAAGAAGCAAAGAGAGAGGACCCAAATAAACAAAATAAGAAATGAAAGAGGTGAAATAACAATAGACCCCACAGAAATACAAAAGATTATAAAAAGAATACTATGAACAACTCTACTCCAACAAACTTGTAAACCTACAAGAAAGGAACATATTCCTAGAAAAATACAATCTTCTAAAACTCAATCAGGAAGAATAAAAAAAAATTGAATAAGCCTATAACTATGGAGAAAATTGGGGCAGTAATAAAAAAACTTCCTGCAAACAAAAGCCCTGGACCAGACGGTTTCACAGGGGAGTTTTACCAAAAAAATTAAAAGAAGAACTAAAACCTATCCTCCTCAGAGTACTCCAAAAAACTAAAGAGGAAGGAACACTTTCAAACTCTTTCTATAAAACCAGCATTACCCTAAATCCAAAACTAGATAAAGACAGTACAAATAAAGAGAATTACAGGTGAATATATCTGATGAACATAGATGCTAAAATCCTCAACAAAATTCTAGAAATAAGGTCCAACATTACATTAGAAAGATCATACACCATGACCAAGTGGAATTTATTCCAGGGATGCAAGGATGGTATAATAGCTGCAATTCATTAAACTTTATATATCACATAAATAAATTGAGAGACAAAAATCACAAAACTATATCAATTGATGCAGAAAAAGAATTCAACAAAATCCAACACCCTTTCATGATAAAACCTCTCAGCAAAGTATGAATAGAGGAATCATATCTCAACATAATAAAACTCTTATATGACAAACCTACAGGCAACATCATACTCAGTGGGTAAAAACTAGAATAATTTCTCCTAAAACAGGAACAAGATATAGATGCCCGCTCTTACCTCTACTGTTTGACATAATACTGGAAGTGTTAGCCATAGCCATCAGACAAGAAGAAGAACTAAAAGGCATCCAAATTGGAAAAGAAGAAGTAAAATTGTCACTATTCCCAGATGAGGTTATTGTACATTGAAAACCCTAAAGATTCCATCAAAAAACTTCTAGATTTAATAAATGAATTCAGTAATATAGCAGGATAAAGACTAATACCCAGAAATCTATGGCTTTTTTGACACATCGATAATGAACTCACAGAAAGAGAAAAAAACAAAAGCACTCCCATTTACCATTGCACCAAAAAAAATTTAAGATACCTAGGAATAAACTTAACTAAGAAGGTAAAAGACCTGTACTTGGAAAACTACGGGATGTTGAAAAAAGAGATAGAGGAACACATAAACAAATGTATAAATATACGGTGTTAATGGACTGGTAGAATCAACATCATTAAAATATCCATACTACCAAAAGCAACCTATAGATTCAATGAAATACCCATTAAAATACCAATGGCATATTTCACAGACCTATAACAAACTCTCCGAAAATTCATTTGGAACAAAAAAAACCAACAAAACAAACAAACAAACAAACAAAAAGACTCTAGCTGCAGCAATCTTGAGAAAGAAGACCAAAGTTGACAGGATCAGAATACCAGACATTAAGCTATATTACAAAGCCACTGTTTTCAAAACTGCCTGGTACTGACATAAGAATAGACATATAGGCCAATGGAATAGAATAGAAAACCTGAAATCAACCCATGCCTTTATGCTCAATTAATATTTGACAAAGGAGGCAAGAGCATACAATGGAGTCAAGACAGTCTCTTCAACAAGTGGTGTTGGGAAAATTGGACAGATATATGCAAAAAAATGAAACTAGATAACCAACTTACACCATACACAAAAATAAATTCAAATTGGGTAAAGGACTTAAACTTAAGTCAGGAAACCATAAAAATCCTAGAAGAACACATAGGCAGCAAAATATTAGATATATACTGTAGTAATATATTTACCGATACAGCTTTTAGGGCAATGGAAACTTGAGGAGAAAAAAAAAAATGGGACTACATCAAAATAAAAAGCTTCTGCACAGCAAATGAAACCATCAACAAAACCACAAGAACGCCCACTGCATGGGAGAACATATTTGCCAATGGTATATCCGATAACAGCCTAATCTTTAAAATTTATAGGGAACTCATACATCTTACCAAAAGGAAAATAAACAATCCAATCAAAAAATGGACAAAGGACTTAAATAGACACTTTTAGAAAGTGGACCTACAGAAGGCCAAGAGACATATGAAAACATGCTCAAAGTCACTAATCAGCTGAGAGATGCAAATCAAAACAATGAGAGCATTTCACACCTGTCAGAATGGCTATCATCAACAAATCAACAAATAACAAGTGCTGGCAAGGATGTGGAGAAAAAGGAACCCTTGTGCACTGTTGGTGGAAATTCAGACTGGTGCAGCCATTGTGGAAGACAGTATGGGGTTTCCTCACAAAATTAAAAATGGAACTCCCATTTGACCCAGTAATACCACTTCTAGGAATATATCCCAAGAAATCAGAAACACCAATCAGAAAGTTCATATGCACCCCTATGTTCATAGCAGAACAATTTACAATTGCCAAGATTTGCAAACAACCTAAGTGCCCATCAGAAGATGAGCTTATTAAAGAACAGTGGTACATCTACACAATGGGATACAATGCTGCTGTAAAAAAAGAAAGAATTCTTACCACTTGCAACAGTATGGATCGACCTGGAGAGCATTATGCTAAGTGAAATAAGCCAGTCAGAGAAAGAAAAAATATTACATGATCTCACTCATATGTGGAATATAATGAACAACATAAGCTGATGAACTAAGATACAGCCTGAAAAAAAATATTTTAGAACAGAAGTAATCCTGTTATTCACAGATTTTTAATAATTGCTACAATTTTTGTGATATTATACTATATTAGTACCATTTTGGTAATATTATTATATTTAGAATCCTTTTTCTTGAAATATTAATGGTTTTTGTATGTAACTTTATTATACTTAAAATTGTTTTTCTTGAAAAAATGAAAGAGTTGGAGGGAAAAACAATAAAGATTAAAAAGTGAAGAAAAAATAAAAAAATAAATCTAGAGACATAGAAGCATTGAACAGTCCATCAATCTTCAGAGGCAAGGAAGGGGATGGTGGGGTGGCTGGGTAAGAGATCAATGAAAGGACTTGTATGCATGTATATAAGCATAACCAATGGACACAGACACCAGGGCAGGTGAGGGCATGGGCTGGGTGATCAGGAGATCAATGGGGAAAAACGGAGACATATGTAATACTATATATATATAATACTTTAAGCAATAAAGAATTAAAAAAACATAAAGTTCAATATGTGTACCAGCCTGTGACCAATTATTATATCCGACATACATACTTTAATGAGACTTATACTCAGCATTGTCCAAACTCTGCAAGATACCAGACATTCAATATAAATACAGCTAATTTTCCTTTGCTGGTGTTGAAAAACAGATTGACTGTTTCAATGTATATTTCAATATATAGTGTGTATGGAAGCCATTGGGGAAATATGTAGTTTTAACTGTTTAGCTGAAAGTTATCATTATGTCAATAAGAAATCATTATAGTCATACATTTGTGTCTCATACATAGTTCAAAAAAGTCTAGGAGTCATTTTATACAAATCTATACATTTGCTCTGAAAGAAATTATATATACATACACCTTTATGTACTTTCCCTGCAATTTGGAATGTGCCTTTACAAATATTATTATTATTGAGGACTTTCACACAAGAAACTAAAAGGTTCACCTAGCATATACTAAATAGAGCCACTTACTTCAGTCCTCAAACTTGTTGAGTACTTAATGTTAATATAATAAGGGTTCTGTGGTAGTAGGGCAATTACTCTACCTGGAATATTACATGGTGTTAGTCTATGAATGGCAGCTGAAAGACTCACTGGGCTAGTTGGGTATTTTTCCTCATCACTCTGAGACCCTAAGGACTTGACTAAATGATTGCATCATTCTAGTAATAAAGTCCCTTGAGGATCTCTAGAAGGCAGCATTTTAAGCTTTATGGTTTTACTGTTCAAGATGCTGCTCAATTGCTGGATGCAGAAGGACACTGAGCTCCTGGCTTGGTTAGTGCAAAAATAAAGGCCTGAAAGACTAGTAATAATTTCTACATATGTCCTGGGTGCAGTCAACTTCTGATAGCAGTCAACTTCTGATAGTTTAATTTTGAACTTTAACACCATTTTATCCAAATAATAATGTGTTTTAGTGATTGTATAAAAGTATAGAATGCCTTCTCCCCAATATTCACTTGGTAGTGCTAAAAAATTTTAGCTTCACTATGGACAATAAATTAATGTGTATCTACTTACACCCCTAGAAATGTTTCATTAGCTTATTCCTTACAAATAGTACTTGCACCTTTAACTGAAATTCAGGAACAAAATCACAGTTCAACTAGAATAGTTTTATCTAACATCAATATTTTGTCAGTCTTCTCTAGAATTGAACTATGGTAGCATAGTATTTTTTTTAATGTATCTACTACACGGACAGCTCCAGTGGTACATCTCTGGCTTTCCTCTCAGTCGTGACAGTTGCAATGTCTCATAGGATCATTTCTCTAAAAGACAAATGTCAGCATGCTATTTCTCTCCCTACAACCTTAATATCTTTCTCATTGCCCTCTGCATAAAATGAAACTTAACACAGAATAAAAAGTCCAGAACACTCTGATTTCTATCTTTAGAATCTTATTTTAGGCCTCTCTCCAACTTGTTTTCTCCTCTCCAACCATAATAAACTTATACTTTTAGATATACCATTCTTTTCCCAGTGACATGGACTTTGAACATTCTGTTCTCTTTACTTGGAATATCCACACCCTTCTCCTGATTAACTCCTACTCATTTTTTTTACATAATTTCTCCAAGGAAATCTTATTTACCCTCCAGATAGGTAGTGTTCCTTTATAAATGCTCCCATTATACCCAATCCATATCTCCTAAGAATGTTGTGTCCTTGGACTCAATTTAAGAAATGTATAAAATGATTTGTTGAATATCTGGTTCTCCACAACACTTGTTTGGTTCATCAGAGTCTGGTTTACAACATGTTAACTGGCCTATTTTATTTATTTATTTTAAATATGTTGTATTGATTTCAGAAAGGAAGGGAGAGGAAAAGAGAGAGAGAAACATCAATGATGAGAGAGAATCATTGATTGGCTGCCCCCTGCACACCCCCTACTGGGGGGTAAGCCCACAACCCAGGCATGTGCCCTTGATCGGAATCAAACCTGGGACCCTTCAGTCCGCAGGCAGACACTCTATCCACTGAGAAAAAACCACTAGGGCTTAACTGGCCTATTTTATATGCATACCACAGACCTTTAACAGTGAACCAAGTTAATTTAATGCTATTTATTTATTGTCATTTATTTAGTTAAAGTCACCCCTGCCCTGCTGCCATATCACCACACATTAGCAAATACATATGCCATTGCTTCACAGATGTATATGCATGGATTGTCAAAGAAAAGAGTATCTCAAATCATATTCTGTATTCTTGTAATTATCTTACAAGTTTGAGATTGTTGATGTCAGAGGTCTAGAAGAAAACAAAATGTAATAAAACATTCTATAATTTTGTGGTTAAGAGTGAAACTTCAAGAGCCAGGCAACCTGAGTTTGAATCCTAATTATCTTAATACACTTCCTTTTTGTCAATAATAGAGACAATAATAGTGTCAACCTCATAGACTATCCATGATGATCAAGTAAGTTCCATTACCTGGCAAGAGGCAAATACCAACTAAGTTGCTATTATTAAATTTTTAACATCACTCAATTTGGTATTTTGTTGTGGCTATTTTATGTTTGGTTTGTATATATTATTTCTATTTTTGGACGTACAGAGTTATGGTTCATATGAACCCAACAAGTCAGCTAATGATATTTTAAAAGCCAAACTAATTCTTAAGGTCTTCAAAAATAAGTTTCTGGGGATTCCATTAATATAGAAAGCTAAACATAAAGTGTTATTTCACATAGAAACATAAAAACTTTGAAATATATTAGGAACTATGGACAAGATTTAAAACAATGTTAAGAAAAAAACAACTGGAGTTTTTAAAAACTTCAGTATAGCACTAATCACTGAAATGGACTCCAACATAAAGACTAGAGGCTTAGCATTCAAAACAAAATGACGATAAGAAATTAAATCTAGCAGAAATGGAATAATAATTATAGACATTTCAGGAAGAACTTGTAAAACTGGTATGGAGCTTCTGAAAAAAAAAAATCTGAAGCAAGAAAAGGGGAAATTGCCATGACAACTCATGAAAAATACATACCTCCTAAAATAATTTCATGGTAAGATGTTCATGAAAGTTCTGGAATATATGTGCTTATTATCCCCCAAAGTAGAAAATAGGACAGTGTGTGTGAAACAGTACCAGAAAGCCTTAAGAAGAGAACAGATTGTAATAAAAGAAGACAGGCCAAGAAAGCTCACTAAAATAAAAAGGAACACAAAGAAAGACATATAACAGAACATTTAAAAATTGTATTATAAGTAATAAATTGATGCAACAAGAACATAATAGACAGTAGAATATCAAACCAGTAATGTAAAGAAATTCTACTTCACAGAACAAACTAGAAGACATTGTCCAATATCTAAAGCAATGGTCCTCAGCATTTTGGGAATCATGATTACTTCACAGAATTTAATAGAACTCTTTACAAAATAATACACTCATAAACAAGTAAAATATTAGCATATAATTTTAATTTATTGAGAATATTCTTTGAAGGTAGTTTGTGGTTTGATAGAGTTAGTGCATTACACTGGAAAGAACTTCTGTGCACAAAGTTTTGAGAAGAAATGTTCATAAAAAAATAATACTGTGCCAAACCAATGTGAAAAAGACAGCCACAATTACATTTCCTGTGGCATATTTTAAAGAATTTATGAAAAATATTTTAAAGACAACTAGTAGGCAACTTGGAGGATTGAAATCCAAGGAATTCTATCTAATTAAAGAGTAATATACAAATTAACTGTCACTCCATCACAAAGATGGTGGTGCCCATAGCCACAAGATGGTGGCACCCAGTGCTCTCAGCCCCACCAGAGTCCCCAGTCCCGGGGGGGGGGGGGGGGGGAGGGGGGCGGTGGAGGTGGCTGCTGAGAGAGGGCAGCATGAGCAGCCTGGTGGAATGCTTGATTTGTTGCTGTGCCCGGCTCCAGCCGGCCCCCTGTAGCTGGAGCAGACAGGGACGGGGGACTGGCCCGCAGCCTCTGTAGCCCAGCACAGGCCTAGAGAGGAGATGGCAGGCCTGCCTCCTGCAGAAGCAGCATGAGTCCCTCCCACCTCCCACATAATCAGCAAGGATCTCTCTTGGCTCCTGTGGGCGCAGCAGCTCGCTTCCGCCTCCCGCGGAGGCTGCAGGGCTCCCATGGAAGCAGCGCAGCTCCCGGCAGCGCACTGTGGTTCCCCCCAGCTCCCGCTGAAGTGGCAGGCGGCCCACTGCACACAATATTGTGCAATGGGCTACTAGTGAAAATTATAAAAAGGTATACTATAAAAGACTTACTTTTTTGCAAAATATAAAATAAGATCAAGCCTATAAATTATGAACATAAATATAAAGAAATTAAATCTCTATTGAAAGGTAAATGCTCTGAAATAAGAAAAATATATTACTTTATTGTTATACTAAAATAAAATGAGAAAAAAATAATTTAAAAATGAAGGGCAAACAAATAATTCCAGGAAGTGACAAAAAGAAAAGTATTTACAATATTAATAGTTGGCAAAATGGAAATCAAGACAAAACTAAATAAGACAAATGGGTTATCGTATTCTGATAGAAGGTTGATTGATAATAAATTTTACTGTTATAGAAGACATAGCATCAAAATATATAAAGCAAAATCCAAAAACTATTTTAAAATTAAAATAACATTGATACGGAGCTGGAGAGCATTATGCTAAGTGAAATAAGCCAGTCAGAGAAAGATAAATATCACATGCTCTCACTCATTTGTGGATAATAATGAACAACATAAACTGATGAACAAAAACAGATATAGAGACAGAGAAGCATCAATCAGATGCTCAAAACTCAGAGGGAAGGTAGGGGAGGGTGGGGGTAAGCGGGAGAGATCAACCAAAGGACTTGTATGCATGCATATAAGCATAAGCGATGGATGTGGACAACAGGGGATGAGGGTGAGTGCAGGATCAGGGGGATGAGAGGACATTGAGGGGGTAAGGACACATTTGTAATATCTTAATCAATAAATGGAAAAAATAACATTGATAAAGACTCAGTTGGAGTCCCACATAAACACATTCTCAGTTTTAAAAACTACTTTAAAAGGGTTCAAATAATTCAGCAAGATTTTGGAATAGAAAGTTTGATACCCTCCTTACTCCCATGGAGACATAAATTTAATAGCTATACACAGACTGATTCCCCTTGTGAGAAAATCAAAAATCAGATCAGAAGCTCCTACACAAAAGGTGAGCATTACAGCTGCTACAATGAAGCCAGTAGAATAGTTCATGGCACCTTTTAATAATAATCCCTGCTCCCTGCAAAGAACCATATAATTGTGAGGAAATTACCAGCTACCATCTTCTCCCTGGGGAGAGAAAGACAATACTGGGCAGTAGACCCAATGTTATGGGTTTGCTATGGGAGAGGTGCTGCTTAAGAGACTAGGGGTTTACTGAGAACTAAATAGTTGGGTAGTGATCTGCTGCTTCAGATCAATGAAGCTCTAAGACCTCTCCCTCAGGAAAGGAAAAGGAAAGTGGGGCATATGTCCAAAGTTCTGGTTTTGGGGGTGATTGCCAAGGGTTATCGTTTTTTTTTAGCCCCAAATTGGGTGCTGACAGGACCTGGAAAACTCTAGATGGCTGAAGGCTGCTAATAAAAATGAGTTGGCTGGCATGCTTGCTGCTTCACAGGGTCCACATTCCAGCAGACAGACACCAGAGAGATAAAAAATTTATAAGCTCTGAAACTAGCAAATCTATCTAATTAGAAATTTAGACACACAAGTCCAGAAAAGATAAATTCACAGAAAAGATTTCAGAATTCACCACAATTTCTAGCCAGGCTGATTGATGAAAGTCACTCATTTCTGGCTCCTTTGTCAGAAATTATTTGTCCATGTATATGTGGTTTTATAGTTGGGCTCTCTATTCTGTTCCATTGATCTGTATCTATTTCTCTGCCAATACCATGCTGCTTTGATTATTGTAGCTCTGTAGTATATTTTAAAGTCAGGTAGTGTGATACCTCCAGCCTTGTTCTTTTTTTTTTTTTTTTTTTTTTTTTTTTTAGGATTGCTTTGGCTATTCTGGGTCTTTCATGGTTCCATACAAATCTGATGATTTCTTCTTCTATTTCTTCAAAAAATGACATTGGAATTTTGATGGCGATTGCATTAAATCTGTATGTTGCTTTGGGTAAATTGGCCATTTTAACTATACTGATTCTTCTGATCCATGAACACGGGATATTTTTCCATTTCATTGTGTATTTTTCAATCTCTTTTAATAATGTTTTGTAATTTTCAGTATAAGGTCTTTCACATTCTTTGTTTTTATTCCTAGGTATTTTCTCCTTTTGGTTGGAATTGCAAAAGGAATTGTTTTCTCCATTTCTTTTTCTGAAGTTTTATTGTTGGTATAGAGGAAGGAAATGGATTTTTGTACATTGATTTTGTATCCTGTAACTTGACTGTATTTGTTTATTGTTCCCAGTAGTTTTTTGGTAGAGTCTTTAAGGTTTTCTATATACAGCATCATGTCATCCTCAAAAAGTGAAAGTTTGACTTCTTCCTTCCCTATTTGGATGCCTTTTATTTCTTTCTCTTGCCTAATTGCTCTGGCTAGTACTTCCAGTACTATGCTGAATAAGAGTGCTGAGAGAGTACATCCTTGTCTTGTTCCTAATTTTAGGGGAAAAGTTTTCAGTTTTTCACCATTGAGTATGATATTGGCTGAGAGTTTATCATATATGGCCTTTATGAAGTTGAGATACTTTCCACCTATTCCTATTTTATTGAGTGTTTTAATCATAAATGGATGCTGTATCTTATCAAATGCATTTTCTGCATCTATTGAAAAGATCATATTATTTTTATCCTTTCTTTTGTTAATGTGGTGTATTGTGTTGATTGATTTGTGAATGTGGAACCATCTTTGTGTCCCTGGAATGAATCTTACTTGATTGTGATGTATTATTTTTTTGGATGTACTGTTGTATTCAATTAGCTAGTATTTTGGTTAGGATTTTTGTGTCTGTATTCTTCAGGGATATTGGTCTGTAGTTTTCTTTTGTTGTGTTGTCTTTGCCAGGTTTTGGTATTAGGTTATATTTGCCTCATAGAATGTATTAAGAAGAATTGCCTCTTCCTCAATTTTTTGGGAAGAATTTGCAAAGAATAGGCTTTCATTCTTCCTTGAATGTTTGATAGAATTCACTGGTGAAGCCATCTGGTCCCGGACTTTTGTTTTTTGGGAGGTTTTTGATGGTTGTTTCAATTTCCTCTCTGCTGATCTATTTAGATTTTGCAGTTCTTCATGATTTAGTATGAAACTTATGTACACAAACAGCAGTGTGGTGGTTGCCAGAGGAAGAGGGTGGGGGAAGAAAGGGGTCCTAATATGAAGTGACAGGAGAAGATTTGACTTTGGGTGGTGGGCAGATTTACAGATTTTGTAAATTAGTAATCCACACATATAACCTATATGTTCTGTAGACTAATGTCACCCCAATAAAATTAAAGAGGGGCATATATAATACTTTCAACAATAAAGATAAATTTAAAATATATATTTACTTATAACTATCTTAAAACATTTAAGGCTTCTTATGACATGAATAAAATAAAATATAACAAAATGTTCTAAAAGATGAATTATATATAAAGAATAAGGTAAATAATAGGAAGGTGTTAAGCCTCGATATAAAACAAAACAAAAGATATTCAGGTCATAAAGGCCTACATCATTGTTATACTGAGTGTCAAATTTAGTTTTAAACTTCCCAACAACCAAAGTAAAAAGTGTGCTCTTGGTCATTATCAGAAAAAGAGGATAGTTCTTCATAAAATAGACTCTTCATTGGGAATAAACCTTCTTCACTGGGTTTTCACAGTGGAGGAAAAAGTGATGTGGTAGATGGTGTTCTCCAAGTATTGTTGCAGCAAATGCATTGGGTGGCTATAGAGGGTTTTTACTTATATCGGGTGAGAAGAATGTTGGAGCAAGACTTGCTGTTTTATTTGGACTAGAGAAAAGCTGAAGAGATAACATTAAAACTCAGCACACTGTAGAAAACTGTGTGTGAAGCTGCAATGAATGGTCAACATATGGGGAATTTCTGAAGGCTTCCTGACTTGATCTTAGTTTAGAACCTAATGAACACTGAGAAAACTAGATTGACTGAATGTTCTTTATGTATCACTTTTCTCCAGCAGCCTTCCACCTGTATCCATAAATATTTCAGTATTGTTTTATGACTGTGGAACCTTTAGCCTTGATTTTATCAAGTCCTTGCTAGCCACCCTCTACAATGCTTAAAATAGTAATCAGCCTGATAACCACTGATCGTGTTCATCCTAATACTGAGTATGCCTCTAACTGCCAATGTTTCATTGATGACAGCTTCTTTTTCCTCATTTCTTACTCATCTGCTAAATTAGAAAACTTACTAGAAGAGAGTGTCTTATAACTCATTTAGTACTAACCAAGACACTTTTGAGAATGGACTCAAAGAACTATAAAATCTAAACACATACGCTAATAAAAATAAAAGTAATGTTAAGTGATGAACCATTATCACTTCTACCATGCATTTATGTCCCTTCTATTATCCTACAAAAGTGCTCAAAATTTTGTGATTTTGAATTTTGTTATTATTCCTCCTTGAGTGCTTCAGGAACTTCCACATCATGGAGTATGCCCACAAAGAGCCCAGCCCATCATTGGTCAATTGGGGATGATACAACATGTATAAGCTATGAAACTGTGTCTTGCTGAGTAACTAGAATAAAGCAGGGTATAATCTAAGGATATACTTCCTATATACCAAATATACATTAAAAATGCAACTATCATATGTATACTAAAACACATATTCAGACTTTAAAGATGTATGATATACAAATAAAATTTCAATTTTCAGTCTTAGAACACTTTCCAAGTTCTAAATGAATAGTGTGATCAGATCCCACAATTATTATAAAATCCAGTAGCAATTCACAGCACTTTTGATATGCTTGAACAAAGCAAGACAAAATTTCCCAAAAGATTTATCATCTTTTATAAGGCTGTGTCAGTAAGAAAACTATTTGAACTTACCACTCAAACCTATGACCAGAGCTTTGTTATTTAATATCAACCTGTGTTCATCAATCTAATTTCCTGACAGTAATCATTTTTTTAATAAAAACCAAACAAGGTATTCCTTCAAAATTACATAGCTTAATGCATTGATTTCTGAATGAATGATAAAGGATTATGCTTTTTTTTATCCACCAAAGCACCTAGCATAGAAAAAAAAAAGACATGTCCAACATGGATGGACTTAGAGGGTATTATGCTAAGTGAAACAAGACAGTCAGAGAAAGACAAATACCATATGATTTCACTTAAATTTGGAATCTAAAGAACAAAATAAAAGAACAAAAAAATTGAAACAGACCCATAGATTCCGAGAACAGATTGATGATTGCCAGAAGTGAGGGGATTTGTGGAACTGGGTAAAAAAGGTGAAGGGATTAAGATGTACAGATTGGTAGTAGCAGAATAGTCATGGGGATGTAAAGTACAGCATAAGGAATATAGTCAATAACATTGTAATAACTATGTACAGTACCAGGTGCAACTGGAAATATTTGGGATAATACCTTCTAAAGTATGCTGTACATCTGCAACTAATACAAAGTGATATTGAATATAAACTGTAATCGAAAAAGAAAAAAAGACATGAAGTAAATTTTCAAAATTAATGTAATGCTATATTTTATATTATCATTCAGTTTACAAATGCATCAAAAATCTTCTATATTTTTATCCAGATATTGTCATTATTGTTTTTTGTTTTTATTAATAGCATTTCTATTTTACAGATGAGGACTGTTCCACTCATCGGGTTGTCTCTTGCCAAAATTCAAATTACTGTCTTGACTGGATCATTACAATGGCTGGATTAATATCATGATTGTCCTACTTCTAGATCAGTGTTTTCTTTAGAATAAAACTTCAGCATTTTAAAAAGCTGGAGATCCATTCATTCACGGATAAAACAAATATTTATTAGGCACCTTCCATGTATGAGGCAATGAAAGGGTACAAAGACAAGTGTGAATATGTGATGATTTATTATTACATATTCAGCAGGCAGAACCAACTTGGAGGAGATAATGAATCTAGGCAAATTCACTCAGAAAAATCACTATATTTTGAAAAAAAATTATTTATTTTCCATTGCAATTGACAGAAAATATTGTTAGCTTCAGATATACAATATAGTAATTACACAGTTGTATACCTAACAAACTGATAAGTCTGGTACCCATATGATACCATACAGTACTAGTGGCCCGGTGCATGAAATTTGTGCATGGGGTGTGTCCCTCAGCCCAGCAGGCACCCTCTACAATCGGGGACCCCCTTGCAATCTGAGACCACTGGCTCCTAACCACTCACCTGCCTGCCTGATTGCCCCTAACTGCCTCTGCCTGCCTGCCTGATCACCACTAACTGCCCTCCCCCACCAGCCTGATCTTGCCCCCAAATGCCCTCCCCTGCCAGCCTGATCTCGCACCTAACTGCTCTCCCCTGCCAACCTGATCTTGCCCCCAGATGCCCTCCCCTGCCAGCCTGATCTCACCCCCAATGGCCCTCCTCTGCTGGCCTGATCTTGCCCCCAACTGCCCTCCCTTGTTGGTCTGATGTCGTCCCCAACTGCCCTCCCCTGTTGGCCTGGTTGCCACCAACTGCCTCCCCTGCCAGCCTAATCTTGCCCCCACCTGCCCTCCCCTGCTGGCCTGATTGCACTTAACTGCATTTGCCAAGGCCCCCACCACCATGGCTTTGTCCAGAAGGAAGTCGGACATCCAGAAGATGGCCAGTCAACCCAGTCAAATAAGCATATTACCCTTTTATTGGTATAGATAGATTATATAGGATAGGATTGCTTAAATGGGGGGGGGAGCCTTTTTCAGCAGGAGATGCTCTTGGCAGACAAAAATACATAATCCCTATATCTGGACTGTTAGCCAGCCATATGCACTATACTACCAAAACAGTCATTACAAAATTGAGCCACTTTCTTACACCTTACACCAAACAACTGTTGCCCTTAATACCCCTCCTCAACCCCCACCTTAGGTTCTGCTTTCACAGTTCACCCATATTAGATTCTGATAGGTCAGTTTCTATGCCAGTCAGCATCAAAAGCTCCACCTCTTAGACAGCCATTGGCTCCTGGAACCTCACCCAGATTTGGTCCTGATTGGTTGATTTCTATTCCTGTCAGCGTCTCTGAGCCTATCTCAGGGCCTGATCAGAGAGGCAGGGCTGATCAACAGTAGCCTCAGTCTGCTGCCAAAAAGACTGAACTGTTGGTTTCTTGGAGAGGGGGAGAGAGAGAGAGAGAGAGAGAGAGAGAGAGAGAGAGAGAGAGAGAGTGAGTCAGCTGCTGGTGAGGCCTGGAGAGAGAGATAGGCAAGGGCTGATCAGCAGCTGCCATGGAGGCTGCGGCTCAGACTTTGCTATTCTCTCTAGGCCTTGCCAGCAGCCACAGAAGCTACTGATCAGCCCCGCCTCTCTCTGTCTCAGAGAAGTTAACAGTTCAGCCCACTCACCAGTTCCCACCCACCTGGGCCTTCTGCGTGGGAAGCCTGGTGTTCGGTCATCCCTTCTGTCATTTTGGACATTATGGACCCTGGCTCTTTATCCTATCTAATAAAAGAGAAACATGGTAATAGGTGTATGACCACAACCCTTCCCATTGGCTAATCAGGGCAATATGCAAAGTAACTGTCAGTCAAGATGGCGGCCGGCAGCCAGGCAGCTTGAAACTAACATGAGGCTTGCTTGCTTCAGTGAGGGAGGACTCCAACGTTATCTGCCTGCCGCTGCAGGCCTCTGAGCTGCAAGCAACTATGTAACAAACATAGAAGCTAACCAAAACCCCAGAAACCTGCGGGGCTTCAGCCAGCAGGATCACAACATTGTAAGCAAAGGCCAGAAACCTACTTTCAGCAGCGGAGGCCTAAGAGCTGGAGCCAAGCCTCAAAGCTAAAGCTGGTCCAGAATAAAAAAAAAAGAAAAGAAAAAAAGGAGCAGTTGGGAGCTTCAGTCACCCCCAGCCTGAAAACAGCCCTCAGCTCCTCACCCAGACTGGCCAGGCACCCCAGTGGGGATCCCCACCCTGAAGGGTGTGTGACGAGCTGCAAACAGCCATCATCCCTTCACCCAGGCTGACCAGGAATCCCAGTGGGGACCCCCACCCTGAAGGATGTGTGACCAGCTGCAAACAGCCATCATCCCCTCACCCAGGCTGTCCAGGCACCCCAGTGGGAACCCCCACCCTGATCCAGGACACCCTTCAGGGCAAACCAGCTGGCACCCACCCATGCAGCAGTCCTCTACCCTATATAGTAAAAGGGTAATATGCCTCCCAGCACCGGGATCAGCGGAGCCGCGAGGCCTCCCGGCACCAGGATCAGCGTGACAGGGGGCAGCGCCCAAATACCCTGATCGCCCTGTGCCTCTGTGTGTGACAGGGTACAGCGCCCCAACCCTCCCCCCCACGGGCCCTGCTCTGTGTGTGACGGGGTAGAGCCATAACCTCCCCATCGGCCCTGCCCTGAGTGTGAGAGTGGAGGCACCCCAACCCCCTGATGGGCCCTGCTCTGTGTGTGACAGGGGGCGGCGCCCCAACTCCCCAATCGGCCCTACCCTGAGCGTGACTGAGGGTGGAATCACAACCTCCCGACCGCCCTGCTCTGTGTATAACAGGGGGCGGCGCCCCAACTCCCCAATCGGCCCTGCTCTGAGCCCGACCAAGGGCTGCACCTAGGGATTGGGCCTGCCCTCTGCCACCGGGAGTAGGCCTAAGCCAGCAGGTCTTTATCTCCCGAGGGGTCCCAGACTGTGAGAGGGCACAGGCCGGGCTGAGGGGTCCCCCTCCCCCCCCCCGAGTGCACAAATTTTTGTGCACCGGGCCTCTAATAATATATACTAGAGGTGGGGGGGTCCCTCAGCCTGGCCTGTGCCCTCTCACAGTCTGGGACACCTCGGGGGATGACCATCTGCTGGCTGAGGCCTGCTCCCCGGAATATTGGGCCTAAGCTAGCAATCAGACATTCCTCTGGCAGCCCAGCAGCCCTCAGGGGATGTCCACTTGCCAGCAGAGAGCAGACCTAAGCTGCAGTCAGACATCCTTAGCGCTGCTGTGGAGGCAGGAGAGGCTCCCACCAACACCGCTCTACTGGCAGCCATCAGCCTGGCTTGTGGCTGAGCAGAGCTCCTCCATGAGGGAGCTCACTGACCACCAGAGGGCAGCTCCTGCATTGAGTGTTTGCCCCCTGGTGGTCAGTGTGTGTCATAGTGACCAGTCATTCCCAGTCTTTCTGCTGTTAGGGTCAGTTTGCATATTACCCTTTTACTATATAGGGTAGAGGCCTGGTGCACAGGTGGGGGCTAGCTGGTTTTCCCTGAATCGTGTCCCGGATCAGGGTGGGGGTCCCGCTGGGTGCCTGGCCAGCCTGGATGAGGGACTAAAGGCTGTTTTCAGGCTGCCCGCACCCCCTTCACGGTGGGCGTCCCCACTGGGGTGCCTGGCCAGCCTGGATGAGGGGCTGAGGGCTGTTTTCAGGCAGGCCAAGCCTGCAACTGAAGCTCCTAGTCTCTCCTTTTTTTCTTTTTTCTTTTTAAATTCTGGGATTTATTTAACTTCTGTAATTGAAACTTTGTTGGGGCTCCAGCTCCGAGACCGGCCTGCTGAAAGCAGGTATCTGGTGTTTGTTTAGCTTCTATAATTGCAACATTGTTGCATCTGGAGCTCAGAGCGGGGCTGTGGCAGGCGGGGAACCTTGGCTTCCTCCATCACCAGGGCAACCAAGCCTCATGTTCGCTTCAGCTGCGTGGCTGCCAGCCGCCAACTTGGTTGGCAGTTAATTTGCTTATCACCCTGATTAGCCAATAGGAAGCATAGCAGAGGTATGGTTAATTACCATGTTTGTCTATTATTAGATAGGATATACTTTACTATTCCCTATGCTGTCCTTTCATCCTTATGACTATTTCTATAACCAGCAGGCAATTTGTACTTCTTAATGCCTTTCACCTTTTTTTTAAATCCTCACCTGAAGATATTTTTAATTGATTTTTAGAGAGTGGAAGAAAGACAGAGAAATATTGATGTGAGAGAAACACATTGATTGGTTGCCTCCTGCATGTGCTCTGACCAGGGCCAACCAGGGCTCAGGCTGGGGAGGAGACTGAAATAGAGGTACCTTCCCTTGACCAGAATCAAACCCAGGACACTTCAGTCCACTGGCTGACACTCTATCCATGGAGCCATTTCACCATTTTTACCATTACCCAAGCCTCCTCTCATCTGGCAACTATCAATTTGTTCTCTGAATCTATATATGTGTTTATGCTTTCTTTTTCCATTTATTTTATTTTCTATATTTCACAGAGAAGTGAAATCATAGTGTATTTTCTTTCTCTGTGTGAGTTATTTTGCTTAGAATAGTACCCTCTAGGTCCATCTATGTTGTAAATGGCAAAATTGTATTATTTATGGCTGAGTAATGTTCCATTTTGTATACGTTTCACCACTTCTTTACCTCTTCATCTACCAGTGGACACTTAATTTGCTTCCATATCTTGGTTATTGCAAATAATTCTGAAATGGTCATAGGGATGAATATATCTTTTCAAATTAGTGTTTTGGATTTCTTTAGGTAAATACACACAAGTGGAATTGCTGAGTAATATGGTAGTTTTATTTTTAATTTTTTTGAGGAACCTCTATATTATTTTTCATAGTGGCTGTACCAATTTACAATCTTGCCAATAGTGCCCAAGATTTCCCTTTTCTCCACATCCTGACAAGTACTTCTTGTTTGTTGATTTGTTGATGATAGGCATTCTGACAGGTGTGAGGTGATATCACATTGTACTTTTAATTTACATTTCCCTAATGATTACTGACATTGAGCATCTTTGCATATGTCTTTTGGCCATCTGTATGTCCTCATTGGAGAAATGGTTTTTCAGGTCTTCTGCCCATTTTTAAACTAGATTGTTTTTTGTTTTTTGTTTTTTTTTTTTTGTGTGTGTGTGTGTGTGTTAAATTGTATGAGTTCCTTATATATTTTGAATATTAACTCCTTATTAGATGTATTACTGGGAAATATATTCTCACATTGAGTAGGTTGTCTTTTCATATTGTTGATGACTTCCTTTGTTGAGCAAAACCTCTTAATTTAGTGTGGTCCCATTTGTCTATTTTTTAATTTTGTTTCCTTTGTTTGAGGAGACATATGCAAAAATTATTGCTAAGAATGATGTCAAAGAGTTTACTGCCTATGTTTTCTTCTCAGAGTTTTATGGTTTGAGGTCTTACATTGAAGTGTTTAATCTTTTTAAGTTTAATTTTTGTATATTGTGTACAAAAGTGATCTAGTTCCATTTTTTTTGCAGCTTTCCCAACATCATTTATTGAGGAGACTATCTTTACCCTCTTATATATTCTTTTCTCATTTATCATAGATTAACTGACCTTATAAGCATTAGTCTATTTCTAAGTTCTCTATTCTGTTCCATTGATCAACATCTGTTTTTATGCCAGAGCCATGCTGTTTTGTTTGTCATAGCCTTGAGATATAGTTTGCTATCAGGTAGTGTGATGCCTCCATCTTTGTTCTTCTTTCTCAAAATTGCTTTGGCTATTCAGAATCTTTTGTGGTTTCATATAAATTTTAGGATCATTTGTTCTAGTTCTGTAAAAAATACTATTGGTATTTTTATAGAGATTGCATTGAATCTGTAGATTGCTTTGGGTAGTATGAACATTTTAACAATGTTAATTATTCCTATTCATGAGCATGTATGTCCTTTCTTTCAGTTTTGTCTCATTCAATTTCATTCCTCAATGTCTTATAGTTTTCTGAATATAGATCTTTTACTTCCTTGTTTAAATTTAATCACTGCCTTTATGGACAATGGAATCAAAAGGCAAAATTCTCATGAGGTTTGTTTTCCCCTCTCAAGACTCTTATAAACCAAGATGTAACTCTAGCTCTTTCACCTTATCTTAAAAACTCAGTTGCTAGAACATCAACCAAACCATGCATATATGTTTGCATATTCACTAAGAGCTTGAGCACTTAACTCAAGTATGTTCACATAGCCCAACAGTTTTACAAAGGAAATATTTAGTTTTTACTGAGCATGAATATGCTCAACAGAGGGCAACTGTGAGTATATATATATATATATATATATATATATATATATATATATAGCTAGTTTATGCAATGGCATATAAAAAGTCCAAGGAAATACTCAAATGTTCTCTTTTTTTTGTGTCGAAGTTTTACATATAACTACTTTTTCCCCAATTGAAACCCCCCAGCCATTCCCACCTTGGGCAATCCTCCACCATCCCAGTGTCTGTGGCAATTGGTTATGCTACTATGCATGCATACGAGTCCTTTGGTTGCTCTCTAAACCCCCTCCCTAGCTATTTGTCTATGGATCTATTCTTTCTGATCAAATTATGTTTATCATTATATCCCACATATGAGTGAGATCATGTGATATTTATCTTTCTCCTACTGGCTTATTTTGCTTAGCATAATGCTGTCCAGTTCCATCCATGCTGTTGCAAATGGTAAAAGTTCCTTCATTTTTATAGCAGCATAGTATTCCATTGTGTAGATGTATGGCAATTTTTTTTATTCCACTAATATGCTGATGGGCACTTAGGCTGTTTCAAAATCTTAGCTATTGTAAATTGTGTTGCTATAAACATAAGAGTGCATATATCCTTTCTGATTGGTGTTTCTGTTTTCTTGGTATGTATTTCTAGAAATAGGATTACTGAGTCAAATGGGAACTCCATTTTTAACTTTTTGAGGAAACTCCATACTGTCTTCCACAGTGGCTGCACCAGTCTGCATTCCCACCAGCAGTGCACTAGGGTACCTTTTTCTCCACATCCTCTCCAGCACTTGTCGTGTGTTAATTTGTTGATAATAGCCATTCTGACAGGTGTGAGATGGTATCTCATTGTTGTTTTGATTTGCATCTCTTGGATGATTAGTGACTTTGAGCAAGTTTTCATGTTTCTGGGTCTACTGTATGTCCTCTTTCAAAAAGTGTCTATATAGGTTCTTTGCCCATTTTTTGAGTGGATCACTTATCTTTCTTTTGTTAAGTTGTATGAGTTCTCTGTAAATTTTGGAGATTAAACCCTTATTAGAAAAGTTATTGGCAAATATGTTCTCCCATGCAGTGGGCTTTCTTGTTGTTTTGATGATGGTGTCTTTTGCTGTGCAGAAGCTTTTTATTTTGATGTAGTCCCATTTGTTAATTTTCTCCTTAGTCTCCATTTCCCTACAAGCTGTGTCTGTAAAGATATTTCTACAACATATGTTTGCTATTTTGTTGCCTATGACATCTTGTAGGATTTTTTATGGTTTCCAGCCTTACATTTAAGTCCTTTAGCTATTTTGAGTTTGTTTTTGTATATGGTGTAAGTTGGTGATCTAGTTTTATTTATTTTATTTTTTTGCATGTATCTGACCAAATTTCCAAGCACCTTTTTTTGAAGAGACTGTCTGGACTCCATTA
Source organism: Myotis nattereri (assembly GCF_964212035.1). Classification (NCBI taxonomy): domain Eukaryota; kingdom Metazoa; phylum Chordata; class Mammalia; order Chiroptera; family Vespertilionidae; genus Myotis; species Myotis nattereri. The sequence continues at coordinate 89,880,550 of NC_138078.1, forward strand.
TATGCTCTTGCCTCCTTTGTTAAGTATTAATTGAGCATAATGACTTGGGTCGATTTCTGGATTCTCTGTTCTGTTCCATTGGTCTATATGTCTGTTCTTGTGGCAGTACCAGGCAGTTTTGAGAAGCAAGGCTTGGTAATATAGCTTCATATCTGGTATAGTGATCCCTCCAACTTTGTTCTTCTTTCACATGATTGCTGTGGTTATTCTGGGTCTCTTTTTATTCCAGATGAATTTTTGGAGAGTTTGTTCCAGATCTTTGAAATATGCCATTGGTATTTTAATGGGGATTTCATTGAATCTGAAGATTGCTTTGGGTAGTATGGATATCTTAATGATGTTGATTCTACCAATCCATGAACATGGTATGTTCTTTCATTTGTTCATATCTTCCTCTATCTCTTTTTCCAATGTCCTGTACTTTTTCTAGTACAGGTCTGTTATGATCTTAATTAAGTTTATTCCTCCATTTTTTTTTTTTTAGTGTAATGGTAAATGGAATTTTTTGTTGTTGTTTCTCTTTCTGGAGTTCATTATCGCTGTATAAAAAGCTATGGATTTCTGGGTGTTAATTTTGTATCCTGCTACATTGCCAAATTCATTTATTAGGTTTAGTGGTGTTTTGATGGAGTCTTTGGGATTTTCTATGTACTGGATCATGTCATCTGTGAATAAGGAGAGTTTTAATTCTTATTTTCCAATTTGGATGCCTTTTATTTTACCTTCTTGTCTGACCACTATGGCTAGCACTTCCAGTACTATATCAAACAGTAGTGGTGAAAGTGGGCATCCCTGCATTGTTTCTGTTCTTAGGGGAAATGAGTTTACTTTTCCCCTTTGAGTATGATTTTGTCTGTAGGTTTGTCATATAACCCTTTTATTATGTTGAAGTATAATCCCTCTATTCCCACTTTGCTGAGAGTTTTTATCAAGGAAGGGTGTTGGATTTTATCAATTGCTTTTTCTGCATTGATTCTGTGATATTTGTCTCTCAATTTGTTTATGTGATGCATCACATTTATTGATTTTCAAATATTGTACCATCCTTGCATCCCTGGAATAAATCCCACTTGTTCACAGTGTATGATCTTTCTAATGTAATGCAGAATCCAATTTGCTAGAATTTTGTTGAGGATTTTAGCATCTATGTTCATCAAGGATATTGGCCTGTACTTCTCTTTTTTTGTGGTGTCTTTATCTGGTTTTGGGATTCAGGTAATGTTGACTTCATAGAAAGATATTGGAAGTGTGTCTTCCTCTTGAATTTTTTGGACTAGTCTGAGGAGGATAGGTTTTAGTTCTTATTTGAATGCTTGGTAGAACTCCCCTGTAAAGCGTTCGGGACCAGGGCTTTTTTTTGCTAAAAGATTTTTTATCACTGCTTCAATTTTTTGGTAATTATGGGCCTATTCAGGTTTTTTTTATTCTTCCTGATTGAATTTTGGAAGATCGTATTTCTCTAAGATTATGTCCATGTCCTATAGGTTGTCCATTTTGTTGGAATAGTGCGTTCATAATATTTTTCATAATAGTTCATATTTCTGTGGGATCCATTGTTATGTCACCTCTTCAATTTCTTATTTTGTTTATTTGGGTCCTCTCTCTTTGCTTCTTGGTGAACCTGGGTAGAGATTCAGAAATCTTGTTTACCCCTTTAAAGAACCAGTTCTTGGTTTTGTTGACCTTTTGTATTATTTTTTTGGTTTCTGCTCTGATCTTTATTATTTCCTTCCTTCTGCTTACTCTTGCACTTTTCTTGCTCTCTTTATAACTCTTTGAGTTGCAGTGTTTGGTAATTTGTTACCATTTTTTTCTTGTTTTTTGAGGTGGGCCTGTAGAGCTATGAACTTCCCTCTCAAGACTGCTTTCACTGTGCCCCATAGATTTTGGAATGTTGTGTCTTCATTGTCATTTGTTGTCATGATTCTTTTTATTTCTTTTTAGGTCTCTTTGGTAACCCAATAATTGTTTAATAGCATGCTATTTATCCTCCAAGTGTTTGATTTTTTTATTGTTTTTATTGTAGTTGATTTCTAGTTTAATGCCATTGTGATCTGAGAAGATGCTTGATATGATTTCTATCTTCTTGAATTTGAAGAGACTTTACCTGTGTCCCAGTATGCTGCCTATCTTTGAAAATGACCCGTGTTCACTTGAGAAGAATGTATATTCTTTGGATTTGGGGTGAAATGTTCTGAAGATGTCAATTCCATTTGACCTAGTGAGTCATTTAGGACTGATGTTTCTTTGTTGATTTTTTGTTTACAGGATTTGTCCATTCATGTTAGTTGGGTGATAAAGTCCCCTACAATGACTATATTGCTGTCAATCTCTCCCTTGATATCCTTCAGAAGTTTTTTTTTTTGTTTTGTTTTGTTTTGTTTTTTTTATGTATCTTGATGCTCCTGTATTTGGTGCACATATGTTTACCATAGTTACATCTTCTTGTTGAATCGCTCCCTTTAGTATTATGAAGTGGCCTTCCTTATTTCTTGTTATGGCCTTCACTTTGAGATCTGTTTCATCAGATATAAATATTATGACCCTAACTTTGTTTTTCATTTCCATTCACCTGAAAAACCTTTTTTGGTCCCTTCGCCGTCAGTCTGTGTGAGTCCTTTGTTCTGAGGTGGGTTTCCTGTAGACAGCAGATATATGGGTCATGTTTTCTTATCCACTCAGCTACCCTATTTCTTTTGATTGGGGCATTTAATCCATTTACATTTAAAGATATTATTGATAGGTAGTTGTTTGTCGCCATTTTTATTCTTTATGCCTGTGTTCCTTCTTTCCTTCCTATTTCTTCTTTTTACAGCAGACACTTCAGCATTTCTTGCATTGCTGGTTTGGTGGAAATTAACTCCCTTAGTCCTTTGTTGTCTTTGAAGCTCCTGATTTCATTCTAATCTTTGAGTGATAGCCTTGCTGTGTACAGTATTCTTGAATGCAGACCCTTGTTTTGAATGACTTTATATATTTCTTTCCATTCCCTTCTGGCTTGATGTGTTTCTGTTGAGAAATCAGTTGATAGTCTGATTGAAAATCCCTTGTAGGTAACTTTCTGTCTATCTCTGATAGCCTTTAAGATTCTTACTTTGTTGGTGGTGTTTGCCAATTTAATTATAATGTGTCTTGGTGTCGGTTGTTTGGGGTTCTTCTTATTTGGGACTCTGTGAGCTTCTTGGACTTGTGTGAGTTTTTTCTTCCCTATATCAGGGAAGTTTTATGTCAATATTTTTTCAAACAGGTTTTCTATTCCTTTCTCAGTTCCCTCTCCTTCTGGCACCCCTTTAATGTGGATGTTTTTTGTTTTGTGTTGCCCCAATTTTCCCTTAGGCTCTCCTCTTGTTTTTTTTTTTTTTAATTTTTTTTTCTAGATGCTGCTCTGTTTGGGTATTTTTTCCTACCTTGTTTTCTAGTTCACTTATGCGGTCCTCTGCTTCTTCTAGTCTACCGTTCATGCTTTCTGTTGAGTTCTTTATTGCAGCAATGTAATTTTTCATTTCTTTTTGGTTCTTTATTTCCTTTTGGTCCTTACATATATTGTTGAAATTATCTTCCATCGTTTTCAGCGACCTTACAACCATTGCTCTGAATTCTTTCTCTGTCATGTTACTTGCATCCATTTCATTTATTTTCTTTTCTGGTGATTTCTCCTTTTCTTTAGCATGTGGGCTGTTTCTCTGTCTCCCCATGATCGCTCTCTCAGGGTGTCTGGTTATGTAGTTCTCTCTCTCCTGTGTTGACTTAAAGACACCCAATACAACACAACAAGACACAACACACAGGGCACCAAAACACAAATGTATTCATGATACTAGTAACCCCAAATAAAGGTGACCACCAGAGAAAAGAGAGTTAGGGGATAGAAAAGAGTGCAAAAATGATATTGAGAAAAGGAAAAAAAATGTAAGAGAAAAAAGAAAGAGAAGAAAAAAAAAGGGGGAAGAATATATGTATACAGGGGTAAAACTCCAATAAAACAACAACTAATCCAAAAATTGCAAACAACAAACACCCAGAGGTGAATGCAAACAACTACTAATCCAAAAAAAATGCAAGCAACAAATACTAAACAACAAACACCCAGTTGAATCCGAAGAGGCAGAGCTTTCTCTAGTCCAGTGATGGCAAACCTTTTGAGCTCGGTGTGTCACCGTTTTGAAAAACCCTAACTTAACTCTGGTGCCGTGTCACATATAGAATTTTTTGATATTTGCAAACATAGTAAAACAAAGACATATTTTTGATATTTATTTTATATATTTAAATGCCATTTAACAAAGAAAAATCAACCAAAAAAATTAGTTTGCATGTCACATCTGACACACGTGTCATAGGTTCGCCATCACTGCTCTAGTCAGTGGTTCTCAACCTTGGCTGCACATTAAAATCACCTGGAAATCTTTTTAAAATCCTGATTTCTGGACCTCATCCTCCCGAAATTCTGTTTCTTTGTTACTAATGTTGTGGCCCCACCCCATAACAAAGAAACAGAATTTCTGGAGGATGAGGCCCAGAAATCAGGATTTTAAAAAGATTCCCAGGTGATTCTAATGTGCAGCGAAGGTTGAGAACCACTGTGTGATATCTGACCTTTCCATACATAGATTGCCTCTCCAGCTGTGTTCAATTCACCAATTCCAGATGGATGTTATTCGATTCAGTTGTTCCTTCTATCAACTCTTAGAAGGCACAGGGTCTGTCCACATATTTGGTGCTGCTTTGTCTCCCCCTGGTCAGACTTTTTAGGTTTCCGTGGTCAGGGAGGCTGGAGTCTCATTTTTCATGGTTTCACAGTTTAGGCAGCTGGTCCCTGGGCATTGTGGTTGTAGGGTCGCAGGAGGTGTCTGAGGTCTCCCCCGTTGCAGGTAAGGCTGGGCTTCCAATCACAACCAGTTTCCCCTTCAAGATGGAACGGTCTCTGTGGCAGAGCCTGCCTCTCTGGGAGATATTTCAGCAGTAGTAGAGGCTGGCCATCCAGTGGAATCTGGTCCTCCCGTCCCCGACAGTCCTGTGGAATATAGCTGAACCTCACTCACAAATACAGACACTCCCCGCACATTCACACACTTTCCTTTTGTTCTCTCACTCACACACTATCTTGCAGCCTGCTGTCCCATCAGTAGCCATCTTGGATCCTCAAATGTTCTCATTTTTGAGGCCATGAAAATTAATTTCTTTTGATTGTGGTAAAAAGCATATAATATGAATTTATTATTTTAATAATTTTTAAATGTACAGTTTAGTAGTGGTAACTATATTTGCATTGTTGTATAAAAGATCTTCAGACCTTTCCTCTTGCAATTCTGAAACTCTATACCTGTTAAATCACAACTCCCTTTTTTCCCTCCCCCTAACCCCTGATAACCATCATTCTATTTTCTGTTTCTATAAATTTGTATTCTAGATTGCAGTGTTTCTCTAGAAAAGTTTCAGCTTTACCTTTCAACCTTTCTATTAATATTTCAATTTCTGTTATTTCATTGTTTGTATTACAATAATTTCTTTGAGTTATATGAGTACTTTTTTTTAACTTCCTGATTTTTTTTCTTATTTCTGTGAGGTACTATACTGGAAATTATTTTTCCTTCTTCTCCCTACATTGTCTTTGTTTTCAATAAAGATTTATTTAACCTTTAGCTGTGTTTTGTTTCCTTTCTTTCTTGTTTCAGGGTTTCCTCAAATAATTATTGATTATGGCTGTACATTTATATTTAATAAAAAAGCACATAAAGCACTGATTGGAAACTATGAGCACAAATGCATTTTGATAAACCAATACATGATTGGCTTGAAGTGTGAAATATGATTGGGCTGTTTCTTTCAGAAACTCTCAAGAAACAACAACTGTAGAATTTTCCTTCTGATTTCAACATCTTTTTTTTTAACATTTGCAAAGGATTTTAATGGACATTTCTTGGAAGAAGAAATACAAATGGTTGATAAACACATGAGAAGATGCTCAATATCATTAGCCATCAGGGCAAAGCAAATCAAAATTATGAAATACTGCTTCACATTTACTAGGATGGCTATAACTAAAAAGACAGACAATAACAAGAGAACAAACCTTCAACCCTTTTTCATTGTAGAAGAAGCAGTCCCTCAAATACGTGTATTTTGGAAGGGACTTTGGGAAAACATAGTCCATGTTCCTTCTGCACTTAGAGGTTCATGTTCCAACATCTGAGTACTTCTGAAGTTCTAAATCATACATTCACTGCCTCCTGTGTTGCTTTCATGCCACACCATCAGTTACTACCTTAGGCTCTAGGTTTCCCATGTTTTCTAAATTGTATGATTTACAATTTCAAAAATATAGCTGCTTCCATATTCTTCCCTGTTCTCTTTTCTTCATGGGTTTATGTCTCATTTAGCCATTTTTTCATTGCTATTCCTAGTGAAGAGTGAGGAGAAATCAGAAATGAATCACTGAATACAATCCATAGAGTTTTACCCTAATCTCCAAATTTTATTTTGTTTTTAGTTTCTTTTTGCAAATTACAGTATTGCATAGAAACTAATTTTATAATGATACCTAACATTCAATGCTTTCAAACTTGGAGAAGTTGGCCATGTACCACTAACAGAAACAGTTTGCTTTCCTTTGAACTTAATTTCTAAGTTTATTTTACCTGTGAAAATTACCTACATTATCATAATTAATAAAATATCCAGCCTCTATATTTTACAGGAAAAATGAAGGGAGGACAACTAGTTATAATAAATACAGTTATTATCAAGCTTATCAAAACAATTAGAATGTTTCTTTTTTGTTACTTGAAGATATTACATATCTTTCTTCCAAAAATGAGAAATAAAATTATATGGCAAATAATCTGTTTTAATCATAGCTTCGATACAAATATTTAGTCAATTGTTTATTTTTTTTCTGTAAGACTATTAGTTGAAATCTTGCAAAAGTAGTAGTATATTATTCTGCAACTGAAGATAGAAAGTAGGCCATAAGTGATAGGATTCTCCTGTATTCTATCATATCATAAATATGATATACTCTTATTTTTCATCTTTATATCTTAAATGAATTAAAGTACAATGGTCTTAGCACATTGTAAAAAAATCATTAAGTACTAGCAAACTGCTTCTCTTCCTTTATCATTATTTCCATTTGCTTACCACCAATATCACATGTTCCACTGCAAGTGTAGTGAAGGAAAAAAAAACAAAAAACATTTTATTACTATATTTTACTTATTCATGTCATCTATATTGTGTTCAAAATCACTTGAGCTTCATAACTTCGTCAGAAGTGATTTTAAAATGTAAATTTATTTATCTTATGAAATACTTTAAGACATAAATTGAGTAGCAATTTTATTAAGTTATTTGTCAAAACACAGATTTCACACAAAATCTGTTTTGCAGGGTCAGCATTGATTTAAAGACAGATTTCCATCTTAGATTCCATTTACATGTTGCATTCAGGCTAGAGAGGAGAGCTATATTGAATATGCATCGTGCATAAGTAAAATCATGTCCAGTGTTTATTTTATCAAAGTCCCCACTATGTATGTGATAGTCCATTTAAGTTTCAAACAATATTATTCAAAATTTGAAACTGGTTCCTACAATTTTTTAAAATAACAAACAGTTTGGAAATGGGTTTTTAATAAAGTTCATTAAAATCATATAAGGTTTTATGCTATAGATATAAAATATTCACATATACACAACATATACACTCAAAACACATTATGTATAGTAGCCTTCTCATGTTTTAAGAAAGACTGTCAATGTTATTAGAGTCTATAGTCCAAGCAAATAAAAAAATTAAATTGAAAGATGGATTATATCTGGTTAAAATTATTTCACTTTTACATTTATTTTTTTTCAAGATAAAGAATGTTTAATTTATTTTGACTACAGATAGATTTGTTAAAATACATTGGTTATAATTTTTTAAGTATACTTGGTATACAATCTTACATTGGTTATGTTAGTTTCAGGTGTACAATATAGTGATTTGACATTTTTATACATGCAATGTGGTCATTCCACTAATTCTAATAATCATCTTTCACCATGTAAACTTATCACAATATCATTGACTGTATTCCCTTTCCACCAGCTCCTCCAAACCCTCCCTAAAGTAATCCCTTTGATCTCTGTTTTTTATGAGTTTGATTTTTTTATTTAGATTCCACATATAAGTGAAAACATCTGTTATTTATCTTTCTCTGCCTGACTTATTTCATGTAGCATAATATCCTCAAGATACATCCATACTGTTGCAAATGGCAAGATTTTATTCTTTTTTATTGCTGCATAATATTCCTGTGTATGTGTGTGTGCACATACCATATTTATTTATTCATCTATTGATGTGATTCAAGGTTTCTTTCATATACTGACTATTGTACATGATTCTGCAATGAACATAGAGATGCATGCATCATTTGGAATTAGTGTTTTCATTTTCATTGGATAAATACCCAGATGTGAAATTGCTGGGTCATAGTAGATCTATTTTTAGTTTTTTAAAATATATTTTATTGATTTTTACAGAGAGGAAGAGAGAGGGATAGAGAGTTAGAAACATTGATGAGAGAGAAACATTGATCAGCTGCCTCCTGCACACCCCCTACTGGGGATATGCCTGCAACCAAGGTACATGTCCTTGACCGGAATCAAACTTGGGACCATTCAGTCTGCAGGCCAACACTCTATCCACCGAGCCAAACTGGTTAGGGCTAATTTTAGTTTTTGTAAAGAATCTCTACATTGTTTTCCATAGAGGCTGTGCCAGTTTGCAGTCCCAACAACAGAACACAAGTTTTCCCTTTTCTCCATATCTTGCTAGCACATGTTTTTTAAATACTTATGAAAACACAGATCAAGGTATGGGGCCTAAACAATCACAGAAGGCATTGCTTTTGTAGACGGGAGGTCAATGATGCAAAAGAAAATTTGTATTTTGTATCTGTAAAAATGACATGGTCAAGCAAAATATACATAAGAGAATCTTTATAGTTTTCATTTTATGTAACCATATTAGTGAATCAAGGATGGGTATATACACTAAAAAATGTGTTGGTCATACATATACCATTTTGGAAACGTTTGTAGTCACAGATAGCTATCCCAAATTAGATCTCTTCAGCATTTTTTGCTAATATTTTAATGAAATTAAAGTTCTCTTCCCCCACTTGGTCATTTTTAAATAATTATTTATTGTTTAAAGTATTACATATAGTATTACATATGTCTTCTTTTTCCCCATTGACCTCTCTCCAGACACCCTCACCCCAAAAAAGATGCCCTCACCTCCCTACTGACTGTGTCCATTGGTTATGCTCATATGCATGCATACAAGTCTTTTGGTTGATCTCTTATCCCCCACCCTCTCCTGCCCTCCCTCTGAAGTCTGATGGTCTGTTTGATGCTTCTCTGTCTCTGGCTCTATTTTCATTCATCAGTTTATGTTGTTTATTATATTCCACATATGACTGATATCCTGTACTATATATCTTTCTCTGACTGGCTCATTTCGCTTACCATACACTGTCCAGGTCCATCCATGCTGTTGCGAATAGCAAAAGTTCTTTCATTTTTATATCAGCGCAGTATTCCATCATGTAGATGTATCACAGCTTTTAATCCACTCATCTGCTGATGGGCACTTAGGCTGTTTTCAAATCTTAGCTATTGTAAATTGTGCTGCTATGAACATAGGGGTGCATAGTCCTTTCTGATTGGTATTTCTGATTTCTTGGGATATATTCCTAGAAGTGGGATTACTGGGTCAAATGGGAGTTCCATTTTTAATTTTTTAAGGAAACTCCATACTGTTTTTCAAAGTGGCTGCACTACTTTGCATTCCCACCAGCAGTGAATGAGGGTTCCTTTTTCTCCACATCCTCATCAGTCCTTGTCTTTGTGGAGTTGTTGATGATAGCCATTCTGACAGGTGTGAGATGGTACCTCATTTGCATCTCTTGGATCAGGGGTGGACAAACTTTTTGACTCGAGGGCCACAATGGGTTCTTAAACTGGACTGGAGGGCCGGAACAAAAGCATGGATGGAGTGTTTGTGTGAACTAATATAAATTCAAAGTAAACATCATTACATAAAAGGGTACGGTCTTTTTCTTTTTTAGTTTTATTCATTTCAAACAGGCCGGATTCCGCCCGCGGGCCGTAGTTTGCCCAAGGCTGACTTGGATGATTAGTGACTTTGAACATGTTTTCATATGTCTCTTGGCCTTCTGTATGTCCTCTTTTTTATATATATATTTTATTTTTTACAAAGAGGAAGGGAGAGGGATAGAGAGTTAGAAACACCGATGAGAGAGAAACATTGATCAGCTGCCTCCTGCACACTTCCCACTGGGGATGTGCCCGCAACCAAGGTAATGTCCTTGACTGGAATCGAAACTGGGACCCTTCAGTCCTCAGGCCAATGCTCTATCCACTAAGCCAAACCAGTGAGGGCTGTATGTCCTCTTTTGAAAAGCATCTATTTAGGTCCTTTGCCCATTTTTTGATTGGATTTTTATCTACATTTTGTTAAGATGTATGAGCTCCCTATAACTTTTGGAGATTTGGCTGTTATCAGATACTAGAGGGCTAGTGCACAAATTCATGCACCAGTAGGGTCCCTTGTCCTGGCCTGTGAGATCAGGCTGAAACCAGCTGTCCAACACCCCCCAAGCAGTCCCAATTGTGAGAGGGCACATGCCAGGCCGAGGATCCCACTGGTGCACGATCGGGGCCGGAGAGGGATGTGGGAGGTTGGTCAACCAGGGAAGGACCGTGGGAGGGCTCTAAGACATGTCCTGCTCATCTCGCTCAGTCCTTATTGGCTGGAACCCAGCAGCAAGCTAACCCACTGGTCAGAGTGTCTCCCCCCTGTTTGTCAGTGCACATCATAGCAACTGGTTGACCGGTTGACTGTCTGCCCCATGCTGGTCAGTGCACACCATAGTGAGTGGTTGAGAGGCCTTAGCATATCATTAGCATATTACACTTTGATTGGTTGAATGGACTACTGAACACTTAGCATATTAGGCTTTTATTGTAAAGGATAACATTGACAAATATGTTCTCCCATGCAGTGAGATTTCTTGTTTTGTTGATGATTTCTTTTATTGTGCAGAAGCTTTTTATTTTGATACATCATTGCAAAAGATGAAAGAGAATGATCAGTAACCACTTTTAAAATCTCCAATATGTGATATATATATATATATATATATCTCCTATCTAATAAAAGAGAAACATGGTAATTAGTGTACAACCGCTATCCTTCCCATTGGCTAATCAGGGAAATATGCAAATTAACTGCCAGCCAAGATGGCGGCCAGCAGCCAGGCAGCTTAAAGTGAACATGAGGCTTGCTTGCTTCAGTGACGGAGGACTTCAACATTCCCCGCCTGCCACTGCAGGCCTCTGAGCTGCAACTCTAAGCAACTATGTTACAAATATAGAAGCTAAACAAAACCCCAGAAACCTGCTATAGTCCCTCGGGCTTCAGCCAGCAGGATCACAACATTGTTTCAAATACAGAAGGTAAACAAAGGCCAGAAATCTGCTTTTAGCAGCAGAGACCTAAGAGCTGGAGCCAAGCCTCAAAGCTACAGCTGGCCCAGAATAAAAAAAAAAGAAAGAAAAAAAGGAGCGGTTGGGAGCTTCAGTCACTCGCCAACCTGAAAATAGCCCTCAGCCCCTCACTCAGACTGGCCAGTCACCCCAGTTGGGACCCCCACCCTGAAGGGTGTGTGACCAGCTGCAAACAGCCATCATCCCCTCACCCAGGCTGGCCAGGCACCCCAGAGGGGACCCCCACCCTGATCAAGGACACCCTTTAGGGCAAACCAGCCAGCCCCAACCGTGCACCAAGCCTCTATCCTATATAGTAAAAGGGTAATATGCCTCCCAGCACCGGGATCAGCGGAGCCGTGAGGCCTCCTGGCACCGGGATCAGTGTGAGAGGGGGCAGCGCCCAAACCCCCTGATTGCCCAGCGGCTCTGTGTGTGACAGGGGCCGGGGACACAACCTCCCTATCCACCCTGCTCTGTTCGTGACAGGGGAAGGCGCCCCAACCCCCTGATCAGTCCTGCTCTGTGCCTGATAGCGGGAGCTCCCCAACCCCCTGATCTGCCCTGCTCTGTGTGTGACAGGGGGCGGTGCCCCAAATCCCCTATCGGCCCTGCTCTGTGTGTGAAAGGGGGGAGCTCCCCAACCCCCTGACTGGCCCTGCTCTGTGGGTGATAGAGGGCAGCACCCCAACCCCCCTGATGGGCCCTGCTCTGCTCGTGACAGGGGGCAGCGCCCCAACTCTCTGATTGGCCCTGCTCTGTGCATGACAGGGGGTGGTGCCACAACCTCCCCATCGACCCTGCCTTGAGTGTGACAGGTGGCGGTACCCTAACCCCCCAATCGGCCCTACCCTGATCGTGACTGAGAGTGGCATCGCAACCTCCCGATGCATGACAGGGGGCGGTGCTCCAACTCCCCAATCGGCCCTGCTCTGAGTCGACCAGGGGCTGCACCTAGGGATTGGGCCTGCCCTCTGCCACCTGGGAGCAGGCCTAAGCCAGCAGGTCATTATCTCCCAAGGGGTCCCAGACTGCGAGAGGGCACAGGCCAGGCTGAGGGACCCCCCCCTCCCCCCCGAGTGCACAAATTTTTGTGCACCAGGTCTCTAATATAAATACATATATATATATATATATATATATATATATATATATATATATATATACACTAGAAGCCTGGAACTCGAAACTCATGCATGTGTGGGGTCCCTAGGCCTGGCTAGTGATCAGGGCCAATTGGGGCCAAGCCGTTTGGGGCCTGCTGCCTGGGAGGAGTGATTGGACATGGGAGGTTGGCCACCAGCCCCAAGGTGGGACCCTGCCCTAGCTCCTCTGGGAAAGGGGCCATGTTCATTGCCACCCACCCCCTGTTCCCTATCTAATCCCAGGGCTTGCCAACAGGGCAGAGGAACCACAGGAGGGAGCTCACTGACCACCAGAAGGCAGCTCCTCCCTTGAGGGTCTGCCTCCTGGTGGTCATTGCACGTCATAACGACTGGTCTTTCTGGTCATTCAGTTGTAATGGTAGCTTAGGCATATATATATATATATATATATATATATATATATATATATATACACTAGAGGCCCGGTGCACAAAAATTTGTTCACTCACGTGGGTCCCTCAGCCTGGCCTGTGCCCTCTCGCGGTCTGGGGCCCCTTGGGGGCCCCTTCCCCTGGCTGCTGGCACCAGTTTTCCTCCAACGTAACTCAGGCCTTCGCTCTTTGCCTAGTGGGGCCCAGGCCCAGGGGTGTGGTGGAGGCCAGTGCAGCGGGCTTCCTTCTTTGCTCTTCGCTCGCCACACTGGCCTTCGCTCGCTGCTCCTGCCCGGGCCAGCTGGCTTCTCTCTGTCTCTTGGCGCCTACATATGCAAATTAACCACCATCTTTGTTGGCAGTTAACCGCAATCTTTCTTGGAAGTTAATTTGCATATTGTCCTGATTAGCCAATGGGAAGCGTAGCGAAGGTATGGTCAATTACCTTTTTTGTCTTTTATTAGATAGAATATATATATATATATATATATATATATATATATATATATATAAATGTTTTTTTATTCTCCAAAACTGAAAGGAAGAACTCAAGAAAAAATCTTTGTTGTAGTTGTTTTTTTTATTTTCTAAAGCTTTACATATGTCTCCTTTTTCCCCCAAATGACCCCCTCCCCAACCATTCCCACCCCAGACAAGCCCATACTACCTTAGTGTCTGTGTCTATTGGTTATGCTAATATGCATGCATACAAGTCCTCTGGTTGCTCTCTCTAACCCCCCCTCCCCTACCATTTGTGTCTGGACCTATCCTTGTTCATCAAATTACATTAATCATTATATCCCACATATGAGTGAGATCATGTGGTATTTATCTTTCTCTGACGGGCTTATTTCACTTAGCATAATGTTCTCCAGTTCCATCCATGCATTTGAAAATGGTAAAAGAAAAGGTTTTTGATGGCCATTTATGGCAATTAAACATATTGGGATACATTTATATAATTATTGTAATCAAAATTATTATAAAAAATAAAGTAATTATAAAGAAGAATAATTAAATAAATAATTTAATAATAATAATAATATAGGTATGTAATCTTAAATTATATTGACATACATAGGGAAGTGCTGAAATAATATAGTAAAAGATGCTAAATATTTCAACTATACAATCAGAAGAAAAATGTATTTTATTTTTCTCAAAATTAATAATTATTGAATATGTAGTTAGTTACAAACATAGTTGTAAAATTTTATAAACATAAAAAATACTATGCTGCTATAAAAAAGAAGGAACTTTTACCATTTGCAACAGCATGGGTGGAACTGAAGAGCATTATGGTAAGCAAAATAAACCAGTTGGAGAAAGACAAATATCACATGATCTCACTTGTATGTGGGATATAATGATCGCCATAATTTGATGAACGAGAATAGATCCAGAGTAAAATGAAAGGGAATGGTGGTGGTTAGAGATTAACCAAAGGATTTGTATGCATGCATATTAGCATAACCAATGGACACAGACACTGGGGCGGTGGGGGCTTGCCTGGGGTGGGAATGGTTGGGGGAGGTCACTTGGGGAAAAAGGAGACTTATGCAAAACTTTAGACAATAAAAAGGAGAGAAAAATAAAAGGAATAGGTATTGCTAATTTTCTTAAGACAACACCAACGTTTTATTTTTTTAAAAGAATGCAATGTCCAAACAGTTCTCATACACTGTTTTTGAGAAAATGAATTGGTATAACTTTTCTGGAAACAAATTTGGCAACATACTTAACTAAGCATTAATAATTGTACTCATTGTTCTATTAATTCTCCCTCCTTGAAAATATACTATGAAGTTAAAAATGAACTATGATGACTGCAATAATGTTTAAATGCAGCATTATGTATAATTATCTATAAATAACTGAGCAAATAAAAACAAGTTAAATGTCTAACAACAAAGAAACATAAATCATTCTACATATCTTTAATACAATGTTCATATTAGCATTATTTTTCAAAGAATATTTAATGCCATAGAAATCCTGATATATAATTTTAAGTAAAAGATAGAATACATCTGGTGTAACATCAATTTTTGTTACAAAGAATGACAAAGAATTATAGCAAAATATTAAGAGTTGGTGGGGTTTAGGTAGTTTTTATTTACTCCATCATAACATTTTGTGTTTTGCAAGTCATCTATAAATGAATATGTATTCATTTTAAATCAGAAGAAATAAAAATCTAAATGATCATATTAAAATTGTGGCCCTAAAATTTTTCTTAATATAATCCAAGGGGGGGGGGATCTTAAATCTACAAATGTTTTCTTCTACATCTTATTGTTACAAGAGGTGACAAACTATTCTTCATCTCTGTTGAATTTCTTCACTTTTTACTCATTTGAAAAAGAGCCTTTCTGGGTGTCCCTCTTTTTCCACCTTATTCTGGCCCATTTTTTATTACAAGTTAGAAGCCAGAGCCTGGGAGCTCTCTCATCAATAAATCACTAAGCTGTGGGAGTAGGAGGAAAAGGAGATCCTTAAATTAGGTCATTAAACCATTATAGTGGGTTGTAGTAGTTTTTTAAAAAATGGAAGAGACTCAACTGGACTACCGAAAAGTATAGAGTAGAATAGAACATATCAGTAAGGGAATTACTTTTTACACAAAGTTTTTTTCTTTCCCCAAAAAAGTTTTATTTTAATGATGTATGTATGTGTGTTACTGAGTCTTGAGTTAAAAATAATTTCTTAATGTAGGTCATGATAAAAAATGTTTAAAAGCCAATATACCAAAAGGTAAATTAAAAGCATAAGACTTACTTTGGCCAACCAAATGGAATGTTCTTCCGCTATAAAAAATAAAAAAAAAATATGTTGCTACTAAAGAAATGGCATTGCATTTAGAGATAGCTCTTCCCTGTAGCTCACATTTTCATATGAAAACAAGCATGACTGAGGACTCCAGCAATGGACCGTCAAAGGAAGTGTACTGCATGCCACATTTCATTGATCCCTAATTTCAAAACTCCTCCAACAGCGAATGCTTCAGTATGCAAGCCAACTAGAGTTATAGGCTTTGATCCACCAAACTAGTTAATTTGCAAATGTACACTGGATTTAGAAACATATGCATGACACACTTAGAGTTCAGCACACAGTCTGCTATCTACTAGACTATAAATGCAAACATTCCCAACAGAAATTTTCAAATGTATAGACTACAAATTAAAAACATCAACAGAGCAAACTTACAGAACTCAGATTGCAAATCACAATAGCAATTCCCTAGAAGGAAGGCAGTCCTCCTCTTTTGTGTAGCATGCAAAAGAAGTTTCTATTTTCAGATGCATTGAGGTCTTAATTATGTAAATGGAATCTTAAAGAAAGCATTTTTATAGGTTTGGAGTAGAAAAATAAGAGAAATATTTATGACTTTATATTTTCAGTAGTGTGGATAGGTTTACATTCAACTGCCTACATTCTCCCAGGTCTTCTTCTCTTTATTCCCTTCTCGGCTTCTTGAGACTGTGTACATGTTGAAAGGATGGAAAAATAATTTCTCTAGCTCAGTGATATATGTGGCCATGGAGGAGAAAATGAATATTAAAAACAAAACAGTTAACTGGCCTATTTATTTGGTGGCTGTAGCTATCTAAATTTGAGTAAAAATAAACCTCTAGTTTGGAGTCAGACTATGAAACTTTCGTATCTTTCTCATCTTTGTTGAGTTGTAGTTTTTTGTTTGATTTTTTTGTTGTTGTTTTGTGTGTGTGTGTTTAAGTGGGAATGATGGCAACAATATACCTACCTTGCAAGGTTTGCATTAAAATTAAATAAGATAGTATACTAAGTATCTTCAATAAATGTTAGTTATTATTGTTTTTAATATTGTTTAATCTAAGTTGTCTAACTGGCCCATGGAAAAACCCAGATCATGGTCCTGAGCTCATGCCTCAGCCAAAACTCAATATTCTGATCCTTCAATTTAAAAATGAATAAATAAATAAATAAATAAATAAATAAATAAATAAATAAAACTTTACTGTACTATGTAGTTCAGTGTGTCATTTCTGATCTTCATCTTTCCATGTACTGCTTCAAAATAATTTTGTAAATCAAACCTTCTCTTTACCTGTCATAATTTTTTTCTTCTGTTATGCAACTACATCCCCATTCCTTGGCACTTCTCATTGTCTGGTTAAGATAATTCTTTGCTCATTTGGTTTTATTTATTATAATAAGTACGTGACTATGAGCTCATTTTTAGCCCTGTCAACGAGATAAAAGGAAAGTAGTCAAAGTGGCAAAGAGAAGGAAAAAGCATTTCATGAAGACAGAATTGCAATATGTAATCAGCCTGCCCCCAGTGATCTATTTCTGTGTAACTAATAACCCCAAAATTAAGTGGCATAAAAAACAAGCATTTTATTATATCTCACTAATTCTCTAAGTCAGGAATTCTGGCAAGGCCCAGATGGACAATTGTATCTACTTTTTCTTGTCCTCAACCAAAGTTATTTACTTGTACTCTGATGGCAGATGGGCTGGCATAGAGGATCTAAGATGGCTTTATTCACATATATGGTGCCTTGACATAAATGGCTAAAGGGCTCGGCTCACTTTCAAAGAGTATACATACTACCTCTGCATGTGGCTTAAGCCATGTAGGATCTCATAGTAGCCAGATCTCTTACATGGTAGCTCAGAGCACTAAGTGCAAGTGTTCTAGCAAACAAAGTTAAAGCCTCATTACCTTTTATGACCCATCCTCAGAAGGCAGAGAGCATCATTTCCACCACATTCTATTGGTTATTCAGAACTGCATCAAATTGAACTGTGGTCAATAATACTTAAATAAAAGAAGACGAAAAAAACTCATAAGCAGCTGGCTGTAGCCATACAATGGAACATGAAAAAAAGTATGCCTTTCATACTTAAATGAAATAATTCCATTGTTTCACTGACCACATTTCAAATCATGGAAATTCTATACAGAGTGTGTTGTGTAATGTAAAACTGAAATTGATGTCCAAATAAGATTTCAAGTCCTGTTTGAACAGTGGGTGAGTCATAGCCTCTAAGAACCTCCAATGTTTCATCTGTAGATGAAGATTAAATAACATTTGTACTGCTTATACAGCAATACATACCAAATCCTTGAAATCAGGTACTATAATCATATGTGATCACGGGTTACTTATAACATTTATCATTTCCATTATATAAAATAAAAGGAACTGGGGTTCAAAAAGATTAAGTAACTTACTCAAACTTAAAGCAAATAAGTAGCATAGCCAAAGTTCAATTCTAGATCTATGACTCCAAAGGCCTTTGAACACTATTTGACTATATTGGGTCTACTTCCATTACTTTTGCAAAGATTCTGGATGCAATCGTTATAAAATATTTCTCTGTATACTGTAAAACACTGTGTTAATGTAAGTTATCATTATTGATTCCAACAGCTTAGAAAGCTATACTTTTCTATAATAAATTTTACCTTGCTTCACAATATACCAGATAAACTAGCTAAATCTCAAACTCTAAGCAAATGAAATTATATTGATCAATCCTAAATGTAACAGAACGTAACTTTTTGCCACAGTCAAATATTTTTAATGGTCTTTACATAGTCCCTCTTAGAATGCTAACCTATTTTTCTCTGTTTTATTGAGAAATAATTAGTGTGATGTTTTGATTTACCTGCACTGTGAAAGGATTATCACAGTAGGTTGAACATACATCTTTTCATATCTGTTATATATAAAATCCTAATATGCAAATAGACTGGCGGAACAACTGAACAACCAAACAACCAGTTGCTATGACATGCACTGACCACCAGAGGGTGCACACAGAACATGGCAGTAGGTGGCAGAGTGCAGAAAATGGTGGGCATTGGCTGCAGTGGGGTGGTGGAGCAGGTGAGCGGGGGCACCAGACCAAGGTGGGGCACCAGTCACTGTCATCAGGGGGAGGGTCTGGTGGTTACTGAAAATTCTTTGGTCCCTTGCACCGTGATCTCACCCAGTGCTCACACCTGCTGCTGGCGCCCGGTGCTGGCCACGATCACTTGATGCTTTCAGCAGGTGTGAGTGGCGACTGATGGCCCCATTACCCCATGAGGGCTTTACTACCTCCCCTCGCTCCTCAGGGGTGATCAGGAGAGCAGTCCCTGCTTGCACTTGCTGATGGCGCTGGCTCCACTTGCACCCACTGCTGGTGCCAGCCCCACTAGCTCTGCGCCTTCAGTGGGTGGGGTGTGAGAGGGGCCAGCGCCATCAGCGCATGGGAGTGGCAACAGCAGGAGCTGGGCTGTCAGCCGACAGGGGACCATGGGCCGTGGTGGAAGGGGCCAGAAGGGGGTGCAGAGGATGGGCCAAGACCTGCTCCTGTGCCCACCACAGCCTTGTGGCCCGAAGTTCCTTTCAAGGTGCACAAATTTGTGCACTGGGCCTCTAGTAGATACAATAAAAATAAAAGAATAAAATGGTAAAAAAAAAAAGTTATCCTTGTATGAGAGCACCTAATTTTAACATTTGCCTGTGGAAATGGCTTTTATCTCCCTATGTCCTATTACATATCACACACAAAATAGTCAGTTTTTCTCATATCTATCATCATTTATCTGTAAGGAAAAAAGATCTCTGCTATCTCCCCCAATTTTCAAAGATCAAGCAAGATATAATGAAGAATTTTGAAGGGCAGATAATTAATGATTTTATTCCCTTTTCTTTCTTTTGTAAGCCAGTTTAAAGTGGTTCAATATAATCCCACAGGCATTACATGTATACCCAGTGAAATGAGAATATTCTTTCTGGTTAAGGTCTGTCAATAAAAATGGATAATTCAATCCAAGAAAAATAGAAAAGAAAAAAAATCAAATTTACTGTTTTTATATTATCCAAAATATAAAAGGCACAACTAATATATTTGAACCATTACTGTATAGGATTTCTAAAACATTGAAGTTCCCTTTTATTACTTAGGTCCAGCATTTCCCCTAGAAGACAAATACTGAAATATGATGAAAAAAAATGCTCTATTGTTATCATAAAGGAAAGATTGTGTAATTCTATAAATTGAAAATTGAAAATGATCAACTGAACTTGAGTATTTAATCTAATTTAAGTTTAGTGACTTTTGCCAAATAAGATACTACTAATATCTAGCCACTTCAGAAAATAACATCATTATTATTTTATTGTCTTCATAATTATATCTCTTTTCATCTTACTAGTCTCTAGAAATCAGTATTGGTACTTACACGTCAATGGGTCTACCCAATTTTCTCTCTCAAAATTTATCTTTGACCTTGTCAAATGCTCTCTCTAATAATATAACTCTCATAAATCTGCAGCATCCTATCTAATAAAAGAGAAACATGGTAATTAGCCGTTGGTCCACTGCCCTTCCCATTGGCTAATCAGGGTGATATACAAATTAACTGCCAGCCAAGATGGCGGCCGGCAGCCAGGTAGCTTGAAGCAAACATGAGGCTTGCTTGCTTCAGTGATGGAGGACTTCAACATTCCCCGCCTGCCGCTGCCAGCCTCTGAGCTTGCAGTTTGAAACATTGTTACAAATATAGAAGCTAAACAAAACCCAGGAAACCTGCTTTCAGCCAGCCGAGATCTTAGAGCTGGAGTTGAAACAGTGTTTCGATTATAGAACCCAAACAAACCAGATACCTGCTTTCAGCAGTGGAGGCCTAAGAGCTGGAGCCAAGCCTCAGAGCTAAAGCTGGCCCAGAATAAAAAGGAAAAAAGAAAAAAAGGAGCGGTTGGGAGCTTCAGTCACCCGCCATCCTGAAAACAGCCCTCAGCCCCTCACCCAGACTAGCCAGGCACCCCAGTGGGGACCCCCACCCTGAAGGGTGTATGACCAGCTACAAACAGCCATCATCCCCTCATCCAGGATGGTCAGGCACCCCAGTGGGGACCTCCACCCTGATCCAGGACACCCTTCAAGGCAAACCAGCCGGCCCCCACCCATGCACCAGGCCTCTATCCTATATAGTAAAAGGGTAATATACCTCCCAGCACCAGGATCAGCGGATCCGTGAGGCCTCCAGGCACAGGGATCAGCGTGACAGGGGTTAGCGCCCAAACCCCCTGATCGCCCTGCGGCTCTGTGTGTGACTGGGGGCGGTGCCCCAACCCCCTGATCGGCCCTGCTCTGTGTGTGACAGCGTGCGGCGCCCCAACCCCTTGATCGGCCCTGCTCTGTGTATGACAGGGTGCGGCACCCCAACGCCCCCCCACAAGCCCTGCTCTGTGTATGACAGGGTAGAGCCATAACCTCCCCATCGGCCCTGCCCTGAGTGTGAGAGTGGCGGCGCCCCAACCCCCTGATCGGCCCTGCTTTGTGGGTGATAGAGGGTGGCACCCCAACTGTCCCCCACGGGCCCTGCTCTGTGTGTGACGAGGTAGAGCCATAACCTCCCCATTGGCCCTGCCCAGAGTGTGACAGGGTGTGGCGCCCCAACCCCCTGATCCGTCCTGCTCTGTGTGTGACAGGGACGGTGCCCCAACTCCCCTATCGGCCCTACTCTGTGAGTGACGGGTGGAGCTCCTCAACCCCCTGATGGGCCCTGCTCTGTGTGTGACAGGGTACGGAGCCCCAACCCCCCTGATGGGCCCTGCTCTGTGCATGACAGGGGGTGGTGCCGCAACCTTCCCATCGACCCTGCCTTGGGTGTGATAGGGGGCCATGCCCCAACCCTCCAATCGGCCCTGAGCATGACTGAAGTTGGCATAGCAACCTCCCAATCTGCCCTGCTCTGTGCATGACAGGGGCGGAGCCCCAACTCCCCAATCAGCCCTGCTCTGAGCCCAATCAGGGGCTGCACCTAGGGATTGGGCCTGCCCTCCAAGCCAGCAGGTCGTTATCTCCCGAGGGGTCCCAGACTGCGAGAGGGCACAGGCCAGGCTGAGGGACCCTCCTTTCCCCCTGAGTGCCCAAATTTTTGTGCGCCGGGCCTCTAGTTTAATATATAAAATGTCAAGCAATTATATGGCAGTATATAATTTAGTAAACACTTTCATATACATTATTATAGTTATAGTGAAACAAAATTTAACTAGCAATTTTGAAATAATTATCACAAAACATAAAATTCCTAATTGTGACTTACAAAAAGTAGTTTTAGATTGCACTTACTTTTGACATATCTTTTGTGACTAAAACAAATGTTTGTCTAATTTATATCTGCAACAATTTGTCAAATTGTTCTAATCACTGTTCTCTAATCTATTATTTATAACTCTGCAAGTTTATCAGTCAGACTTCTTTTCCTTCTTTTGTCCAAATGTTATCTTTAATATGTCATCCAATATATCAAAACCCCATAGAAACCAGCATTTACCCCTTATATATTTTCCACATATAACTTTCTGATGTTAATAAGATTTTTAGCTCTTTATTTGACTTCATACTGTGTGAATCAGCTCATCTCTCCTAATCAACTCTACCAACTAGAAAGCCCACAAAAAATATTAATCTTCAGCTTTTTCAGAGTTGATTTCCCTACAGCTAACTATAACCCTTAACTAGAGGTTCTTAAATGCACTCAGCACAACAATTTATTAGTTTACAAATAAAGGCATGAGGTCAATTTCGGTCAGTTTAAGGGTTGTTTTTGCTGAGTGCTGAATGAACCTTGGCAAGGTCTCTTGAATTGTTCCCTCATCCTATTGTGCCTAATATGATTACTGCAATATAAGCAGCATTCAATATATGCCTGCTACATTTTAATTCCTTAATTCCAGATATAATTTAAAATCACAGTCTGGCTTT
The DNA here is from genome assembly GCF_964212035.1 of Myotis nattereri. Classification (NCBI taxonomy): domain Eukaryota; kingdom Metazoa; phylum Chordata; class Mammalia; order Chiroptera; family Vespertilionidae; genus Myotis; species Myotis nattereri. Next base: position 89,903,405 of record NC_138078.1, read on the forward strand.
GTTGTAAAGGTTAAACTGAATCCCTGAAGTAACCAATGTTTGGTGCTTAGTCTGCCAGTAAAGACCCCCAGATAGTTTAGGCAGCTCTGCCATTGAGGAATTGTACACAAATGGCCATAATCAGCCCTTCCTATTACATCAGTGTTGAGCATTTAACATTTAACTCTCTGTCATGATTTGAGATCTTTGGTCAAGACCAAACTGAAAACTATTTTTATTTTAAGAGTGGCTTAGTGGCAAATTGTCATTCATACTTTAAAGTGAACACTGTTAAAATGACAAAAAGTGACTTGTGCTCAGTTTCCAGCACAAAACAAGATTTCCAATTGCTCCAGTGACTGATTATGGAAAGAAAGGGGGAAAAGAATAAATACATCCATTAAAACCTTACTCTTGCCAAACCACAAAAACAGAAATATGGGGAAAGTTGATATTTTTGAAAATAGCAACAACAGAAAGAAAAAGAAACTATGATAGATAAGCTATAAATAGTAATAAAGAAAAAATTAAAATAAAGTATTCAAGCAATTTAATGTAAAAAATACAAGAAGGAGGATCAAAACTACAATTAGTTGTTTTGAAAAAATAAGCTGGTAAAAACACAGGACATTGCTTGTTCTGAAACATCACAGAGCTAACATGACTGTAAAGTACTTTAAGCTTTTGTGTCACTTTTATTTTATCTTTTTTTATTAAATCTTTATTGTTCAGATTATTACATTTGTTCCTCTTTTTTTCCCCCATTAGCTCCCCTCCACCCAGTTCCCACCCCACCCTCTGCCCTTACCCGCCCACTGTCCTCATCCATAGGTGCACGATTTTTGTCCAGTCTCTTCCTGCATCTCCCACACCCCTTCCCCCCCCCAAGAATAGTGAGTCCATTCCCTTTCTATGTCCCTGATTCTATTATAATCACCAGTTCATTCTGTTCATCAGATTATTTATTCACTTGACCCTTAGATTCACTTGTTGATAGATGCATATTTGTTGTTCATAATTTGTATCTTTACCTTTTTCTTCTTCTTCCTCTTCTTAAAGGATACCTTTCAGCATTTCATATAATACTGGTTTGGTGGTGATGAACTCCTTTAGCTTTTCCTTATCTGTGAAGCTCTTTATCTGACCTTTAATTCTGAATGATAGCTTTGCTGGATAAAGTAATCTTGGTTGTAGGTTCTTGGCATTCATCACTTTGAATATTTCTTGCCACTCCCTTCTGGCTTGCAAAGTTTCTGTTGAGAAATCAGCTGACAGTCGTATGGGTATTCCCTTGTAGGTAACTGAGTTTCTTTCTCTTGCTGCTTTTAAGATTCTCTCTTTGTCTTTTGCTCTTGGCATTTTAATTATGATGTGTCTTGGTGTGGTCCTCTTTGGATTCCTTTTGTTTGGGGTTCTCTGCGCTTCCTGGACTTGTAAGTCTATTTGTTTCACCAGGTAGGGGAAGTTTTCTGTCATTATTTCTTCAAAGAGATTTTCAATATCTTGCTCGCTCTCATCTTCTGGCACCCCTATAATTCTGATGTTGGTACGCTTGAAGCTGTCCCAGAGGCTCCTTACACTATCTTCGTATTTTCGGATTCTTTTTTCATTTTGCTTTTCTGGTTGGGTGTTTTTTGTTTCTTCGCATTTCAAATCTTTGACTTGATACTTGCACTCCTCTGGTCTGCTGTTGGGAGTCTGTATAGTATTCTTTATTTCAGTCAGTGTATGTTTAATTTCTAGTTGGTTCTTTAGCGTAACGTCGAGGGTCTCATTAGATTTCTTGTAGATCTCAATAACTTTATCGGCGGCTTCTAGACAGTTCTTGAGAGACCTTAAAAGTGTGGTTCTGAACTCAATATCCTCCATTGACAGTTTTGTCCTGTTTCTTTGTCTCTGCATTTTTTATGCTTTCTTGGTGCACCCCCTAGTGGTCTTTGTGCGCAGTCTTGTTGTAGTTAAGCCTTGATTGTTGTAGTTAATACTAGGGGGATTTGACCTCCAGGCCAACTCTGTGTCACTTTTAAACAGATTGATGTTTGAGATGGATTGCTGGCCTGCAGTTAACATTATAATTATCTTAAAGTGTTTTTGTAGTGCATGCAGTGTTTAGAATTTAATATAACCTAATGTTAAATAAAACTTTGGAATAGCAGCATCACAGTATGCTACAAACATTAAATCTTATTAAAAGTAAGGGTCCATTAATAAGTTAACATTACCAGGAAAAATTTACTTGGAATTTGTCTTTGTTTGAATATATATCTCAGGGACAGCAACAATTTTATCAGACAATCTGCCAAAAAATATGAATACGGTTAAGTCCTTTATATACATAATCTAAACCAGTGACTCAAATTATCTGGGGTGAAAGAATAGTTAATGTTCCACATCTTTAATTAGTTCCAAGCCAAAGTTTTGTAAAGTACAGTAATTATGACTAATAAAATGAAAGATAAATAATAAACATATACAAAAGACATGTTCATATTTTGAAAATTGTACATTCAATGGATATGTAATCACTTGATCAGATTGCTACTAAACTTGCTAATACTTTCTAATTCTATATTTAGCTTGTTGTATATCAGTAGCAGTTAGTAGATGGTACCTATCTGAGACCTCACCATGGTTATTACTTATTTAAAACAAAAATAAATAGCCGAAACCGGTTTGGCTCAGTGGATAGAGCGTCGGCCTGCGGACTGAGAGGTCCCAGGTTCGATTCCGGTCAAGGGCATGTACCTGGGTTGCGGGCATATCCCCAGTAGGAGATGTGCAGGAGGCAGCTGATCGATGATTCTCTCTCATCGATGTTTCTAACTCTCTATCTCTCTCCCTTCCTCTCTGTAAAATATCAATAAAATATATTTAAAAATAAATAAATAAATAAATAAATAAATAAAATGTTTACTAAGCATATACTAATAAAACAGAAAAAAGTTAATGAATTGTTAATGAACTTTACCAACTGAAAATAATTTATTTTATAAGGAAAGGGACTACTCTTTCTAGACTAAAGTGTAAAGAAACCAATTATTTTGCATAGAGTGTCATACACTCCCTATAAGTACAAAGCTTATAAGTACACAAAACATTTCCAAGATTTTCTCTAACCCCTAAACACTACAACATTAATAATATTTGCCATCAATCAAATATCTGGATTAAAATTATAATTTATGTTAGTTAATTTTATAAAATTAATATTACATAAATGACCTTTTAAAATAAGCTTCACATTTCACTTATGCAATACATATTTACTGATGGCCCATTATAAGCCAGGTACTATGCTTATGTCAAACCTAACCTTAAGTAATGTTTGTGGAATATAAAACTGTTACGCTTATAGATTCATTCCTGCCATTTTTTACTCTTTCCTAGGTGAGGCCATATCCAGTTTCATTACAATAAAGTTTAGATTATCACAACTCTTCTGTAAGTTTAAAATTTTTCTTTAATGAACACAATACATTAAACCCATAATGATATGTCATCTGCCCTTATCAGACTTGAAAAAATAATTTAAAGTATTAATATATTATTTGCAAGAATGTGGAGAAATAAGCAGTTGTTTGCTACTGGTGGCTGAGCAAACTGTTCCTTTTTAAAGACAATATAACAAAAATTATTAACATTTAAAAATCACATACTGTTTGATACATCAATTCTACTTCTATTAATTTATCCTGTAGATATCTTTGTACACACACACAATAATTTATGATTAAGGATGCTCACTTCATCCTTATATTAAAGACAGAACAAAACCAGAAAACCACTTAAATGTTGATTGATATTGAATTGATTTTATAAAACACAAACACACCACATTTACAATGTCATACTAAGCAGGAGTTGTCTGGAATTGGAAGAAGACTTCCTTTTTGTCATATACACTTTAATATTATTTTAATTTTTTTCACTGTGTCCATGTTTTATTGAGTAATATAAAAATAATTTTAAAAATGTAAGACTCTTATTTTTTGACTGATATTTCTTACCATTTGAAATGTGTAAAAAGATATGTAATTCTCACTTAGTAATTATAGCTTCTTCTGCCACAAATTTTTCCGTGCTTGTTAAGCATTGCTTTTGGTTTCTTGTGGATAAAAGTATTTATATTCTCTTGGAAATGAGAGGGGCTGGAAATTGAAAAAAAAATAATATATAAAATAATAAAAATGACTATTTAGTCTCCTACTCCAAAATACAGGGTGAGGCAAAAGTAGGGTTACAGTTGTTCATATTGAAAAGAATACAATGATTAATAAATAATAACACAAGAATGAATTCTGTGTTTTGTTTACTCAACCTATAAACCTATTTTTGCCCTACCCTGTACAAAAATGTGTAAAAACGACCACATGTGAGGACACAAAATAAATCTCAATAAGTTAAAGAAGATTGAAATAATATTAAGCAACTTCTCTGACCACAACAGTATGAAATTAGAAATCTATCTTATGAAAAACACACAAAGACATGGAGGCTAAATAACATGTTACTAAACAATTAATGGGTCAACAATGAGACCAAGGGGAAAAACATCAAAAGATTCCTTGAAACTAATGAAAATGAGAACAGACTAACACAAACTCTATGAGACACAGTGAAAACAGTCCTAGGAGGGAATGTCACAGCACTACAGGCCTACCTTAAGAAACAAAACAAATCATGGCAGTACCCTGGAAGGTCCTCCAGATCTGTCTCTTGTTTCAACAGTGCTTGGATGGAACAGACCTAGAGTCACCCCTTCTTACACTCTATGACCAGCCTCCAAATATATTCCATTCACCATTTTCAGAACTACCTCAGACTCCAAGACCTGCCAACACCATTTTTTTACCTTAATTCCTTATTGCCGAGCAACCATGAGCTCACAAATTTGTCAGAAATATTTCACCGAGATGGAGGCTACTGTCAACTGCCTGGTCAACCTGCATCTTCAGGCCTTCTACACCTACCTCTCTGTGGGCTTCTATTTCAATCTGGACAATGTGACTCTAGAGAGTGTGGGATACTTCTTCCATGAGTTGGCCAAGGGAGGGAGGAGAGAAACATCAATGTGAGAGAAAAACATTGTTCAGTTGCCTTCTGTTCATGCCCTAATTTGGGATTGAATCCACAACTGGGGTATGTGCCCTGTCCAGGAATAAAATCTGCAACCTTTTGGTGCACAGGAAAGGGATCAACAACTGAGCCATTCCATCCAGGCAATAACATATTTTTTAAAATCAACAAAACACAGTCTTTATTGAGAAGACAAAATAAATACAAGAGGAATGAATCATAAGAGTATGATAAAATATCAAACCATATTTTTCAGCCTGTATATGATATAGAAGGTACTAAGGGTACCTGTTTGAGGTCTGGAGCAATCCTGCAATTAATCTCAAATTGGATATTGTTTAGGTAAATATTATTTTGGTAAGCAAGAAAGGGGGAAAAGAAAAAAGCTATTCTGCATTCTGCATTACCCTCCAACACCCACCCACACACACACACACACACACACACACACACACACACACACACTTTTAAAAAAGGGGGTCTTAGTTTTTGTTTTCAAATTCTGTAAAATTTATAGGAATAGCAGAACGGTGCATGAGAAACCAGACATATAATATGTATTATTTTAGAAAAGAATTTTATTATTTCCAAACAGCTATAAATACCTCTAAATCCTTTGGGTAAAAGAAAATGTGAGAGAAATGGATGTTGATATACTGGTAAAATTTTGTTAGTTTGTGACATAAGACATAAAACAACACTTTACAACCTGGGTCATGAACATTTCAAGTACTCAACAGGTTGCTAGCAAGTATCCTTGCATTTCCAACTGAAGAACTATGGGTCTCTTTAGTTCAGACCTCTTTACTTACATTTAGGGACAAGGATATCTGTGGGTGGACTAAACAGTTTGAAAAAAATTTCCTCACCCAGCCAGTGTAACTCAGTGGTTGAACATTGACCCATGAACTAGGAGGTAGTGGTTCCATTCTCCCTAGGGACACATGCCCAGGTTGTGGGCTCCATCACCAGCAGAGGGCATATGAGAGGCAGCTGATAGATGATCTCTCCTCCCTTCTTTTATCTGAAATCAATAAAAACGTATTTTTTAAAAAATATCCTTAATATCTTAAATAATTGCAAATGAGTATTTCAAACATTTTGAAAACTCAGTTATATGTGTAAGCAGGTATGCATATATTTATATTCAGCAATAAATCCAAGTTCATTTATAACACACACATCTACACATGCTTGTTATTTTCATTTTTACATTTCAGAGCTATATCCATGAGCTGAGTCAGAAGTGTCAGAGCAAGATAATAGAAGCTATTCACATACAGCCTAATTAGTATGTCTGTCTATGGCCTATGTTACAGCCTAAATCGGATGTAACAAAGTTTAATTATTTAATTTGATTAGCACTAAAACCCATTGCTGAAACTCTCTAAGTAATAAGAAACTCCTTTTGTTCAGCATATATGTATGACTGCCAATTACACTGCATTGTATGAATGTCATCAATTCTCTTTATGTAAAATATTACAAACTATACCAAAACTTTCTCTCAAGACCTTTTCTAATATTTTCATTATTTTAGTCTATCGGTTTCATAAACTATAAATCATCTTGGATTTCTCCCTTGTCTTAATCCATCATCTATCCTCAATAACTAGTCATGTACCCTTCATCTTTAGATTACTTGGGAATTCACATTTTTCTTGGTTCTCCTCTTTCTTCTGAGATCAATTTTGTTTATTTTCTTTTTTGATTAAGGTATTACATATGTGTCCTTATACCCCCTTAGCCACCCACCCCCCCCCGCTCATGCCCTCACCCTCCTGGTGTCTGTGTCCATTGGTTATGCTTATATTCATGCATACAAGTCCTGGTTGAGATCAATTTTTTTCTCAGTCAAACTTCTAGACTTTTCTCTTTTTTTGCCAATCTCTTAAATACTCATATTCATAGAATTTTGTCCTTAGTCTTCTTAGTTTTTCACTCTCTCTCCCTTGGTAAACTCATCTAATACAGACTTCAACAAAACTTATATTCTGATGATTCCAAATTCTAACTCTAACATAGAAATCTTTCTAACTTACAAATTTGGTTTATAGAAGCACCCCAAATCTCCTACCCAAAACTGACCTTTCTTTTCCTAACTCAGTTAACTGATTCACATTCCATCCAGTATTTAAATATATTTTATTGATTTTTTACAGAGAGGAAGGGAGAGAGATAGAGAGTTAGAAACATCGATGAGAGAGAAACATCGATCAGCTGCCTCCTGCACATCTCCTACTGGGGATATGCCCGCAACCCAGGTACATGCCCTTGACCGGAATCGAACCTGGGACCTTTCAATCCATCCAGTATTTAAACTTAATACATTTCTCTCTCTCATTTACCTTTGCATATAATTTCTATATAATAGGTAACAATGCTTTTTTAATTTTCCATCAGAAGTATGCCTGACAGGCATTTAGTCATTTTCTAACTCCACTGCCACTGCCACTGGGTCTAACTTGAGGACCTAATTTATCCCTAACTTGGACAGTTACAACTGCATTTTAATTGGTCTTTTGCCCTCTCTAATTCACCTTTCACATTTTCTCCAGAATTACATTCCTAAAAGAGAAATTTGATTTTATCACCTTCCTGTTCAAAGCCCCTAAATCACCATTGATTTATCTTTAGCTCTAAAATCCAAATTACTTCACAAGGTTCGAAACTTCCTCTCTACCATCATATCTTATCATTACCTGCAATGCAATTTTAATCTACTAATAATGAATTATTTACTATTCTCCTACTATTACCCTCTTCTTGTCCATCTTTCTAATCCATCTTAAAACACCCCAGACATTCTTCAAGATTTAGCCCAAATCTCACTTCTTCTATGAACTTTCTATTACTTCCATAGTCAGAAAATTGTTCCCTCATTTGTCATTCCATAGAAAAACAGATTACACTGTAAATGTACTGAAATTAGTTGTTTATATATGTATTTCCCCCACCCCCATTCAAATGTAAAATTCTCCAGTGAAGGCTGTGTCTTATTCTTAGTTGTATATCCAGAGTTTGAGAATTATTAGGCATAAAGTAACTGTCAGGAAGGAAGGAGGAAGGAAAGAAAGAAAAAGATATGGAGTAAGAAAGGATTTCTCAAATATGTCATTTTTTTCTAATTTTCATAGCAATTAAGTTATCTGATTCTCATAACATCATGCCTACATTATTTGTTTTGGCTATTTTTATATCATGCTTGTGGAACCTCACATAAAATTTAAAACAAGGGCCAAAACCGGTTTGGCTCAGTGGATAGAGCGTCGGCCTGCGGACTGAAAGGTCCCAGGTTCGATTCCGGTCAAGGGCATGTACCTGGGTTGCGGGCATATCCCGAGTAGGAGATGTGCAGGAGGCAGCTGATCGATGTTTCTCTCTCATCGATGTTTCTAACTCTCTATCTCTCTCCCTTCCTCTCTGTAAAAAAATCAATAAAATATATTAAAAAAAAAAAATTTAAAACAAGGTCTAAAAATAAGTAGAATCACCACTGGAGAATAAGGCTTACAGTGTAGGCAGAAATGTCACTTGATTTAATGGGGATGTAAAGTTCAGCATTAGGAGATATAGTCAATCTATATATATAAAAGCCAAGCGACTGGAATGACTGGAATGAACGGTTGTTATGATGTGCACTGTGGAGGCCAACTGGCCTGATTGGGGCCCCAATTGGTACCCTCAACTTCCCATGGCCCCTTCCCCTAGCTGGTGCCACCCCAATCAGCCCCCCACCCCGATCAAGGGTGGGGCCAGCTAACCAACCTCCCACTTCCCCTTTCCCCAGCCTTCTAGCCTTGATCGGCCCCCATCTGGGTGGGCTGGCTGGACCCCACCCATGCATGAATTCATGCACCAGGCCTCTAGTAATATAAAAACTATGTATGTTGTAATGTGGGTACAGACAATATCAGAGGGAACACTTTGTAAAGTATATGATTGTCTAACTCCAACCACAAGTGCTGTGCACCTAAAACTAGTATAAAATAATATTGAATGCAAACTGAAATTGAAAAATAATTAATAAATAAATAAATAATATTATTTTAAGAAAATGGTGAAGTTGGACAATTCCTTTTGCAAACACTTTCAGGAGATAAAATGGTTAATCAGAGATAGCTCAAAGCAGAAGAAATGTTAGTATAAACCCTCTAGTACTTTGGAGTGATCTGGGATGTTTCGTTGAAGTTTAAGCTAGGGGAGAGAAAGAACAAGGGAAAAATCATTATTAATTCAAATAAAGCAGAAATTAATAAAATAAATCTACCTTCTCATTCATCCCTTCAAGAAGTACAGATTTAATAGCAACTACAGTGATTATGAATGCAAAGGTGAATAAGACCATTTAAATTTCCTCAAAAGACTGACAGCAATGTTATATTAAATATATATGCCTGGGAGCCTTATGAACTTTCCCTCCTACCTTAACATGATAAGTTTGAGGGGAAAATAATATATATATATATATATATATATATATATATATATATATATATATATAAATGTTTTAATAGATACCAAGCAGTATATGGAAATGATCCTGGAAAACAGTGGAGGTGAGCCTTATGATCAACTAAAGGAAGTTTTCACAAAGCAATTTAGGGAATAAGAAGTTAAATATAGCACAGAGAACTCAATACATTGAAGAGTAGGGGCTAAGAGTTCAGTTGGGTCAAGGTGACTATATTTTGGAGGACAGAGTATTAGAGAAAAGGGAACTGCTTCAGAAAGAGAGAAAACTGAAAATTTCCAAAAGGTGCCCATGAGTCTTCAGTTACATACTGCTCTGTGCATGCATGAGAAAGAAACTACTTAAAGCCAGAGGAAGAATCATCATAAGAATTAGACTGAACAATTCTCAGTGTTCACAAAGAATCTGAGAATAATTTATACTTTGACCACTCAGAGAGAAAAGTACAGAAAATATCATGTGACACCAAGTACAGTACTTGGAGAGGTAAAATCTTAGTATGGGGCTAAATTAGCTCTAGACTAAATGATCCAAATTCTACGCATAGAAAAAATAAAAGGCAAAGCTTAAAGGGATTAAAGCAACCTTAAGAACTTACCTGCAAAACAAGACAAAGTCTGGCACTATTTAAAGGAATATAACAAAACCCAACACCCAGCAATGTAGAGTTTATAATGTCAGCCATCCAATTAAAACAATAAAAGGCATGCAAATAAACAGAAAACTGTGCCCTAACTAGGAGAATAATCAATCAGTAGAAATAAATTAATGGAATAAAAAAGTAATCCCAATGTAAAAAAGAAGGGATGAAATAAAGATCAGAGAATAAGTATATTAAGATCATAAACTTAATAGAAAAGACTAATGAGAGTATTATGCTAAGCAAAATAAGCCAATCAGAGAAATACAAGTATCACATGCTCTCACCCATATGTGGAATCTAATGAACAAAATAAACCATTGAACAAAATAGATCCAGAGACATGGAAACATGAAACAAACTGTTGAATCTCAGAGGAAAGATGGGAGTGGGTGGGTGGGTGGGAAAAAAACAATCAGAGAACTGGTATGCATATATTCATAACCCATGGACACAGACAATAGTGTAATAAAGGCCTGGGGCAGAGAGTGGAGGTGGGTTATAAGAGGTCAATGAGAGAATTAAGAGGGCATATGTAATACTTTCAACAATAAAGATTTAAAAATTTTAAAAAGATGAAAAAAAGAAAAGACTAACAACACTAGGAGCTGTGTGTTTATTTTTTAATGGATAAAACTGACAAACATTAACTAGACAAATAAGAAAAAAAGAGAAAAGACTCAAATAAACTAATTCAGAAATGAAATAGGAGACGTGACAAGGGAGAAGACAGAAGTACAAAGGATCGTAAGAAACTACCATGAACAATAATATGCCAACCAATTGGATAACTTAACAGTAATGGATAAATTGTGGAAATGTACAACCTAATAATCTGATCTATATAATAAAAGTCTAATATGCTAAGTGTCCGGTCATCTGGTTGGCTGTTCAACCAATCAAAGCGTAATATGCTAATGATATGCTAAGGCTGCTCAACCACTTGCTATGACGTGCACTGACCACCAGGGGTCAGACAGTCAACCAGTCAACCAGTCAACCAGTAGCTATGAAGTGCACCAGAGGGCAGATGCTCTGACCGATAGGTTAGCTTGCTGCTGGGGTCCGGCCGATCAGGACTGAGTGAGACAGTCTGGACATGCCCTGGAGCCCTCCCGCGGTCCCTCCCCAGCTGGCTAACCTCCCATGTCCCTCCCCAGCCCTGATTGTGCACCAGTGGAGTCCTCGGCCTGGCCTGCACCCTCTCACAATCCAGGACCCCTAGGGAGATGTCGGAGAGGTGGTTTTGGCCCAATCCCGCAGACCAGGCCAAGGGACGCCACTGGTGCATGAATTTGTGCACTGGGCCTCTAGTTATTACATAATAGTAAAAGAGTAAAGGGAAGGCTAAATAATATAGGCATGCCATTTATACAGCTTTGCTAATTTAACACTCTCCTACTATGTTTCCCGCTAATCAATGGGGGAAGGGACTGAACAAAGGCAGTTGAGATGCATGCTCAGTAAGGTCTGAGTGATTGCTTATCTGTCACTCACACCTGGAAGTGAGTCAGTGGCCAAAATAGGCATGGACACTGCAAGGGTGTGAAATTAAATATTTAAACTCCTAGACAATGGAGCAAGCTCTTTTGGCCTTTGGTCATATGGCCCTGTGTGGGATTCCTGTTGCAGTAGATGTGCTCCTCTGCACCTACGTGGCCCATGGCCATGTGGGACCCACATAAAGGACTAATGGACTTTTAATTAGTCTGAATGCTGAACTGGACCCAGTTGCAATATGAATGGAAGCTCTGGGCACTGGCTTTCCTTTTGGCTCTACTAGAATCCCAGCTACATCTCTTTCAGGACTGGTTTAAGGGACATGAGACATTGCATTCCAAGGAATATAACTCCACACAAAGCTTTTTAAGTCGACATCTCATTCTCCCATTGGGGCTTCTAAAAATAATTATTTCAGCATTACTCCAAGAACCTCATGCTCACTCATGTTTGAGAAATCTGGCTATTATTTTCTCCAGCAACACTATCACAATTGAATAATAAAGAAATAGAAAATCTGAACAATGAGTAAATTGATTAAATTAGTACTCAAATACCCTCCAGCATAGAAAGCTGAGGATCTGGTGGTTTCACTGGTGGATTCTAATATATATATTTATTGTTAGTAGAATTAAAGATGTCCCCTCTTACCCCCTTCCTCCCCCTCCACCTGGTTCCTGCTCTGTCGCAGGCCTTCACCAACCTATTGTTTGGGTCCATAGGTAATGAATATATGCATATAAATTCTTTGTTTAATCTCTTCTTAACCACCTGCCCCTCGCAGCTTCCCTCTTAGATTCACCAGTCTGTTCTATGTTTCCATACCTCTGGTTCTATTTTATACATGAGTTTATTGTGTTCATTAGATTCCTCATTCATTTATTTTGATTTTTAAATTCAATTGTTGATAGATACATATTTATTGCCATGTTCATCTTTTTAATATTTTTCTTCTTATTATTCTTCCTATTATTAAAAAATACCCTTCAACATTTCATGTAATACTAGTTTGGTGGTGATGAACTCCTTAGCTGTTCCTTATCTGGGGAGCTCTTTATCTGACCTTCAAGTCTATATGATAGCTTTGTTGGGTAGAGTAATCTTGGTTGCAGGTCCTTGCTATTAATCACTCTGAATATTTCTTGCCACTCCCTTCTGGCCTCAAAGTTTCTGTTGTTGAGAAATCAGCTGACAGTAATGGTTGTTTCATTGTAGGTAACTAACTGTTTTTCTCTTGCTGCATTAAATATTTTATCTTTGTCTTTAACATTTGGCATTTTAACTGTGATGTGTCTTAGTGTGGGTTTCTTTGGGTTCCTCCTGTTTGGCATTCTTTGCACTTCCTGGATTTATAAGTCTATTTCTTTCACCAGGTAGGGGAAGTTTTCTGTCATTATTTCTTCAAATAGATTTTCAATGTCCTTCTCTCTCTCTTCTCCTTCTGACACCCATATAATGTGAATGTTGGTATGCTTATAGTTGTCCCAGAGGCTCCTTACACTATATTCATAGCTTTGGACTCTTTATTATGTTTGCTCTTCTGATTGGGTGATTATTTCTTGCTCATATTCCAAATTGTTGATTTGAATCTTGGAATCCTCTACTCTACTGTTGATCCCTATAAATTATTCTTTCTTTCAGTCAGTGTATGTTTAATTTCTGACTGGTCCTTTTTCATATCTTAGAAATTCTCACTAAGGTCCTTGAAATTCTCACTAAGCCCCTTAAGCTCTTATTAAGATCCTTGAGCATTGTTATAACTATTGTTTTGAACTTATTTCAGTAGTTTGTTTGCTTCCATTTCTATTTAGTTCTTTATCTGGATATTTCTTCCATTCTTTCATTTATGACATGTTTCTTTGTCTCTGCATTTTGGATGCTTCCCATTGTTTATTTCTATATATAAGGTAGAGCTGCTATGTCTCCTGGAGTTGGTAGAGTGGCTTGTTTAGTAGTCATCCTGTAGGGCCCAGTAGGTCAGCCTCCCCAGTCACCTGAGCTGGGCACTCTAGGTGTGCCCCTGTATGGGCTCTGTGTACAGTCTTGTTATAGTTGAGCTTTGATTACTGTTTGCAACACTGTGAGGAATTGACATTCAGGCCAATTGGCTATGAGGATCAGCTGGGACTACAGCTAATGAGCTGTTGTGCAGGAGACAACCCCATGGACCAGGACTTGGTGCAGTGGGGCTTTGGTGCTCACTGAGCCTTCGCCTCGAGTATTTTGCTCATGAATGTGTAGAGTTGTAATGTGGTGTGGTCTGAAACTGTCCACCAGGTACACTGGCTCTGGCGCATCCCAGGAGGTTCAAAGTTGGCCACTGCCTGGGGCCACCTGCCATGGGCTACAGAGAGATCTGCAGATGTTGCTATTTGTATTGGGTTTGGAAGTATCTAGGCAAGGCCCAGCTGTGAAGCAAGGCAGATTATAGATAGTTCCAGGTCTTGGACCTCTCATTGATAGGTATGGGACATGCTGATTCCAGCTTCTGCTTGTTTGAGAGATTTTAGAAAAGTCTAAGCTACAACAGGCCATTCATATGGAAAAGGCTCAGCACACAGCTTGGGTGGGGCCTCAAATTGGATGTGGCAGGGTCTCAGAGAATCACCAGGGAGGAGAAAACACTATGAACCAGGTTGATGGAGATTTATATATAGCTGCCAGTCATCTCCTCAATGGGGGAGGTCTCAGCGTAGAAACAACAAATCTGTGAGCAGCCCTGTATAGTAGAAAGCTGCCCTAAGTTATTGACCCAATGCCATACAATCAAATTCTTCCATGTATGTCCATGGATCTCCTCAAGCCACTTTTCCAGCATTGGAGCTCAGAGGGAGTAAGTCTAGGTAAGTCATGTGCTGGCCCTTTAAGAGGAACTGCCTGGGGAGGCAGCAGCTTTGGTGTCACTCAGACACAATCCCTGCTGATTTTTATATACCGATGTTATGAGGACTTCTTTCTCAACTCTGGAACCCTGGGCTGAGGGGTCTGATGTGGGACTGAGACCCCTTGCTCTTTACTAGAGACCTCCATAACCAAGATATTCCTCCTGATTAAAAAATGCCACATGTGGGTGTAGGACCAGCCCATTGTGCATCTCCACCCCTCCTACCAGTCTCAATATGCTTTCTTCTTTACTTCTCTAGTTGTTGGACTTCCATTCAGCCAGATTTCAGGTGGTTCTGAATGATTATTGTTCTAAATTTTAGTTGTAATATTGATGAGAGTACAGGCGTTTATCTAAGCTGCTATCTCGGTTCTCTCTAAACTATTCTTTATCTCTAACAAATATTTTTAAAAGAATTAATAACAACCCTCAAACTTTTCCAAAGTATTGAAAAGAAAGAAGCCCTCCAATAATAAAGTAAAAGGCAACCCTAAGAGTGGGAGAATATATTTGCAATTCATATATCTAACTAGAGGCCCGGTGTATGAAATTCGTGCACAAGAAGGGTCCCTAGGTCTGGCCAGCGATCAGGCTGATCAGGTTCCCTGCCTCCCAGCCTCCCCACCTCCTTCTTTTCTTTCTCCCTCAGTGCCCCACAGCCACTACTGGTCACCTGCCATGTTCCGTGCCACCCCCTGGTAGTCAGCACACATCATAGTGAATGATCGAACTCCTGGACTCCCAATCGAACTCCAGAGGAGACAATTTGCATATTAACCTTTTATTATATAGGATAATGAATCAATATCCATAATATGAAAAGAACTCTTAAAGCTCAAAAATAAAG
This sequence comes from Myotis nattereri, assembly GCF_964212035.1. Classification (NCBI taxonomy): domain Eukaryota; kingdom Metazoa; phylum Chordata; class Mammalia; order Chiroptera; family Vespertilionidae; genus Myotis; species Myotis nattereri. The sequence continues at coordinate 89,918,805 of NC_138078.1, forward strand.
TAAATAAATAAACAACTCATTTCGATAGTGGGAAATGGACTTGAATAGACATCTCTCCAAAGATGTTATACAAATGGCCATTAAGTTCATGAAATTATGTTCAATATTACTAATTATTAGGAAATTTAAAATAAAAATCACAATTAGATACCAACCATTTTTTTACTCATTAGTATGGTTATACTAATAAAATAAAAACAATGACATGTGTTGGCATGGATGCAGAAAAATTGGAACCCTTGTGCATTGCTGGTGGGTATATAAAATGACGCAGTCAATTTGAAAAACAGTATGGTGATAAAAAAAAATTACATAACTACCATATGACCCAGTGTGATGGTTACATTTATGTCTCAATGTCAATAGGCTAATCAGTGGTTCTCAACCTTCTGGCCCTTTAAATACAGTTCCTCGTGTTGTGACCCAACCATAAAATTATTTTCGTTGCTACTTCATAACTGTAATGTTGCTACTGTTATGAATCGTAATGTAAATATCTGATATGCAGGATGGTCTTAGGTGATCCCTGTGAAAGGGTTGTTTGACCGCCAAAGGGGTCGCAAACCACAGGTTGAGAACTGCTGGGCTACGTGATGCTCAGATGCAAAGTAAAACACTATTTCTGGATGTGCCTGTTGAGTGTTTCAGGAAGACATTAGCATTTCAGTCTGTACATGAAGTAAAAAAGATTGCCCTCAGCAATGTGGATAGAAAAAGGATAAATTTATTTTATTTTCCCCTTGGGCTGGGACAACCATCTTTTTTTGCTCTCAGATATTATCACTCCTAGTCCTGAGGCTCTTGGACTCAGACAGAACTTAAACCACAGGATCTTGATTTGTGGACCTTTGACTTAGACTGAAACTTGTACCATTGGCTCCCCAGTTCCTCAGAACTTCTGATTCAGAATGAATTACACTAACAGTTTTCCTGAATCTTCAGTTTGCAGACAGCAGATTGTGGACTTCTTGGCATACATATGTGGACAAAAAGGGGTCACATACTAAGCTAACTAACTTAGGGAAAGCCTGCATGGTAGCCTTGCAAACTCAGAAACTTAAAGTATCCACGAAAGATAGATAGCAATTATAACTTTTTAAATTGAAAATTATGGTGGGTAGTCATGTCCTAGGCCAGTATCTTCCTTGACAAAGATAAACTATGATCTTAACTGAGCGTGTTATCTTTTTGCATCAAGGATAATATAACTTTGGCATGTCAGGGTAACTTGTAACTTCCCTTTTTCTGGACCCCTCAGGGCACAACCACATCAATGTGTTAGGGTGCCAGGGCAGAGACCACAAATTCATTCATTGTTACTGTTATTGTGTTAATTGTTGACTGTTACCTATCCTGTACCCACCTGTGTAAAAGGAGTATGTGTCTATCATTTTACTTTTTACCCAACCCCAGAGGTTTCCCCACTTTGCTTTCTCCCACCTCCCTATCACCAATGGATTTCATGTAACCCACCTACATCTACTCCTTTGATGTAACTTATAAAAATAGGTGAAAAACTGCCATTCTCTGGACATTAAGATACTTCTTCCCAGAAATTGTCAACAGTTTGGCTCAAATAAACTCACAAAAATTATTTACAAGTTTGAATGTTTACGTTAACACATAATCATGTGAGCTAATTACTATTATATATATGTCTACATATTTCATATACACAAACACATATATACACACATATATGTATTCTATTGTTTCTGTTTCTCTGGAGAACCCTGACTAATAGAGAGTGGTTCCAAAGGAATGAAATTTTAAGGATGTGTTTTCTGAAATAGTTCTGATGTTTCTGGAATTGTTTCTCTTTTGGAGTAATTGATGGGCCAGATGTCCCAGAGATGAATGGGCATGCGGTTCTTGGGGTACTACTGAAATAAGAATTTTCAGAAGCCCTCACAAGAGGATAATATGTGGTCAAAGGCTTTCTTTGCATGGAGTTACAACCCTCTGGTTGCAAAGTCCCATGCACCTTGAACCACTCCTGAAAGAGGTGCAGCTGGGGTTCCAGGAGAGACCAAAGGAAGGCCAGTGTCCAAAGATTCCTTTTCATATTTCAGCCAGGTTTAGCTTAGCATCCAAGCTAATTCAAGTCCATTAGTCCATTGTATGGAGCCCCACATGGCCATGAGCTACATGGGCACAGGGGAGCGTGTCCCTACTACAGGAGTCACAGGAGCACAAGCAAGCAGGCAAGAGAGTTTGCTCCTTTGTCTGGAAGTTTAAATATTCAGGTTTCCTGGGCTTGCATGGCCATGGCCATCTTAGCCACTAATTTGTTCGCAGGCCTGACTGACAAACAGATAGGCACTTTTCCCTGTCACTCAGACCTTACTGTCTAAACTGCCTTGTCCAGTCACTCCCCCTGTCAATCTGTGGGGAACAGACTTGGAGAGTATTAAATCCAGCTTTTTATTTTTTATTTATTTTTTATTTTTTTTAATATATTTTATTGATTTTTTACAGAGAGGAAGGGAGAGAGATAGAGAGTTAGAAACATCGATGAGAGAGAAACATCGACCAGCTGCCTCCTGCACATCTCCCACTGGGGATATGCCCGCAGCCCAGGTACATGCCCCCGACTGGAATCGAACCCGGGACCTTTCAGTCCGCAGGCCGACGCTCTATCCACTGAGCCAAACCGGTCTCGGCCCAGCTTTTTATTTTTTAAAAATCTTTATTGTTGAAAGTATTACAGATGTCTTCTTTCCCCCATTGTCCCCTTCTAACCCACACTATCCCCTGTCTCAGGCCTGTAACTCATGGACAAACACTATTGTCTGTGTCCATGAGTTATACATATATGCATATAAGTTCTTTGGTTAATCTCTATCCATCCTCCCACCTACCCACACCCATCTTCCCTCTGAGATTCCACAGTCTGTTCCATGCTTCTATGACTCTATATCTATTTTATTCATCAGTTTATTTTGTTCATTAGATTCCACATATCCATGAGGGCATGTGATACTTGTCTTTCTCTGACTGGCTTATAAATGCAGCTTTTTTAGCAAAGCTATATAAATGGCATGCCTGTATTATCTAGTCTTCCTTTTATTCCTTTCCTGTTAAATAATAATTAGATTATTATAATGGTAACATCTCTGATTTGATTTAAAGATGTTAATGATTCTATTTTTAGTAGTATAAAGAACACTGATAGTCCATGGTGTGAATTATTTAGAAATACTTAATCAGCCACTTATAAGAAGCAAGCATCAAAAGTGGATAAAAAGGGACCACATACCAAACCTGACAAGCTCAGGGGAGACCTGCAAAGTTCAAACACAGAGACCTGAAGTACAAAGGATGGTCTGAAATTGAAACTTTTAAACTAAAAGCAGTTTCTGGCAAGTAGTCATGTCCCATGTTAGAATCTTCCCTGATAAAAGTCAGTGTTTACCTTAATTAAGCCTGTCTACTGTATCTTGCATCTACCATAACATACCTTTGGAAGATCCAGGTAACTTCCCTTTTTCCAGACACCTCAGAGCACAACTAATACCCCAAAGCAGGGACCACAAATCCTATCATTATTATTGTTATCCTGTTAATTTTGACTGTTAACTATCTTGTACCCACCTCTGTAAAATATGTAAGTGTCTATCTTTTTACTTTTTATCCAATCCCATAAGTTTCCCCACTTTGCTTTTTCTGCCTCCATATCCTATCATCAATTGATGTTATGTACCCACTTACAGCTTCTTTTTTTAATGCTATTAACCAGTTTTATTTTTCCTATCCTATCTAATAATAGACAAAGATTGAAATTAACCATACCTCCGCTACGCTTCTCATTGGCTAATCAACAAGATATGCAAATTAACTGCCAAGAAAGATGGCGCTGAACCGCCAACAAAGATGGCAGTTAATTTGCATACGTAGGCCACGAAAGGGGAAGGACGGAAGAAGCAGCCTGCCACTGACGGTGATTGGAAACCCAGGCGGCAGCCAAAAGCAGGGAGGCAGGGCCTTAATCAGAGAAATGGGGGAACCGGGCTGCCTTTGCCCGCCCCCTGCCAGTGATCGGAGAAGCCAGGCAATTGCGTCTCTCACAGTGATGCAGGTCTGACCCCAGAAGCCCAGCAGCCAGTCTTGCCTTGTGGCCTGGGAATTGCCCATCAACGGTCCGGGGCTGCAAGGCAAAGCCTGCCCCCAGAAGCCCTAGCAGCGGGTCTTGCCTTGCGCCCTGGGAACCGCCCAGCAGGGGGTCCAGGGCTGCAAGGCAAGGCCCGCCCCCAGAAGGCCCAGCAGTGTGTCTTGCCTTGAGGCCCGAATCGCCCACCAGTGGGTCCAAGGCTGCAAGGCAAGGCCCGCCCCCAGAAGCCCCAGCTACTTTAAAAATAGAAGAATCTCCTTTTGAACCAATCTGCTTAGATTCATGATTAGTAAAACAGTATGGAACTAATGAAATACAGTGATAGGAATTAGGAAGTGTGACACTGATGGTTCGGGGCATGTGGAGGGTGAGGGACGGAAGGGTACACACGGTCTTCCCTTCAGTTCTGCTGGAGAGATGAGCTCTGAGGACCGGAGCTGCTCCATGCCCAGAGGAGGTGGTCAGTGGCTGTTACAGAACTTCTTGCCAAGCAGAGACCTTACTCGACCCACAGGAACCTTCTTACTCCAGAAAACAGAAACAGCCAGTTCCCAATGGGCATGGGAAAACCAGTGTCCCCTCCTGTGCACGGCATCTTGATGGGGTGACGGGGGAGGTAGGGGAGGGGAGCAGTGCAGAGTTGTTCAGCAGCTGGAGTGGGAGTGGAAAGGCCATGAAATGTCCACAGTCCTGGCTGTGCCCACGGCCTGGGCGGCTCCTCCAGGCACTGGCTGAGGGATTAGGGCTGATTCTCTCAGGAAGGGACTATTCCATGGGTGAAAGATTTACAGGCTCAGGGTGGGCCGTGTGTTAGTTTGGGGCAAATCCCTCAGCATTCCTGCTGCCAAGCCCTCAAAGGAATGAGGCAGAGGCACCCCTCACCCCCAAGACCCCTTCGTGGACATTTTAGCATCTACATGATTTTTAATCCCTTCAGGGAGACGTTCTCTCCTGCAGTACCATCCCACCCCACTGTTGTTGTTTTTTGTTTTTTTTTTCCAGCTGGGTCTAGCATCAAGGGGAAGGGGGGATTAATACTCACTGAAAGACTACTGATCCTACCGGGAAACCTACCTATTTACTGTACTGTTGTAAATATCATACCATTTATATCCTGTATAATGGCTTCTTTTAAGTAAATTGAAATGTCTTAGAAAAAAAACAAAACAAAAAAAAAAAACAAGGCAAGGCAGGGCGAGACCCAGAAGACCCAGAAGCTGCCTGATATGATAGTAACTCTATCAGTAAGCACTCTGAAAGTCAGTGGCATAAATGCACCAATTAAAGGACAGATTATGAGGGTGAATCAAAAACAAAATCCACTTAAAATATAAAGACACATATAGATTAAAAGTAAATGAATTAAGCTGCAGCCTGTTTTGCTCGATGGATAGAGCATTAGCCCGTGGACTGAAGGGTCCCAGGTTCGATTCCAGTCAAGGGCATGTACCTCAGTTGCTGGCTTGATTCCCAGTCCCTATCAAAGCATGTGCAGGAGGCAACCAATCAATGTGTCTCTCCTTTTCCCTTCTAAAATTCAATGGAAAAATATCCTTGGGTGAAGATTAACAAAAACAAAGTAAATGGATTAAGTAACATTAAAGAGATTATAAGAAAAATATATTCCAAATTCTGTTAGTTGTATCATGGTTATGTTTAAATTATTAAAACCTAAGAAATTGGGTGAAGGGTACATATAATATGCTGTAGTATTTTATAGTTTCTTTACATGTATGAGATTATTTCAAATTAAAATATTAAAAAGTTAAAAATTAATAAAATATTAATTGAAATGTATCTGCAGTACATGAAAAATCTCCTAATTGCTTCTAGCATAATTTATTCAATTGTGCTAAAATTTACAAGGGTTCAATTAAAAAATATCTTAATTCTAAATGATATAATAGAAAATATATAATAGTGCAGTTATAAGCACTTATCTGAAAATAAAAATTCAAAGAAGTGAATTTAAAAAAGGGATTAGCAAAAGAAAATATATGCACAACCCATGGACACAGACAACAGTATGGTGATGGCCAGAGAGAAGTGGGGGGCAAGAGCTGGGTAGAGGGAGCTAAAGGGGGGAAATAGGGACATCCTATATCCTATCTAATAAAAGAGAAACATGGTAATTAGCCATACCTCCGCTTCCCTTCCCATTGGCTAATCAGGGCGATATGCAAATTAACTGCCAGCCAAGATGGCGGCAGGCAGCCAGGCAGCTTGAAACTAACATGAGGCTTGCTTGCTTCAGTGACGGAGGACTCCAACGTTCCCCGCCAGCCGCTATCGGCCTCTGAGCTTCCAGTTTGAAACATAGTTCCAAATATAGAAGCTAAACAAAACCCCAGAAACCTGCTTTCAGCCAGCTGGGATCTCAGAGCTGGAGTTGATACAGTGTTTCAATTATAGAACCCAAACAAACCAGATACCTGCTTTCAGCAGCCAAGGCCTAAGAGCTGGAGCCAAGCCACAGAGCTAAAGCTGGCCCAGAATAAAAAAAAAGAAAAAAAGGAGAGGTTGGGAGCTTCAGTCACCCACCAGCCTGAAAACAGCCCTCAGCCCCTCACCCAGACTGGCCAGGCACCCCAGTGGGGACCCCCACCCTGAAGGGTGTGTGACCAGCTGCAAATAGCCATCATCCACTCATCCAGGCTGGCCAGGCACCCCAGTGGGGACACCCACCCTGATCCAGGACACGCTTCAGGGCAAACCAGCCGGCCCTGACCTGTGCACCAGGCCTCTATCCTATATAGTAAAGGGTAATATGCCTCCCAGCACCAGGATCAGTGGAGCCGCAAGGCCTCCTGGTACCAGGATCAGCGTGACAGGGGGCAGCGCCCAAACCCCCTGATCGCCCTGGGGCTCTGTGTGTGACAGGGGGCGCCGCCCCAACCTCCCCCCACAGGCCCTGCTCTGTGTGTGACGGGGTAGAGTCATAACCTCCCCATCAGCTCTGCCCTGAGTTTGACAGGGTGCGGCGCCCAAACCCCCCTGATGGGCCCTGCTCTGTGAGTGACAAGGGGCAGTGCCCCAACCCCCTGATTGACCCTGCCTTGAGTGTGACAGGGGGCAGTGCTGCAACCCCTCAATCGGCCCTACCCTGAGCGTGACTGAGGGTGGCATCGCAACCTCCCGATCCGCCCTGCTCTGTGCATGACAGGTGGTGGCGCCCCAACTCCCCAATCAGCCCTGCACTGAGCCCGACCAGGGGCTGCACCTATGGATGGGGCCTGCCCTCTGCCACCTGGGAGCAGGCCTAAGCCAGCAGGTCATTATCTCCCGAGGGGTCCCAGACTGTGAGAGGGCACAGGCTGGGCTGAGGGACCCCCCTCCCCCCTGAGTGCACAAATTTTTGTGCACCGGGCCTCTAGTAATAATAATGTAAGGCTAATATGCACATTGACTGAACGGCAGAATGGCCAGTTGCTATGATGCGCACTGGCCACCAGGGGGCAAGCGCCCCCTGGTGGTCAGTGTACTTCCATATGGGTTGTGCCACTCAGCCAGAAGCTGGCTCATGGCTGGCCAGCGCAGTGGTGGTGGCAGGAGCCTCTCCCATCTCAGTGGCAGCACTAAGAATATCCAACCAACGGTTTAGACCCAATCCATTGGGGGCCTAAGCCTTTAGTTGGACATTCCCCGAAGGCTCCCTGGCTTGCAGAAAGATGTCCGACTGCAAGCTTAGGCCTGATCCCCTGGGAAGTGGGCCTAAGTCGACAGGTGGACATCCCCCAAGGGGTCCTGGACTGTGAATGGGAGCAGGCCGGGCTGAGGGACGCCCCCCCCCCCCGCGAATGCACAAATTTTTGTGCACTGGGCCTCTAATCTTATATAATGAAAGCCTAATATGCAAATTGTCCCCTAGGGCAGTCCTTCAACTAGGAGTTCAAACTGGAGACTGGGAGTTTGACAACTAGCTATGACGTATGCTGACCACCAGAGGGCGGTGTGGAACATGGCGGGTGTTGGTAATGCACTGCAAACTCTCACAGGCTACCTAGGGGAGGAGGTGACAAGACAGAGGTGCTGTGAGAATGCAGATTGTCCTCTGAGCTCGCTCTCACTCCCTCTGCTACCTTCCCTGGATGCTGGGGAAAGCCCTGTACTCAGGTGCTGGGCGCCTGAGAAAAGCCTGCCCCACACCTGCACAGCATCTTCCAGGTGAGCCGGCCACAGCTGCTGGCCCAGAGGCCCACACTGTGTCCCAGCCTGCGGCATTCGGCCACACTCTCTGCATCTCCACAAGGGAAACTGGTGCCATGACTCAGGCTGAGGGGGACACATGGGGGCCTGGGGATGCAGGTGCTGCCCAGGGCCCAGAGGTCAGCTGGGACCTGCCCTTCCACGCCAGATGCTCACACTTCGATCACTGGCCAGGCCTAGGTACTGCACACGTGCACGAATTTCATGCACCAGCCCTCTAGTAACAAAATAAAAGCTAAAATAAGGTAGCAGGGGAGGGTTGGGGGGCAGGAGGTAGGGGGGTAAGAGATCAACTAAAGGACTTGTATGCATGCATATAAGCATAACCAATGGACATAAGACACTGGGGGATAGGGGAGGCTGGGGAACTGTTTAGGGCGGGGGGATAAAATGGACACATATGTAATACCCTTTGTAATACTTTAAGCAATAAAAAAATAAATAAATAAATAAATAAATAAAATAAGGTAGCAGATGAAAAATTATTAACATGTGAAAATGATTTAACATGATTTATTGTTATTATTTTATTTTGTTAATTTTCATTATTGAAAGTATCATATATGTCCCCTTCTCCCCCATCGACCCCTTCTAGCCCACCCCCCCAACCCCACATCTTCACCACACTATTGTCTGTGTCCATGGTTTATGCATGGTTGATTACTTCCCCCCTCACACCCTCTACACCTCACACCACTGCCTTCCCTCTGAGAGTCCGCATTCTGTTCCATGCTTCTATGACTCTGGGTATTCTATACATGATATTCTATTATATTTCCACAGTAGCTCTGCAAGAGATATATACTATATTTCTAGTCTATAGGCAACAAAAGAAGACTTGTGGAGATTAAGTAACTACCTAATCCACAAAGTCCATAGTGGTAAAGCCAGAATTTGAACCCAGATTTGTCTACCATTGCTTATGGTTTAGTATTTTGCTATCATATTTCTAAGTATACAATAAAAAAATAACAAGAATATGTATTTTATTACTTAAGTAAGAAAAGGGAATGAAACTTAGTCAAACAAAGGAGATTAAAATGTGTAATAAAGTTAATTATATAAAATTCTCAGAAAGTTCACCTCTGGATCCTTTTATCCACCACAATTAAGTCCAAATGCAACTTATGTACTAACAATTTCCTCTACCATCCCATCAATTTGTGAAATAAATCACCACAAAAGCAAGGACTTGTCTTTATATGTGTTTATATTTCACACAGTGTATATATATATATATATATATATATATATATATATATATATTTACTAAATATTGAATAGCAACAATACTTCAACAATAAAGACAACGATATATGTAAAGAAATTTTTGCCAGTAAATGAAGACATTTTGAAATAACTGATGAATAAAACTGACAAACAAATTATTTCATTTCCTTATTAAATATTTAGATAGGAAAATTAATAAAATAAATTTAGGTAATTGAGAAGAAATTAAATATCTTACATAAACAGCTATTAGCAAAAAGGTAAGATCCTTAGAATATCTGAATTTGTTTAAATTAACTAATCCTGGCTGCATACTCATTGGGTGTTAGACAAATAGATTAACATACATATTCAACCATTTGTACTCACTTAATAAGATTCCAGAAGGGTAGAAAATTAAAATAGGGTAATCTTGAAACAGAGTTTTATAAAAAGTATGATGGGAGAATTGACAAGTGTCTTTCTGCCTCCTCCACCATCCTAAATACCTCCTTGTTCCAGTTTCACAGATGATAGGGGAAGACACAATACATTTTAGGATGGTCAAAAGATGCTAACAGTGAATGAGACTAAGAACAAAAAAGTACAGAGGTAGAGCTATAAGATCTTAACTACAGTCAGCTATAACAATCCAAGAAACAATGATGTAGAGTCTTACCACAAGGAGGATTTGCTTGGAAAAATTGTTATAATATGCATAAAGAGATAGGTACTCCCTCAAGTATGGCATTGCTTCTCAAGAGAAAGTACCCAATTACTTTTTAAACTTTTTGAATAGCAGATTCCACATTAGTCTCTCATGTAAACTGTTTTAGTTTTATACCCTACACCAAAACAATTGTTGATATACTCATTTTAAAATCTTTTCAATCTTTGGTATATTTTTTTTTCTCTGTGCCCTCCTAAATGAAAAAACTCTAGGGAAACGAATTGGGTTGTGAGTGTATTTTTTCTGAGCAAGATCATTACAAATGAAATGGCTACTAACTTAACTTTCAATCAGACCACATATCTATGAAAGGTACCTTTTTTGTTAACAGCATGATTCTAGTTAGCATATTGACATAATTTCAAATTCATAAGCAACATTTTGCTTAAAATATATATCCAAGGAGAACATAAAATGAAATACAAAGTAATTTCTATGGCTGATGAAAAAACAGAAATTGAAACCATATTTATAAAACACATCCAGTTTTGCACCACATACCAAACCCTGGAGCCCCAGTGGATCTATTTAAAGCACTCTGAATGTCTATGGAGTTACATATATGATATACTTATGTCTCAGTAAATTCTAAATCTGACTAGATTTATCTGGAATTAGATCTAAAAACAGTTTCAAATAATATTCATTGGAAAAACAATACAGCCTTTTTTTTCTCCTGCTTTTTTTATAATTTGGATAAGATATCCAAGCTTTACATCCCAGAAAAAGAGCACTTCATACATTTCCAGAGAGTAGTCAATTAGGCCTCCTGGGCTAGTGCAACATTTTACTAATCTTCATATAATCGTTAACATGTGTTTTGATTTTGAATCATGTATTAATTGATGGGATGACAGGATAAAACAACTTTGAAATTTACATTTAGAAAAAGTGGCAAAAATAGGATAAAATATTTCATAAACTCTCAAAAAGTTGTAGTCATTTAATATTTTTGATATGTTTACTGGTAAGGATTATGTCTATTTTTCAATAGAGGTATAATTGATATATAATGTATTAGTTTTAGGAGCATGACATAATAGTCATATATATCCTATCTAATAGAAGAGAAACATGGTAATTAGCGTACATCCGCTACCTTTCCCATTGGCTAATCAGGGCGATATGCAAATTAACTGCCAGCCAAGATGGCGGCCGGCAGCCAGGCAGCTTGAAACTAACATGAGGCTTGCTTTCTTCAGTGACAGTGGACTCCAATGTTCCTCGACTGCCTTGCCGGCCTCTGAGCCTGCAGTTTGAAACATTGTTACAAATATAGAAGCTAAACAAAACCCCAGAAACCTGCTTTCAGCCAGCAGGGATCTCAGAGGTGGAGTTGATGCAGTGTTTTGATTATAGAACACAAACAAACTAGATGCCTGCTTTCAGCAGCAGAGGCCTCAGAGCTGGAGCCAGAGCTAAAGCTGGCCCAGAATAAATAAAAAAAAAGAAAAAAAAGGAGCAGTTGGGAGATTCAGTCCCAGTCTGAAAACAGCCCTCAGCCCCTCACCCAGACTGGCCAGGCACCCCAGTGGGGACCCCAACCCTGAGGGGTGTGTGACCAGCTGCAAACAGCCATCATCCCCTCATCCAGGTGGCCAGGAACCCCAGTGGGGACCCCCACCCTTATCCAGCACACCCATCAGGGCAAACCAGCCAGCCCCCATCCATGCACCAGGCCTCTATCCTATATAGTAAAAGGGTAATATGCCTCCCAGCACCAGGATCAGCGTGACAGAGGGCAGCACCCAAACCCCCTGATCGCCCTGTGGCTCTGTGTGTGACAGGGGGCGGGGCCACAACCTCCCTATCCGCCTTGCTCTGTTCATGACAGGGGAAGGCGCCCCAACCCCCTGATCAGCCCTGCTCTGTGCCTAATAGCGGGGAGCTCCCAAACCCCCTGATCACCCTGCGGCTCTGTGTGTTACAGGGGGTGGGGTCACAACCTCCCTATCCGCCCTGCTCTGTTCGTGACAGGGGAAGGCGCCCCAACCCCCCCCCCCCCCCCCGCATGGGCCATGCTCTGTGTGTGACGGGGTAGAGCCATAACCTCCCCATCGGCCCTGCCCTGAGTGTGAGAGTGGCGGTGCCCCAACCCCCTGATCAGCCCTGCTCTGTGGGTGATAGAGGGCGGCGCCCCAAACCCCTGATCCAACCTGCTCTGTGTGTGACAGGGGGTGGTGCCCCAACTCCCCTATCGGCCCTACTCTGTGAGTGATAGGGGGAGCTCCCCAACCCCCTGATTGACCCTGCTCTGCGTGTGACAGGGTACGGAGCCCCAAGCTCCCTGATGGGCCCTGCTCCATCCGTGACAGGGGGTGGCGCCACAACCTCCCCATCGACGCTGCCTTGAGTGTGACGGGGGCAGTGCCCCAACCCCCCAATCGGCCCTACCCTGAGTGTGACTGAGGGTGGCATCGCAACCTCCCAATCTGCCCTGCTCTGTCCATGACAGGGGGCGGCGCCCCAACTCCCCAATCAGCCCTGCTCTGAGTCCCACCAGGGATTGGGCCTGCCCTCTGCCACCCGGGAGCAGGCCTAAGCCAGCAGGTCGTTATCTCCCGAGGGGTCCCAGACTGCGAGAGGGCACAGGCCGGGCTGAGGGACCCCTCCTCCCCACCCGAGTGCACAAATTTTTGTACACCGGGCCTCTAGTACATATATATATATATATATATATATATATATATATATATATATATATATTAGTGGCCTGATGCACGAAATTCGTGCATGGGGGCGGGGGTGTTCCTCAACCTGGCCTGCACCCTCTCCAATCTGAGACCTCTCGAAGGATGTCCTACTGCCGGTTTACAGGGATCGGGCCTGTCGGACATCCCTCTCGCAATCCAGGACTGCTGGCTCCTAAATGCTCACCTGCCTGCCTGCCTGCCTGATTGCCCCTAACCACTCTGCCTGCTGGCCTGCTTGACCCCAAATGCTCCCTCACCAGCCTACTCACCCCCAACTACACCCCCTGCTGGCCTGCTCACCCTCAGCTACCTTCCTGCTGGCCTGCTCACTCCAAACTGCCCGCCCCGCTGTCCTGATTACCTCCAACTGACCCCCACTGACAGCCTGTTTACCCCCAACTGGACCCTCTGCTGGTATGCTTACCCTAATGACCCTGGCCCCCACCAGCCTCATCACCCACAACTGCCCTCCACTCTTGATCTCTAACCATCTCTACTTCTGCCCCGCCACCATGGCTTTGTCCAGAAGAATGTCCAGAAGTTCTCCTGGGAGGTCTCCCAGTCTAATTAGCATATTACCCTTTTATTAGTATAGATAGAGGCCTGGTGCATGGGGGGGGGGGGGTGGCTGGTTTGCCCTAAAGGTGTCCTGGATCAGGGTGGGGGTTCCCTTGGGGCATGGGATGGTCTGGGCAAGGGGCCTGTGGTGGTTTGAAGCCCAGCCATGACCCCATGGGGTGGGGTTTTCCACTAGGGGTGTGTGGCCAACCTGGGTGAGCTGGCTGAGGGCTGTTTTCAAGCTGGCCACACCCCCTTCAGGGTGGGGGTCCCCACTGGCGTGCCTGGCCAGCCTGGGTGAGGGGTTGATTGCTGTTTGCAGACTGACCAAGCCCCCCAACAGGGACCCTCACCCCATGAGGGTGTGGCCAGCCTGAATAAGGGTCTGTGGGTTGTTTTCTGGCTGGCTACACCCCCTTAAGGGTGGATGTCCCTGCTGGGGTGCCTGGCCAGCTTGGGTGAGGTGCTGATAGCCATTTGCAGGCCGGCCACAGACCCCAGCAACCCAAGCTCTCAGCCCCTCCTTTTTTTCTTTTTTTTTTTTTTCAGTGCCTCCTTGAGCAGAGAGAAGCAGGTATCTTGGAAATTTTTTATCTTCTATAATTGAAACTTTGTAGTCTTGAGCAGAGCCCATGGCTGGCCAGGGCGTGCGGGAAGCTTGACTTCCTCCATTGCTGGGGGCAACCTAAGCCTCCTGCTTACTCCAGCTCTGTGGCCCCCGCCATGTTGGTTGGGTTAATTTACATACCCACTCCTGATTGGCTTGTGGGTGGCTTGTGGGTGTAGCAGAGTGACACCCATTTGCGTATTTCTCTTTCTCTGTTATTAGTGTAGAATATACTTAGCATCCATTATTGCACATGATTACATGGTTCTTGTGATAAGTACTTTTAAGACCCACTCTATTAGTAACATTCAAATACATAATACAATATTGTTAAATATAGTCACTATGTTGTTCATTACATCCCCATAACTTATTTATAACTAGAAATGTGTACTTTTTGACCACCTTTACCCATTTCACCAACTCCCCACTCCCCACTTTTGGCAACCACCAATCTATTGTCAGTATCTATAAGTTTGTTGTGTGTGTGTGTGTGTGTGTGTGTGTAATATCCCACCTATACGTGAGGTCCTGAAGGTTAAATAATATAGCATTGTATAAGTATATATACGTATATACATGTATGTATACAGGGTGGGGAAAAGTAGGTTACAGTTGTATGCAAAACATAGTTTATTCTTGTATTATTAATTAATTAATTAATTATTGTATTATTTTTATATGAACAACTTTAAACCTATTTTTGCCCCATCCTATATATGTCACATTTTCTTTATCCATTTATTCATCAATGGAAACTTAGGGGTTTTTTTGATGTTCCATGTCATGGCTATTGTAAATAATACTGAAATGCATTTGAGGGTGCAGATATCTTTTCATGATAGTGATTTCATTTTCATTAGATAAGTACCCAGGAGTGGAATTGCTGGACTATATGGTACTTCTATTTTTAAGTTTTTGAGAAACCTCCATATTGTTTTCCATAATGGTTGCACCAATTTACATTCCCATCAACAGCACACAAGAATCCCTTTCTCCACATCCTTGCCAACACTTACTTTGTGTTTTTTTTATTATAACCATTTAACACAAATGAAGGAGTATCTCATTTGGTTTGAATTTGCATTTCTTTGATAACTAGTGAATCTGAACACCTTTTCAAGACATAACTGTTGGCCATTTGTATGTCTTCTTTGGAAATAGGTCTATTCAAGGATCATGTCTTAAGCCAGTGGTTCTCAACCTTCCTAGTGCCATGACCCTTTAATACAGTTCTTCATGTTGTGGTGACCTCAATTTCATTGTTACAAATTGAACATAATTAAAGCATAGTGATTAGTCACAAAAACAATATGTAATGTTATATGTGTTTTCCGATGGTCTTAGGTGACCCCTGTGAAAGGGTCATTCAACCCCCAAAGGGGTCACGACCCATAGGTTGAGAACCGCTGTCTTAAGCATATATATATATTTTTCTTTTTGGTCTTACTTCACTTTTGAGAAAAACATGGGCTGCATAAGGAATTACAATACATACTTACAGATTGCAGTGGCTTTTTATTGGATTGGCTGTATTTATGCTAAGACCTCTATTTATACCCTGAGCCACAACTGCCTAATTGATTTTAAAATTACTGAGTAGGTACATGGACACAATTTTAAAAATCAAATAAGTGCATTAATAAATTAACACTAGATTTAAATTAAAATATATGGGCATGTTATTTACTCAAAATGAAAAACCTTTATTTTTTCATGTGATTAATACTTAGACTGTGTTCTTTAATTCTGCATAGGGTGACTGAATTCTAATGTCAATTGCCAACTTGTCTAGTAAAGAAGAAAGCCCTGTTAGTGACTGATTATTGCATTATTCCCATGTAGGAATTGGCTTAACATTTCAGATTCTTGAGACAAAAAGCTTATTTTTGTTATAGCACTTCCAAAGGATGTAAGATCTCTCTTCGTTCAGATTCATATTTTTTAAAAAATGGATTTGTATTGATTTCGGACAGGAAGGCAGACAGAGAGAGAGATAGAAACATCAATGATAAGAGAGAATCATCGATTAGCTGCGTCCTGTATGCCCCTCACTGGGGAGCAAGCCCGAAACCCAGGCATGTGCATGTGTATGTGCCCTTGACCAGAATCAAACCCATGACCCGTCAGTCTGCAGGCCGATGCTCTATCCACTGAGCCAACTAGCTAGGGCTAGCCTGATTTTTCAAGTCATTTAAAATTACAATCATTTTTCCGCCCCAGCAACTTTTATATTTATTTATTTGGTAAATTCCTTGTTTGGATTTTTTTATTGTCTAAAGTTTTACATATGTCTCCTTTTTCCCTTAATAACCCCACCCCCCATTCCCAACCTGGACAAGCCCCCACTGCCTCAGTGTCTGTGTCTATTCTTTATGCTAATATGCATGCATACAAGTCCTTTGTTTACTCTCTAACCGCCCCCCCCACCACCTCCCTTTACATTTGTCTCTGGACCTATTTGTGTTCATCAGTTTATGTTGATCATTATATCCCACAAATGAGTGAGATCATGTGATATTTATCTTTTTCTGACTGGCTTATTTCGCTTAGCATAATGCTCTCCAGTTCCATCCATGCTGTTGCAAATAGTAAAAGTTCCTTCTTTTTTATAGCAGCACAGTATTCTATTGTGTAGATGTACCACAGGTTTTTAATCCACTCATTTACTGATGGACACTTAGGTTGTTTCCAAATCTTAGCTATGGTGAATTGTGCTGCTATGAATATAGGGGTTCATAATCTTTTTGATTGGTGTTTCTGGTTTCTTGGGATATAGTCCTAGAGGTGGGATTACTGGGTTGCCGGAAGCCAGTTCCAGCATGACAACAGGGCTAAATCTGGGAATGGCTAGTGGCACTTCCCCAAACCTGAATAGGAGACATTAAATTGATTGCTTGCTGCCAGACAGCTCAGGGCATCTTAATCTACATGTTATTGCCTCCTACTGGCCAAACACCTGAACAGATGTAGGCTAATTCTCCCATTCTGACAGTGCCTCTGTATAGGAAACCCTGACCCTTTGAAGTATATATCTCTTCCTCGCCTCAGGACAAATTGTGTTAATAAAAAGCATGGGGTCCTGAGACTAGGAGATCTTAGTTTCCTTTTAAACTAGGCTCCTCTGACTCCCAAATGCCTTTCAAAATTATATTTTGTCTCTGGACTCCTATTTAATCTACACACAACCTTCTCCAGATTCCAGAACACTTCTTGATGCTGGAACAAGAACCCTGGCATTAATGATGCTCAAACTCGGGACATCTGGAAAAGATGGATTCGCGTGAGCGGAAACAGCACCAGTGATGGTGGTAAGATTAACTGCGCGTAGAGCCCACGTCAGGTTCAGAAGCCCGTGGATCCGCAAGTGCATGGTTGATACTTTGTGTTAAAGTCAAATAATAATGGGGAAGAATTTCTTTAAAAGGCAAACTTATAAAGAAATTGGAATATTAAAAGGTACTTTTTAAAATCAGGCCGAAAAAAGAGTGCCATCGTCATCTTTAATGTGGTTTCTTGTTCAAATCATAGAATACCTAATTTGTTTTGAGGATAGAAAATCTGTAATTTCTAAAAAGCAACCAGATCCTCTGCCCCTGGAGAGGAGAGACTGGGCAGCTAGAGAGATTAAGGCTGTCAGCTTTCTCACCCAGGAGATTACTTACAACTTTGTTTAAAAATTACTGGAGAACGCATTGGGATAAACTGAATTTGGTGAAAATTCATTACTTTGGAAAGCGAAATAGGAAAAAATTTAAAATCTGTCTTTTTCTATTAAGCATGACTTTGGGAAAAAATATGCCGCCAGGTCACTTACTGAAACTTCCTCCAAAGCAGGCAGGATGTGGGGGAAGGGATCCTTTGTGGATGCCCCCTCCTCAAGTATGATAATTTAATGTCTCCTCATAATTGAAAAGTTTTAAAAAATTTAGAAATGCGTCTGGGATTTCTGTGCACATGTGGAGAGAAAAGCTAGCTTAAAACAAATGTGCGCAATTTCCGATTTATGATATTAGATAGTTTTAAGCTGGAATCTCTTTGCAAAGGCTACAGAATAAAACCCCAAAGACTTTTTTCCTAAGAAAGATGGAAGATTTGACACAGGGCAAAAATACAAGCTAGGATATAGAAACAAGATCGGTATTTTCATAATAAAGAGTAGTTTTTAAAATGCTAATGAAGCATGTTCAAAAGTTAACTTTAAGGCCACAAAGAAAATCAGTAAATTGTCTCTGTTACAAGAATTTGCCAAAGAAAATGCCTTAAAATAATTATAATTGAATTTGAATCTGAAAATTGTTGAAACATAGATAAATAATATATTAATTATAAAAATCTAAGAAGCCCAGGTGAAGACTGGCTATGCCCTTTGTTAACTGGGGGCTAGTCACCCTTCCCTCTGAAGTCAAATAGCAAGGCCAAAAAACTTGTTTCTCCAGCCAAGGACAAAAACAGCTTTTCCTCATGGTGGCAAGAAAAAATATCTCTTGAAATCAGGCTTTTTCCGCCCCCGCGGCCACAACTGCCGGGAGCCGGTCCATCCTTGCTGTTTCAAGGGACCTGGCATATATGGCATACTGTTCTTAATATGCTTGCTCACCTTCTTGGCACTATGTGTTTTAACCTCTGAGAAAGGTTGTTTCCCCAGGTAGGGATTTTCCCCTGAAGTTAAGGAGGGAATAAAACCCCTTAACTAAGTGCCAGGCGGGTAATTAATCACTTTAACTACGAACAATCATGCTTAAGCTACATAATCTTTACTCCCTGGAATGGAGATAGATAAGAAACGCCCTAACCTTTGGAATAGAGATTGATAGGATTGGAATCAACTGGTATAAATACAGATGTAACAAGACAACAGGACACAGAACCTGGACACAGAACCTACACAGAACCTAGAGACAGAAGAACTTCGTTGGAGAGAACATGGCAAAAGATCCTGGACAGAAACTGGAGTCAGAACCTAGAGACAGAACCTAGAGACAGAACCTAGCGAGAGAACATGGCAAAAGATCCTGGACAGAAACTGGAGTCAGAACCTAGAGACAGAACCTAGAGACAGAACCTAGCGAGAGAACATGGCAAAAGATCCTGGACAGAAACTGGCCTCAGAACCTATAGACAGAACCTAGAGACAGAACCTAGCGAGAGAACATGGCAAAAGGTCCTGGACAGAAACTGGAGACAGAACCTAGAGATAGAATCTAGCGAGAGAACATGGCAAAAGATCCTGGACAGAAACTGGCCACAGAACCTAGAGACAGAACCTAGAGACAGAACCTGGCTGAAGAACCTAGAGACAGAACCTGGCTACAGAACCTGGATAGAACATGACAAGAGAACCTGACTAGAACCTGGTGACTGAACCTGGCTGGAGAACCTGGACAGAACCTGGATGGAGAACCTGGAGAACCTGGCTGGAGAACCTAGCAAGAGAACATGGACACAGAACCTGGCTGGAGATCCTGACCAGAACTTGGCTAGAGATCCTGGCTAGGCTGCTGATCAACTGAACGCTCTCTCCGTGTCATTCCTTCTTTGCCGACTCCGTCCACCCCTAGACCTGCTGGGGCTGGACCCCAGCACACAACCAGCAAAAAGAATGTAAAGAAAAGCTAAATATTTGACTTGCCAGCTCTAAAAGCTTTTGGGAGAAATTGGGAGAAATTATGTAGTTGCGGTAACTAAATGCATAAAGTATAAAAATTTAATTTTAAGAAAATCTAGTGTTTTCTTTAAAAAAATAAGAATTCAAAAATATATTGATTATTGGCCTAATTAAAAAAGAAGGATAAATTCTGTGATCTCAACCAAATTTTTAATACAAAAACCAGTTTAAATTTAATTGATATCTTAAGATAATTATAAAAAATATATAATCTTTAAGTCATATATACATGTATTTGATGGTCTTTCCAAGTTAAATTTCAAGGCTATAACCAAGGGATGATATTTGAAAAACTCCAAGGGCCTGGGGTGATTCAAAAAGTTTGTTCTCTCTTCTTAAAGGAAATATTTTTGAATTTAACCAATTTAATATACTTGAAATCACATGGAAAGCTTTATCAAATAAAAATTAATAAATATATTTTACTTATATTCATATATTTTAAATGTTATAAAGGTTTTGGCCTCTAAGAAGGGCAAAAAATAAGTAACAAAATATTTCTTAAAATCCAACAGCAGAATTTTAAGATGGAATTTAAAAGATAAAAGCTCCTAGCTGTCTGTGTTTTAATTAGGCTGGAGGTGGGACAGCATCAAACATATAAGTTTACTAAATTTACTTGCTTTGCTTTTTTAATAAAAATACCTACTTAAATTACTTAATAAATTAGCTTTTAAAATATAATCAAGGTCTCAGAAATTAAGTTATATGAAAAGCCAATATCTTTTTAAGCAATTTAATCCTAGTAAAATCTAAAAAAATTACTGAAGGCTTCCTATGATCCCTCTGTATATGCAAATAAGCCAAAGGAGACACTTAAAAATTCTGTTCTAAATTTAATAAAAAGGAGAAATTTAAAAATTTTAAAATCTCTTCCACTAATATTTATAGGGTAATCTAAAGATTGTTAGTAAAATACCAAATCTAATAACAATAATAGTCACCATGATTGTAAGGGAAGTTGTTTAATGTGACATGGTCTGGCACTATCAATCAACATCCAAAAAGCGACCATGTCTGTTACATTTTTTGCTTGTTGTAAAAAAGAAAGACAGAAACTTTTAAGGAAAGCTCTCTAAAAGCTGGTCTAAAATTATTCTGGAAGGAAATAAAAAGATATTTCCTTCAAATGACTGGGAAACTGTAATTGAAAATTAATATATTAGACCCTGAAAAAGAAAAGTAAATAATTTGTATTTTTTGTCCTTCCTGACAAAAGTTTATGTAAAATTACTCAAAGATTAATAGCAGAAATTTAATTGGTGTCATTTACTGTCCATAACCTAGGACAAGTAAAATTAAAAATAATAAAAATAAACTTTATTTCAGATTAATTTAAATTAGCTAATTGGTATAAGTAAATATCCAAGGAAATTTAATTATACTAGACAAAAAACTGTTCCTGAAATATTAACTGAAATGTTTTACTGATAGTTCATCTCATAGTAAAATTGCTTAACATACAATAAATCCAAAACAGTCATATTTCTATACAAAAAATTAAAATTAAAACTATCAAGACTGCATTGTAAAATTTCCAAAAGCCTTCTAATAATTAAATCAAAAAAGGGGGGATAGTGGAATAATGTCCTGTAAGTAAAAGTCTTAATTGCTTTAAATTTTTTATTTGAAAATTATTTTTCATTTGTAATGCTAATAGCAAGACACCCATTAAAACACACACGGTGTCAAAATAAGCCAAAAGAAAATCTTTAGGGCAAAAAATAAAAAGATCCCAAATCTAATTTATAGAATGATTCCTTTTTTAACCTTTGGTCGAGAATATGGTTGTATATTTCCAGAAAACTCCAAGCCCATGTGAATTCCTGCAACAGCGAATCTAAGAGAGGAACTAACTGGACTGCTTCAGCTACAAAATAGCAGTGGCCCCAGAACAACAGAGAAGAAGCAGTCCAGAAATGAAGATGGTGAAGACGCCTTGGCATATTAGCAGTCAGCAGCTGTGTGTCGCTGCAGGTTGCCCAGGACCAAACCAGAGAAGGTTGGACCTGCATTGCCACCATTTGTCCACAATCCAGAACTGAAATATCATTGCTGATATGTACACACAAGAAACTGTTGGACAATGAAATTGGGACTCTAAGAACCGTTGGCCCAGAAAGAAACTTACTATAAACTGATTCCTTTGATGCCTGGCAGCAATTTAAAGGGACATGGTAGAACTCTGTCCTTTCCATTGAATTTAAAAATCTTAAAACATACATTCTTGTTAAATTTAAAAATAATCAAAAAGGGTGAGTTGCTAGAAGCCAGTTCCAGCATGACAGCAGGGCTGAATCTGGGAATGGCTGGTGGCATTTCCCCAAACCTGAATAGGATACATTAAATTGATTCTTGGCTGCCAGACAGCTAAAAGGCATCTTAATCTACATGTTATTGCCTCCTACTGGTCAAACACCTGAACAGACGTAGGCTAATTCCCCCACTCTGACAGTGCCTCTGTATACAAAACCCTGACCCTTTGAAGTGTATATCACTGCCTTGCCTCAGGATAAATTGTGTTAATAAAAAGCATGGGGTCCTGAGACTAGGAGATCTTAGTTTCCTTTAAACTAGGCTCCTCTGACTCCCAAATACCTTTCAAAATTATATTTTGTCTCTGGACTCCTATTTAATCTATGCACAGCCTTCTCCAGATTCCAGAACCCTTCTTGAAGCTGGAACAAGAACCCTGGCACTGGATCAAATGGGAGTTCCATTTTTAACTTTTTGAGGAAACTCCATACTTACCAGAGGATGATTGTGCATCAGCCAATCAAGTTTTAGTGCTAGTCTTTTGGCATGCTTTCCATTAACAAAAAAGGGGTATGTTTCATGTGACTTTAAATGAAGGAAAATACCTAGGAGGCCTGGAGTGCAGGTTCCTTCCTATAATGTAGAATGAGACCCTTATCTGGTTTATGTTAAAGGAAGTCATTGGAAGTACCTGCATGAAACCATCAGGAACAAATGTTATATGACAAACTCATCTATACATTCATGCCACAGACTGTTACCAATTCATATGATCATCACCCAACAAAATCAACTAGAAACTCTGCTGATGGAAAAGGCAAAAAGAGACAGAATATTCCTTAACATAGAAAAATAACAAAAAAAACCACCATAAGGTAATATACATTGGTGGTTTGGGCTTCGTTAGCTCGCTCACAACAACCTCTTACACACATCTGTAGCTATAACAGAAGGAAAATATCAAGAATTACACTATACCTATAAATAAAAACAAGATATAATTTCCTCTACTCACAAGGCTTTTGAGGAGTGCCATATCCCCAGGCCTCCCTGTGTTTTTTTCAAGACTGAGCAAATTTTCCCTAACAACCCCAAGTTTTCTCATGAACCACTAGATGCTAAATTGTGGACAGCTTCTTAAAACTATCCAGGTCATGCAAGGCTGATTGTGTCCGAGGACAACAAGCAAAGTCATGTTCAGCTCAGTGAGTGGTTGGATAGGAGTGTCATAAATCAGGAGTTCTGGGGACTTTTGTCAGAGCTAATATAATCTCTTCAAACTGAAGTCTATTCCCATTCAAGTACAGACTAAAATGAGACAAGTTGCAGATCCCCAAAATATCAAGGGACTCTTAAAAATTGTCTCTCATTTATAACCTAATTTTCCTAGTGGCTGGTAGAGTCTTCTTCAAACTCTTTTCTCATTACTAAAGTAGGCTGACTTTTAAATCGGAAAATGAAGAGTCCATACTTTGTATCCTGAGGGTGTACTTGGGAGGCTGAGAGAATTTGTGATACATATTTTAAATTTTTTCAGAACCATTTCTCCCTCAAAAGCCCTTACTTAAAAAAAGACAATCCTTCCAGAAAATAAACTACATGCTCACAATATCCCTTCAGATTATTCAAATGATGTTATTTTGAAATAGTCAACAAAGATGTTTTGGCTACTATTTTATTATACCATCACAGTTGGCTAAGACTCTATTATCAATAAATCCCAGCCTCATCTATTTTATGATTTTCCTAATAGTAATCTTTGAAAATTACAATCAGAATTAATAAGTGTTAGGTCTGATCAAATAATTGAATCAACATCCCCCACCCCTGGGAACTGACCTTTAGGTGACTTCACAGCTGACATTCCCTTTTACTTAGATCACATTTCACTTATTTCACTTATTAAGACCACATTCCAGGACCCAAATCCAAAAACAAAGATGAGATCAGGCCAAGGCTGAGGCCCAGTAGAAGGCCTTTGGGCTCCTAGACACCACTTCCATGAACCCCAAATGAAGTGCTGGTCCTCCAACCAAGGACCATACCTCAGCTAGTCCAGCAAGGCTGCCCTCTGGATCTAGTTTGAAGTTCCCAGACATCCTGGACTGGCCACCAAAGACTGAAGCTTCCCAGGCTGCTGGGATCCAACCCCAACAGGTCCAGGGGTCCCCAAAGGTGTGGACAGAGTCAGCGAAGAAGGAATGACACGGAGACAGCGTTTAGTTGATCAGCAGCCTAGCCACGATCTCTAGACAAGTTCTGTCTAGGACAGCCGTGGGCAAACTACAGCCCGTGGGCTGAATCCGGCCCGTTTGAAATGAATAACACTAAAAAAAAAACAAAAAAACACTGTACCCTTTTATGTAATGATGTTTACTTTGAATTTATATTAGTTCACACAAACACTCCATCCATGCTTTTGTTCCGGCCCTCCGGTCCAGTTTAAGAACCCCTGGTCTAGGATCTCCAGCCAGGTTCTGTAGCCATGTTCTCTCTCTAGGTTCTCCAACCAGGTTTTCTAGGGTCTCCAGCCAGGTTCGGTCGCCAGGTTTTGTTGCCAGGTTCTTCAGCCAGGTTCTATCCAGGTTCTCCTGCCATGTTCTGTCTAGGTTCTCCAGCCAAGTTCTGTAGCCAGGTTCTGTCCAGGATCTTTTGCCATGTTCTCTTGCTAGGTTCTGTCTCTAGGTTCTGTGTCCTGTTGTCTTGTTACATCTGTATTTATACCAGTTGGTTCCAATCCTATCAATCTCTATTCCAAAGGTTAGGGCGTTTCTTATCTCCATTCCAGGGAGTAAAGATTATGTAGTTTAAGCGTTATTGTTCATAGTTAAAGTGATTAACTACCCACCTGGCACTTAGTTAAGGGGTTTTATTCCCTCCCTAACTTCAGGGGAAAATCCCTACCTGAGGAAACAACCTATCTCGGAGAGGTGACCTTGGTTAAAACACATAGTGCCAAGAAGGTGAGCAAACATATTAAGAACAGTATGCCATATACGCCAGGTCCCTTGAAACATATGCTGTGCAGATGTTTCTTTCCTGCAGCGACTGTGTCAAGCAGCAAGGATGGACCGGCTTCCGGCACCAGGCCCTGACAAGGCCCCACAAACTTATATCACCAGGACAGATCCTAGAGTAATGATTGTGGTGGCAGACCATTTGTCATAATTCTTGTTGTTTTAGCTTTTGTTTCAATAATACTAAATTATAAATCAGTTTGTCTCCACCAGGTTACCAGCCCTACTTGTACTCAGGAAATAACACACCTAGACACCATCACAACCTCCTTTTGTGCCCAGGACTCATCATCCATCCTTCTGACTCTCAGAGCATGGACGATTGGCCAGGTACAGGTATAGAAACTCACTGGGCCAGTAAGCTCCGGATGCCTACCAAGGGGAAAAACGGGAAACAAGAACCTTGCCCCCAGGGTAACCTACCCTCCCCTTTCATATCACTAGTCCTCCCTAAAGATAACATCTAGACCTATATTTCAGCTCTAGGCCCAGAAAAGCAGCAAAAGCTGACAAGTGATGCTGTGGCAGCCTCACACCAGCTTTTACCTCCCAAGTCACTCAACAGGACCACTTTCCAGCCTTTACCAACCAGTCTTTCGGGGAAATCATGCTGCTGCAGCTCCTCATTTCAACCATGAGTTATTGATACAGTGTTCCAGCTGACTATAATCAAAGTCCACCCCCTATGATCTCGACATCCCCCCTCAGCAGGAAGTAACTATGGAATATAGGAACTTCCTCCCTATTCCATAAAACAAAAAGGCTGGAATGTTAGATCTGGTCAAATAATTGGATCAACATCCCCTCCCCTAGGAACTGACCTTTAGGTCACTTCACAGCTCACATTCCCTTTTCTTAGACCACATTTCACTTGCTAAGACCAATATCTCTCCCCTCAGGACCCACTCAGAGAATTCTCTACCCAGAAAAAGCCCGCCTGCAGTCCTTAAAATCTCTGACTCATCATCCCTGGGTGCTGGCACCATTTTGGTGCTCATTAGGTCATCTGCTTGTCCAGGTGATCTAACAAATTTATAATTCTTTGCCACTTTGGCCTCAAGTGTTCTTCTTTTGGTGACAATAGGGAGATAAAGAGGATATAGTTCACTCAACATGTCTGAAAAACCTAAAGACATTTTTAGTCTTTAGGAATTCTGATACTTAGGAAGCATTCAGAAAGGAAAAGGTAGTGTAAATGTGTTTTTTGTTTTTGTTTTTGTTTTTATTTATCACAGGCACTATTTACTGTCACTATGCCACTGTTGTATATAGTCTTTGAAAATACAAAAACAATCTTGTGAAAATACAAAACTCACCCCTCATATAGGTTAACATGTACTATCTCTTTGGTTGGGCAGGAGTTTTAGGTTTAGTATTTCAGTGCAAAGAGTCTATAACAGGTAAAGTTTCATCTCTCATGCCACACTAAGAAATTTTACAAAAATTACACATAAATATTATAGAAATTCTATCTTAATGCTTTGTGGCCTGAGTGTGTGTGCATCTTCCTTTCTCTATAAAAAACATCAGACTTTCTTATGCAGGACTCCAAATGTCTTTTTATAATTCCCTCATACATATTACAAAACTTCTTGCCATCTGTTGGGCCTAGAGAACACTTCATAAACTGGGAATATATGTATACACTTGTAAAATTGCATCATGTATAAGGCTGTACATTACAGCATTGTTCATAATGATATAAGAATGAAAGTCACCCAAAAATTCATCAGCAGTAAAATCATTAAGTAAATTATGGAATAATTTAATCATAAAGCACAATAATAAGCAGCTATTCAAAAGAAGTATCTGTATTTACTGAAATGAAAAAACTTCCAAGGTATTTATGATATCTTATGCAATATGCAAACAACAGTCTGTAAATTATATACAGTTTTGTAAAAAGCTTAAAAATATTGTACACACACCTGATGGAATTTTGTAACCATGTGTTTATATTGATTTAGAAATATTAACCTGAGCTACATGGGCAATTAAATAATAAACTTTTTTCTTTATATATTTATGCATTTATAAAATATGAATAATTTATATTTTCAAAGTCATAAATAGTCATTCAATAGATCCACTATGTCAGAAATCTGGTGTAACAGATTATAAGGATTTCATTTTAGAAAACTTGAGTGAACCTGCAGGCCATAGATAGTTAAACAATTTTCTTGAATTTCCTGAAAGGTCCCCAGAAACACTCCCTCAGCAGTCTCTGAAGGCTAGCTGCTAGGTAAGTTGAAAAGAGATGGAGCAGATTTCATCCTGACTCAGCATATGCTAAGAGTTAAACTGTCAAAAAGAATTCTTTAGAGCATAGGGTTTCGAAGCCTAGACTTAAAGTGTACGCTAATGACCTGGTAATTCTCTTAATGACTTTGCGATGAAGTATGAAATTATCTGTTAACTTATCAACAAAGTATAAAGTATTTTATATGCACAGTTTTATTTAAAAATTGTGTATCTGCTGTGCGTTCTACTAGTAATCCTTGTTGCCCTCCAGTAAATGTTTCTAGTTACATTCTGTGCATTTGGTTAATTAACAGTTATATTAGCTGGTAATCTTTCTTCACTTGATTATTTGACTATTTGACTCTTTGTTCACTTATTTGTAAAATCTGAGGATCATAGAAGATGCCCCTAATTTTCTTTGATTATAAGTATCCAATTTGAATGATTCCAAGAGGAGCAACTTGGTTTCAGGTACAGAAAGATTAAAACACTTAACTAAGATTGTACAATAACAATATTGAGATAATAAATCAGCCTCCCTGATCTTCATTCTCACTTCATAACTCGATTCTGGCAACTTTAGAACAAAGCAAAATTTATAAATAAAACAAAAATATATGTGTAATGATTTTTAAAAGTACCTGAATGATACAAACATATATAAAATTACTTTAAAGTATCCAAAATGATATATAAATGTTCTTGTCTGTCCTATTGTCAGGCTTGACCATGTTACTATCTTTGATCAATGGGATTTAAGCAGAAGTGACAGTATTCTAGTAGCCATAAGATGTTTTAGATATTATCACTTTTTTCCTCCCTTTCTCTGAAAGATGGGAACTAATAAGTTCAAGATGGGAGCTACTGTTTCAGCTGGTGTTCTAAAATAAAAAGAAACATGGAGCATAGCTGCAAACAACTCATAGACTGGTAAAAGAAATTACATATTTTGTTCTATAAACCACTATTATTTTAGGGTTATATTTAACCCCAGAAAATACTCATACATACATTTGCTTACTATTATATTATATGGTCAAATTTTATTCAGTTTTATCCTTATATTTATAATTTCTAACCATTGTTTCTTGTATCCCTGATATTCCTATGAGATTACTTTCCTTCTTCCAAAGAGCAACCTTCAGTAATTAATGTAAAAATAAACTATTGGCAATAGACCTCACAGTTTATATTTTTGTAAATATATATTTATTTGCTGTTATTTTCTAAATACTGCTTAGGCATATAATTCTAAGATGACAGTTACTTATTTACTTGACTCTTTAAATATTACTTCACTGTTCTCTGGTTTTCATTGCTGTTTCTGAGAGGTCAGCTGATGTTCTAATAACCCCTTTGTAGCTAATCTTTCTTTTTTTCCTTGCCTGCTTTAATGTTGTCTTTGGTGTTTGGAGTTTTCACTATGGAATGTCAAACCATGGATTTATATTTATTTATCCTTCTTGAAATTCATTAGTCTTCTTGAGATTTGGAAACTGAAAATTCATGTCTCTCCTCAATTCTGAGAAATTGTCAATTATCTTCCAAAGATTGTCTTTTCCTAATATCTCTATTATCTTCACATGCTTCTTAAATTATATTTGTATTGGACATTCTCACTCTATTTTTTGTGTCCCTCAATCTCTCTTTCATAACTGCATCATATTGTCCCTCTACTGAATTTTTATCACAATATTCATATCTAATTTGTAGCTCTTATATGTTCTGTGCCTAATCAGCTGTTTAACTTGTTCATTAAATTTCTAATTTAATATATGCATATATACATGGCTATATTTCTGGAGTTATATTTTCTTCTTCAAATTTGCCTGATTACTAGTCCAAAGAAAATTAAAGAGGAAGGCACACTTCTAAACACTTTCTATGAAGGCAGCATTACGCTAATCCCTAAACCAGATAAAAACACCACAAAGAAAGACAATTATAGGCCAATATCCCTGATGAACATAGATGCTAAAATCCTCAACAAAATTCTAGCAAACCGGATCCAGCATTATACTAGAAAGATCATACACCATGACCAAGTAGGATTTATTCCAGGAATGCAAGGTTGGTACAATATCCGCAAATCAATAAATGTGATACATCACATAAATAAAGTGAGAGACAAAAATCACATAATCATATCAATTGATGCAGAAAAGGCATTTGACAAAATCCAACACCCTTTTCTGATAAAAATGCTCAGCAAAGTGGGAATAGAGGTATCATACCTCAACATCATAAAAGCCTTATATGACAAACCTACAGTCAACATAGTACTTAATGGGCAAAAACTAAAACCATTTCCACTAAGAGCAGGAACAAGACAGGGATGCCCGCTTTCACCACTCCTGTTCAACATAGTACTGGAAGTGCTAGCCACAGCAATCAGACAAGAAGTAAAAATAAAGGGCATCCAAATTGAAAAATAAGTAAAATTGTCATTATTAGAAGATGACATGACACTGTACATAGAAAACCTTGACGACTCCATCAAAAAATTATTACACTTAATTAATGAATTTGGCAATGTAGCAGGATACAAAATCAATGCCACAAAATCTATGGCATTTCCATACACCAATAGTGAATTTACAGAAAGAGAGACTAAGAAAACAATCCCATTTACCATCACACCAAAATAATTAAGATAAGTAGGAATAAACTTAACTAAGGAGGTAAACGACCTCTACTCAGAAAACTACAGGAAGTTGAAAAAAGAGATAGAAAGATATAAATAGATGGAAGAGCATACCGTGTTCATGGATTGGTAGAATCAACATCATTAAAATGTCCATACTACCAAAAGCAATCTATAGATTCAACACATTTCCCATTAAAATGCCAACAACATATTTCAGAGACCTAGAAAAAACTCTCCAAAAATTCATCTGGAATAAAAAAAGACCTTGAATAGCTGCAGCGATCCTGAGAAAGAAGAGAAACTTAGGAGGGATCTCAATACCAGATATCAAGCTGTATTACAAAGCCACTGTTCTCTAAACTGCCTGGTACTGGCACAAGAACAGACATATAGATCAATGGAATAGAATAGAGAACCCAGAAAATGACCCCAACCACTATGCTCAATTACTATTTGACAAAGGGGCAAGAACATACAATGGAGTGAAGACAGTCTCTTCAAAAAAAGGTGCTTGGGAAAATTGGACAGGTACATGCAAAAAAATGAAACTGTATCACCAACTTACACCACACACAAAAATAAACTCAAAATGGCTAAATGACTTGAATGTAAGACGGGAAAACATTAAAACCCTACAAGACTCCATAGACAGAAAAATTGCAGACATATGTCCTAGCAATATCTTTACAGAAACAAATCCTAGGGCAAGAGAGACTAAGGAGAAAATAAACAAATGGGACTACATCAAAATAAAAAGCTTCTGCACAGCAAAGGAAACCAACAACAAAACAACAAGAAAGCCCACTGCATGGGAGAACATATTTGCCAATGTTATCTCCGATAAGGGTTTAATCTCCAACATTTCCAGGGAACTCATACAACTTAATAAAAGGAAGAAAAACAACTCAATCAAAAAATGGGCAATGGACCTAAATAGACACTTTTCGAAAGAGGACATTCAGAAAGAGAAGAGACACATGAAAACATACTTAGTGACTAATCATCTGAGAGATGCAAATCAAAACAACAATGAGGTACCACCTCACACCTGTCAGAATGGCTATCATCAACAAATCAACAAATGACAAGTGCTGGAGAGGATGCGGAGAAAAAGGAACCCTCATGCACTGCTGGTGGGAATGCAGACTGGTGCAGCCATTGTGGAAAACAGTATGGCATTTCCTCAAAAATTTGGAACTGCCATTTGACCCAGTAATACCACTTCTAGAAATATATCCCAAGAAAACAGAAACACCAATCAGAAAGGATATATGCAGCTCTATGTTCATAGCAGCACAATTCACCATAGCTAAGATTTGTAAACAGCTTAAATACCCATCAGCAGATGAGTGGATTAGAAAACTATGGTACATCTGCACAATGGAATACTATGCTGTGGTAAAAAAGAAGGAATTCTTACCATTTGGAGCAGCATGGATAGAGCTGGAGAGCATTATGCTACGTGAAATAAGCCAGGCAGTGAAAGAAAAATACAACATGATCTCACTCATTTATGGATAATAAAGACCATTATAACCTAATGAACAAAAGGATAGATACAGAGGCAGAGAAGTATCAAACAGACTGTCAAATTACAGCAGGAAGGCTGGGGACTGTTGGGGGGGGTGGTTAAGAGATCAATTGAAGGACTTATATGCATGCATATAAGCATAACCAATGGATACAAGACACTGGGGGGTGGGGAGGGCTGTAAGGGCATGTGCTGGGAGGTAGGGGAGGCCGGGGGAAGGTCAATGGGGGGAAAAAAGGAGACATATGTACTACTATTTTTAATACTTCAAACAAGAAAATAAAATTAAAAAGTAAATAAACTTGAAAAGTTATACTAGAATCATAAGCCAAAAGATAAAGTTTTTAAAGTAAAGGTTTTAAGGCCAATCTATATATGTATAAGGCTAAGTGACCAACTGTCCATCACTCCAACCATCGGACTTACTGACTGGCCGGTACATATGACATACACTGACAATTTAAAAATAAATGTTTAATCAATTTATCAGTCATTGTTTTCATCAATGTTGTTTTTATATCATGTCTTTGTTGTTATATCATGTTGTTGTTTATTTATTAATCAATTTATATATTATTTTATTTAAATTTTACTAATTTTATCTAATCTATGACACTTCTATTATAGAGAAAGGGTAAATAGTGATATTAAAATATTTTGTATTTTAATTTTATAATACTATATTATATATATTATTTTGACATGTAATTTTTTGCAGTAAGGTAATTGCCACATGAACCTTTCTTCTAATTAATTTCCTTTCAATGTGCACAAATCCATGCACCGGGCCACTAGTCAACATATTAAAAAGTGCTCAACTTTATCAGTCAACAGGGAAATGCAAGTCAGCATCACAATGAAATACTTCTACATACTACATGAATGGCTAAAATGAAAAAGGTAGAAAATATCAAATGTTGCCAAGAATATAAATAGCTGATATCCTGACATGTGACTGCTGGTAAGAGAGTATATTGTCAGAGTCAAGCTCTTTAAAACACTTTTGACAACATCTATGAAGATGGATATACTGGTATACATACACTATGACTCAGAAATTGTACTCAAAGTTCTGTACCCTATAAAAATGCATCCTTATGTTCACCAAAAAGTATGCATCAATATTTATTTATCCACTCTACTGTTAATGGATATTCATGTAAATTCCAGTTTTAGGTTATTATGAGTTATCTGCTATAGATAAATCATGGGAATCACTTAATATTAAACTCATTTCAAAGTTGTAGAAATTCAAAACTATGGAATTTAGCTGATTTAACCCAGACAGTTAGTGGCAGCTGCAGAAATAAAAGCCAGAATCTTTTACTTCTAATTCAGCAGTATTTTAAGTAAGCATCTTTTAATATTTCCTAGTACCTCAAAATCTCTATACAAATGTGAATATAACATAAGAGTATGTGTGTGTGTGTGTGTTTTGAATTAATAATATATAGGGAATGTTATATGCTCCTTGAGTTGTTAACTATTTTATATTTTGCTATCAAATCCCAACAAAATCTCCCATCTGTTGTGGTTTAAGAGGGTTCAGACATGTAACAGCTATCTTCCTGCCCAAATTTTAAACTCAATTAAGAGATAGGCAAGGAATAAAAAAGAGGGAAATCAAAATATAGCCACTTTTATTCCTTAAACTAAAATTGCAGAATATGGCTAATATGAATTTGCTTTCCCTGCAGGAGTAGGCCTCTTTACATTTAGGGCTTGAGTAGTGGGGTAGAAAGCTTGTTTTTTTGCAAGCATATTTACTTCACAAGGAAATAAAAAACAGATAGAGCTTTGGAATTTTCTAAATAGAATGAATGAAGGTCCTTCAAGACCTCAAAATTTATATTGCCAACACTAAAAATTACCACCTTTTTCCAAGAATGCAGACTTGCCCAGCCGTGTGGCTCTGGATTGAGTGTTTTCCCATGCATCAAGAGGTCATTGGTTCAGTTCCCCATATGCCTGGGTTGTGGGTTCAATCCACAGTAGGGGGCATGCAGGAGACAGCCAATCTATGTTTCTCATTCATGTTTCTCTCTCTCTCTCTCTCTCTCTCTCTCTCTCTCTCTCTCTCTCTCTCATCAATAAAAACCATTTAAAAAAAGAGTGCAGTTTCACACCTGCTAGAATGGCTGTCATCAATAAATCAACAAAAAATAAGTGCTGGCAAGGATGTAGAGAAAAGGGAACCCTTGTGCACTGCTGGTGGGAATGCAGACTGGTGTAGCCACTGTAGAAAAGAGTATGGTGTTTCCTAAAAAATTATAAATGGAACTGCCTTTAGACCCAGAGATCTCTTTTTAGTAATATATCCTAAGAAAGCCAAAACACTTATTTGAAAGAATATATGCACCACTATGTTCATAGCAACATTATTTAAAATAGCCAAGATCTGGAAATAGCCCAAGTGCCCATCAGTAGATCAGTGGATAAAAAAACCTGTGGTACATTTACACAACGGAATACTGCATGGCTATAAAAAAAGAAGGACACCTTATCTTTTGCATCAACATGGATGGACCTGGAGAACATTATGCCAAGTGAAATAAGCCAGAGAAAGACAAGTACCATATGATTTCACTCATATATGGAATCTAATGAACAAAATAAACTGATAAACAAAATAGAAACAGAGGCATGAATACATGACACAGTTTGACAGGTGTCAGAGAGGAGGGGGACAGGGGGAACTGGATGAAAGAAGGTGAAGGGATTAACCAAAGAACATATATGCATAACTCATAGATTAAGACAACAGTGTGGTGAGTGCCAGAGGGAAGGGGTGGTGGGCCCTGGGTGGAGGTGGGCAAAGGAGGGCTTGGGGAAGGAAAGAGACTTTGCTTGGGGAGATGGGTGCACAATGCAGTGTATAGATGTTTTTTTAAAAAAATATATTTTATTGATTTTTTACAGAGAGGAAGGGAGAGGGATAGAGAGTTAGAAACATCGATGAGAGAGAAACATCGGTCAGCTGCCTCCTGTACACCCCCCACTGGGGATGTGCCGCAACCAAGGTACATGCCCTTGACCGGAATCGAACCTGGGAAAGTTCAGTCTGCTGGCCGAAGCTCTTTCCACTGAGCCAAACTGGTTAGGGCATGTATAGAGGTTTTTATCAAGTTGTACCTGTTTGATTTTGTGAACCAATGCCACCCTAAAAAATTCAATTAAATAAAGAGTTCAGATTCACATAACTGAGAGTCTGTGCTATCTGAGGTAATGGAGCAATAACAAAACAAAAAATGATTTAGGTTTAAGTTTCTCCAGGATATCAACAAGTCAGTTTACTGGAGTTCATGACCAGTGAAGCTCAAACCAATGAGGAGAAATCTCCCACAGACATTAATTTTGAAACTACATATTGACAGGGAGAACATCTATCTGAGTATGGCGTTTATCTCTCAGAGAATGTTATTCAAAAAGTTTATACATTTGAAATGGTGACAGTCCCAGTTAACATTCCCTTTTATAGATTTCAGACTTCTTAATTTCCATTTGTGCTTTGGTCCCACACTTTAATATCCCAGTGCTACAGCGAAAGTGGATTCAGCCTAATAACATTGCCTTCATTATCTCCTCAGAACCAGCATTTTCAGTCCTATGCTACAGCACTTTATCCCACTATCTCCTGCTAAGGAAGTAACCAGTCTTGTGAAATATTTCACTTAAAGAAGGGATCATGCTTATACCAACATTTGTTCCTGCTGGAGTATCACCCTCTGCAAATTTGTGAAGTGGAGCTGATATTGACACGAAGTTTATCCCCAAAGGGATCTAATATCTATAATAATAAAAGTGTAATATGCTAATTGGACCTGACAGCTGAACAACTGTCTGGATGTCCTTCTGGATGATCTTCCAGAAGAAGCCAGGGCTGTGAGGGCAGAGCACCTTGAACCAATTTCGTGCATTGGGACGCTAGTTGATTAATAACACTCTCATGTGTTCCTTAAGTCAATACTTTTCTCTACCTTTCAATTTTCCAAGGCATAAGTATATTTTTTTATTTATGTCATTGATTTTCTATTCTATTTATTTTATTTTTATTTATTTTTATTGATTAAGTTATGACATATGCATCCTTATCCCCACATTACCCCAAATCCCCCCTCCACTCATGCCCTCACCCCCTGTTGTCTGTGTCCATTGGTTAGGCCTATATGCTAGCATATAAGTACTTTGGTTGATCTCTCCCCTTACCCCCACCCTCCACTACCTTTCCTCTGAGGTTTGACGGTCTGATTGATGCTTCTCTGTCCCTGGATCTGTTTTTGTTCATCAGTTTATGTTGTTCATTATATTCCACAAATGAGTGAGATCATGTGATATTTATCTTTCTCTGACTGGCTTATTTCACTTAGCATAATCACCAAAAATTTAAGATACCTAGGAATAAACTTGACTAAGGAGGTAAAAGACCTATACGCAGAAAACTACAGGACACTGAAAACAGAGATAGAGGAAGATATAAACAGATGGAAGAACATACCGTGTTCATGGATTGGTAGAATCAACATCATCAAGATGTCCATACTACCCAAAGCAATCTATAGATTCAATGCACTTCCCATTAAAATACTAACGACATATTTCACAGACCTAGAACAAACTTTCCAAAAATTCATCTGGAATAAAAAAAGGCCCCAAATAGCTGCAGCAATCCTGAGAAAGAAGAACAAAATAGGTGGGATCTCAATACCAGATATCAAGCTGTATTACAAAGCCACTGTTCTCAAAGTTGCCTGGTACTGGCACAAGAACAGACATATAGATCAATGGAATAGAATAGAGAACTCAGAAATGAACCCAAACCACTATGCTCAATTGATATTCGACAAAGGAGGCATGAACATACAATGGAGTCAAGACAGCTTCTTCATTAAATGGTGTTGGGAAAATTGGACAGATACATGCAAAAAAAATGAAACTAGACCACCACCTTACACCATACACAAAAATAAACTCAAAATGGATAAAGGACTTAAACATAAGATGGGAAACCATGAAAATACTAGAGGAATCCACAGACAGCAAAATCTCAGACATATGTGAAAGCAATTTCTTCACTGATACTGCTCCTAGGGCAATGGAAACTAAAAAGAAAATAAACAAATGGGACTACATCAAAATAAAAAGCTTCTGCACAGCAAAGGAAACCAACAACAAAACAACAAGAAAGCCCACTGCATGGGAGAACATATTTGCCAATGTTATCACCGATAAGGGTTTAATCTCAAACATTTACAGGGAACTCATACAACTTAACAAAAGGAAGATAAACAACCCAATCAAAAAATGGGCAATGGACATAATAGATATTTTTGAAAGAAGACAGAAGAAAGGCCAAAAGACATATGAAAACATGTTCAAAGTCACTAATCATCCGAGAGATGCAAATCAAAACAACAATGAGATACCATCTCACACCTGTCAGAATGGCTATCATCAACAACTCAACAAATGACAAGTGCTGGCAAGGATGTGGAGAAAAAGGAACCCTCGTGAACTGCTGGTGGGAATGCAGGCTGGTGCAGCCACTGTGGAGAACAGTATGGAGTTTCCTCAAAAAACTAAAAATGGAACTTCCATTTGACCCAGTGATCCCACTACTAGGAATATACCCCAAGAAACTCGAAACACCAATCAGAACCAATATATGCATCCCTATGTTCATAGCAGCACAATTTACAATAGCTAAGATTTGGAAACAGCATAAGTGCCCATCAATAGATGAGTGGATTAGAAAACTGTGGTACATCTACACAATGGAATACTACGTGGCGGTAAAAAAGAAGGAATTCTTACCATTTGCAACAGCATGGATGGAACTGGAGAGCATTATGCTAAGTGAAATAAGTAACATTTATGTCTGCTATTTCCTTTTTTCCCTTTCAAGGGTGAACTATGCTTCTAATATTTTACTCCCCTCTGTTGTTCCTCTATGCTTTCAGAAACTCTCAGTTAAACCTGTTTCTTAACTTGGTATCTTTTCAACTCTGATACATGTAGGGTAGGCACTTTTTATTAGGTTTAGATGTTTTCTTTTGCTTTCCATTTGATTTCTGACTCAGACATTTTTTTGCTAACATATTGTTCTAAATTTCAACTTAGTGAGAGATATAAAATCATTAAGAGCTGGACCTCTCACAAGTATCTACTCTTCAGGCAAATCATGTTCACTTTCACCTTTTAGAGTTGGATAATAGTGCCCGACAGATATTCTCCCATTAGACCAATGCCTAACCCAGGTCTGAACTTGATCTTTCATTGTCCTGTCTCACGCCTCTTTAACATGTCTCATTTTTTATGTACATTTTTGAGTTCTAATTCATTAAATTTCTCACTTGTTCTTTTATGGCACAGGTTATAACTAAATTTCTACCTGAAAGAAGTGTGCTACCTTGAAACTCACATAATAATTATTTTATACTATTTTAGAGTTTTTCTGCTTTTATCCGATCAATTCTTTCCATATTCCCTGTAATCATTTATTTCCTGTATAACTGTCCTTTATAATAAATTTTGTTCCCCAATTGTTCTTTTTTGCCTGGATTTTTTTTTTACCTGAATCTTTCTATAATCTCTTAGATCCTGGGCCCTGCTGGAAAATAACATCTGGCTGTTTTCTTAGAACTTTCATCTCTTTCTCTGTTAGATTTTTTGGTTATAGTCACTTCTTTCTATATAGTTAAAACTTCGATATTCCCCACTTTAATAATATCCTTTTCAAAGAAGTTAATAGGGAGCAATCTTCATTTTCTACTTACATTATTCTATCTGGCCTTTGATATCTCATTTTTTTCTTTCAGAAAAATAGAACCTTGTATGCCTTATCTTTCTTCTAAGTAAATGCCTTGTTTTCATTCTTTTACTGCTCCTATTCTGACATTAAAATTCAAATATACTTTTCAAAATCACTCTAGTTCCTTCTTGTTTTCCCTAAATACCTCTGATCTTATAGACAAAATCTAGGAGTAAGTTTTTAAAAATGTTTTCTTTCATCTGTGTTTTCCATCATTTCATTACCTTATTTCTCTACCTCAACCTAAGATGACATATTATCTTTATCCAGTTTTTGACTTCTTTAATCTAAAGTCATAATCAATATTTAAAAAGTTAATAAATCTCAAGTAATCTCAAAACCATTTTGTTGAAATATGTCAATTTAGTCTATGGATGAAACAGATGAATTTAGGTTTACCACTATCATAGCGTTATTCCTAGATCCAAACAAAGAACATAATTTGTAGAAACAAATGTGGTACTCCAGCCCTTATGAGTTTGGCACTAACAATTTAAAGTTAAAAAGAGATATACTAGTGCTCTAAAGCACACTTTCACTTAATGTAATTGCTTAAAGACAGTGAAAAACATCAAAAGAGAAGCCAATAATCTTTGTTGTCTAACATGCTGATATCTGGAAAGACTTGGTTTTTTGTTTGTTTATTATTTTTATTTCTGTTTTTGTGTGTTCTCTTATTTTTCAATGAACATAAATGATTGTTTAGTAGTTGAATTTTGATTTTTGTTTTTTTAAAAGAAAACAAAGAGAAATTTGAATGTAAAACTCTATCATGAGAACTTTTTTTAATGGTTCTTCTTAATCAATAAAGAAAAAAATTTAAAAAGACTTTTTTTAAACCACTAGCTGAATATTGATTCAACTCACTCTGCTTACTAAGGCCTCTACAATAATCATGCATTAACTGAGGACAACATGAGGCCCCAAACATATGCCTCAGCCAGTGTTTATATATTTTAAAGTCAAACAGGCACACCCTGAACTGTAAAGCCCCCACCATTTGATCATGATCATCTGGGGTATGGTATATAAGATTAAGGCCCCATTGGTCTGCTTCTTTCCTGAGGCTTATGACTAGCTGAGAGAGAGAGAGAGAGAGAGCAAGAGAGAGAGAGAAAGAGATCAAATTACTAGAATCAGAAATAAAAGAGAAGTCATTTTTGCCAACCTTATGAGAGGAAAAGCATTATGCAGGAATACAATGAGTAATTGTATGCAAATAATTTATATATCTTAGATAAAATAGACACATTCCTAGAAATACACATTCTACCAAGTAGACTCAAGAAGAAATAGAAAATCTGAGTACGCTTATAATAAGTAAAGGGATTGAATTAGTAATAATTAAAAAAACCCACAAAACTACCAGCAAAGAAAGCCTTGGACCAGATGAGCTCACTGGTAAATTCTCAAAATATTTAAAGAAGAATTAGCACCAATCTTTCTAGAATTTTTAAAAATGTAAAGAGGAGGGAACACTTTCCTACTAATTCTTTGAGTCCAGTATTAGCCTGATACCTAAACCATACAAATACATTTTAATTAAAAAAACTCAAGATCAAAATGTCTCAAGAATACAGATGCAAAAACCCTAAACAAAGATACTAGTAAATCAAACTCAGCAACATATAAAAAAGATTATACAAAATTATTAACATGATCAAGTAGTATTCATTTCAGGAAAGCAAGGTTGGTAGAACATTTGAAAATCAATGCAAAACACCATATTAATAAAATAAAGGGTCAAAACTACATGCAAAAAAGCATTTGACATAATCCCACACTCTTTCCAAGTCGAAACATTCAACAAACTAGAAATTAAAGAAAATTTCTTCAACCTGATCCAGGAAATTTATGAAACACCCACAGTGAACATCATCCTAAAAGACTAAAAGCTTTGCCCTTGAGATCAAGAACCAAACAAAGATGCTCACCAGGGCAATTACTGAAATAAAATAAAAGGCATTGGTATTAGAAAAGAAGTAAACCTATTTCTATTCACAAATTACATGATTTTATGTATAGAAAATTCTAGTAATCTATAAAAATATTTTCAGTTAATAACCAAGCTTAGCAAGTTTCCAGGATATAAGATGAATACAAAAAAAATTGTATTTCTATACATAAACAATGAGAACTATGAAAATTAAATTATCATCAAATTGCATTGATAATAAGATAAAAGTAATAAAATACTTAGGAGTAACTATAACAAAATAAGTGTAACACTTGTATACTAGAAGCTGCAAAATGCCATTGAATGGATTTTGGCACTAATACATAGAGAAAAAACAAGGAAAAGATCATAGTGCCTGATGAGAAATAAGAAAGTTCCTTTAGTTCCCCACATTCCAGAATCATTTCCCACCTAGCCCTGCTCTCTTCTACTTCTTATCCTTTCAATAATCCATTTCTCTAACCATTAATTATTTCATTCATGCAACAAATATCACTCAAATGACTACCATATGCCACATAGTATTCTAAGCCTCAATATTGTATCGGTTTATAAAACAAAGGTCTTTGCTCTCATAGATATTACATTCTACTGGTGGAAGATAGACAACAAAGAATAAACATTAAAAGTAAATTACACAAGTGACAGCGGTAATAAATACTATGAAAAAAGAAGAAAAAGTAACTATGAAGGAGGCCAACACTATGGGGTGCAGGTGGAGTAAATGGATTTGTGATTAAATGACATTTAAATAAA
Source organism: Myotis nattereri (assembly GCF_964212035.1). Classification (NCBI taxonomy): domain Eukaryota; kingdom Metazoa; phylum Chordata; class Mammalia; order Chiroptera; family Vespertilionidae; genus Myotis; species Myotis nattereri. The sequence goes on from NC_138078.1 coordinate 89,959,800, forward strand.
GAGTTGGAAGGAGTGAAGAATTAGACCCTGTAGATATATGTGGGGGTAGAGGGGGTTTTCATACAGATGTAACAATCAGACAAAGGCTTTCATGCAGATGTGCACCTAAAATATTCAAGAAATAATAGTGAGAATCTTGTTCTTCTAACTTATATCACTTAATGAATGCAGTAACTGAATTCAGACGAAAGAATGCAGATTTCAGATGATATACACTGATTCAATAAAAAAACAAAAACCTTGTCCTTGTGAATTATGAATAATGATTGAAACTGCCAAATGTATAGGAGGTATTTTTCAAATTATAAAAGCAAAAAAAAAATAATATCAAGAATGCACATGTGACTAGAATCAAATAAGCTGAATAACGTGAGAAGGCTAGTAGATGAAATTAGAACCATGGCACAAGGATGGTGGAGATTATGTAGGGCCTTGTAGATCATTGATATTATTTTGGTTTAAACCCTAAGCGAAATGTGGAATTATTGGAGAGTGGTTTGATCAAACTTAAGTTTAAAAAAATAGCTGCTGTGCTAAGACTAGAATGTAGGGTCAAGGGTAAAGCACAAAGACAAGATAGAGACAATAGCAAAATTACAAATGAGAAGTGATCATGGCTTTATTAGAGTTAATAGCACTGGATATGGTGAGAAGACATCAGATTTAAATCAATGTTATTTTCTTACAAACCAGATGTAATATATGAGAAAAATGTAGCAACGAAAGATTATTTTACTATTTCTGGCCTAATAGCTTATAACAGTGGTCAGCAAACCGCGGCTCGCGAGCCACATGTGGCTGTTTGGACCCTTGAGTGTGGCTCTTCCACAAAATACCACATGCGGGCGCGCATGTACAGTGCGATTGAAACTTTGTGGACCATGCACAGAAGTCGGTTTTTGGCCTGGGAGAGTATATTTTGAAGAAGTGGCATTAGAAGAAGTGGGGGGTGTCAGTCGGTTGGGCGACGGGAGATGCGGTGCAGGTGTACCCTAATTAAGTTAATAACAATGTACCTACCTATATAGTTTAAGTTTAAAAAATTTGTCTCTCAAAAGAAATTTCAATCGTTGTACTGTTGATATTTGTCTCTGTTGCCTAATGAGTTTGCCAACCACTGGCCTCTAAGGATGAAAGTTCATCAAACTATCCATAGTATTCTTTCAACAAATCCCCTTTTATCTGGAATAATGTAAGTAGAAATTTTCCTTACAACCCAATGATTACTAAGGAAATTATATCTAGACTGGTTGGATCCCAGTTGGAAAGGGTGGCCAGGACATTTGTGTCCAGAGTGAAGCAAATGAGAAAGCAAAATCATATACAAAATAATGCACTAAAAATCTTTTTTTAAAAAATATATTTTATTGATTTTCCACAGAGAGGAAGGGAGAGAGATAGAGAGTCAGAAACATCGATGAGAGAGAAACATCGATCAGCTGCCTCCTGCACATCCCCCACTGGGGACGTGCCCGCAACCCAGGTACATGCCCTTGACCGGAATCAAACCTGGGACCTTTCAGTCCGCAGGCTGACGCTCTATCCACTGAGCCAAACCGGTTTCAGCAGGCACTAAAAATCTTTAATCCTCCCTAGCTATGCCACATGCTACAAGGTAATAAAACTGGAAAAGGAATGAGAAAGTGAAAAATTTTTAGTCTAATAATTCCTTTGCCAATAGATCCGACATCCTGGAAGGAATTTGGTTGATATCAATTAGAACAATCTGAGATACTCAGCATATCGATTAAGCAAAGGGTTTGACCAATTTGGAGGCTCAAATCCACCAAACTGACGAGAATGACACAACTGCTTTCATTGCAAAAATCTGCTGCTGATGCTTCCTGAGACTTTTGCATCAGAGACCATGGAGAAAGTCAAGTAGTAGAGCACAAGCAGTTTGAAATGCCATGTCCCACAGGCACTTGCCAGTCTGAGCAGAATAGAAACAGCAGAAGAAAAATTCTTCTAATTTTCAAAAAAGTGTATTCTTACCATTTGCAACAGCATGGATGGAACTGGAGAGCATTATGCTAAGTGAAATAAGCCAGTCAGAGAAAGATAAATATCACATGATTTCACTCATTTGTGGATTATACTGAACAACGTAAACTGATGAACAAAAGCAGATCCAGAGACAAAGAAGCACCAATTAGACCATCAAACCTCAGAGGGAAGGTAGGGGAGGGTGGGAGTAAGGGGGAGAGATCAACCAAAGGACTTGTATGCAAGCATATAGGCCTGACCAATGGACACAGACAACAGGGGATGAGGGTATGAGTGGGGGGATGGGGGGTAAGGGGGGATAAGGACACATATGTAATATCTTAATCAATAAAAAAATTTAAAAATAAAAAAGTGTATTCCATTCTAAAGCAATACATAGCTCCTCCAAACAAGTCAATACAAAAATATAAGCCTTAACACATTGTATGTGGGAAACGTATTTATACATTTTACGTATTTATACATTCTACCAGTGTAGTAGAGCGCGGGACACGTATTAATACATTTTTTATAGACTAGCGGTAGAATGTGGGTAACGTATAAATACGTAAACTAAAGTTATCGTAATTTTACTGAACGTTGCCATTTGCGCAAAAAATTAGCAAAAATGACCCGCGCCACCTGTTAGTGTGCGATAAAAACTACCCGCAAACAATGTGTTAACATTTCTGGGTAAGATTTTCTTCTACTGTATCATTGCCGCCTTTCAAATTTTGAAAGAGAGGGAGAGAGAGAAGCAGACAAAAGAGTAAAGCTTCTTTCTTTAATGATATCAGAGTGAAATTATGTAGGCTTCAAGTTCTTTCATGACTAAGTACTACAGTACTACTTGTTTACCTGTGGAGTAATTTATGATTGACAACCAATGAGTCAATTAACAAAAGCACAGAAAATAGCCTAGTAAAATCACATGTCTTCTAGGAAAAACTATAGGGTTCTGTAGCACTTTAGAACCCTTTGGAAATAGAGATGAAGAAATATCTAAAATACATACACTTTTGAAAAAAAGCACAATGTTCACAGGCCTGCAATTGATAAGGCAGTTTTAGCTATCAGAATTAATATGATCTGGTAGCTGCTGCTAATGATTGATAGCCACTATAACTCTTCTCCTACAGCACCAATTTTGGTGAAATGTAAAACAGTGCCTGGCCTTGATTTGGAAGAAAAATATGCCTTTCTTTTGCTGAGTATGGCTATCTTAAGTATACCATTGACACAAATAGCAATTGCAAAGTCATCGTGGGAATTAGCATGAGTGTCTAACTTTGGAGATGTTTTGAGGACATCAGTGGGTGAAAAGTGACTTCATTGACCCTATATGATAATTTTAAAAGAGGGAAGCTTTTCCGTATTCATGATTTTCTTATCAAATGAATATATGAATTATGATAGACTTCTGTTGCAACAGTGGATGGAGTGGTTTTTTATAAATATTATAAAGAAATTATACAACTGAAATTATCAGTACTGCAATTTTTTCTTCAAGTAAGAGAGAGGCAGTGTGCTTATCCAACCACATTATCTCCTGGATCCCTTTGAAAATTATAACACACATTTTGATAGGGTTGATTAAGGTTACAAGTAAAGTCTATGGCCAAGGAACAAAGTAGAGATTGTTACATTAGCTGAATTAATTGTATTTTAATGAAGCTAACTGCCCATACTTAAGATAAAGCATAAGCTCAAATAGAATTAGGTTTTCATTCAGCTACAAAGAGAATAGATTTTTACCAGGTATTTGTATTTTCTCTTACAAACATCTCAAAAGAGATTTTCTTTAGATTTATTACTAAGATAAATGGTGTTATATGGAAGAGAGTCTCCAAGTTAACAAATGCTAGGTTTCTCTGATCTCTTAAGGCAATAAGAAGAAACTTTGAGGGTTTAGAACAGGGGTGGGCAAACTTTTTGACTCGAGGGCCACAATGGGTTCTTAAACTGAACTCAGAAGAAGGAGCTGCGGCCGTGTTTCCCAACGTTGCCATGTTAACACTGCTGCTGGTGAAGGAGCGGAGGGGAGAGCAAGAGAACCCTCCGCTCGCTCCACTGGCCGGATAGAACAGCCAAACGGGCCGGATCCGGCCCGTGGGCCGTAGTTTGCCCACAGCTGGTTTAGAATCTTAAAAGAGTTTACTGAAAAATATTCTGGATCCCCTTACCATGTCTGAGATCCCATGAGCATGAGTTTGGTTGAAGGCAATGTTTCAGACAATATGAATCTATATGTCTATCATTCTACTTGGATATAATATAAATATACTATGCATTGAGTTTATGATTGAGCCTACCTATTCAGGTAAAACTGACAAAAACATGGCTTTTGAAGGATTAAACAATTAAAAAGAAATAATATTTTAATTGGATCCAATTGTAATTGGATCTATTCCCATATTGGCCAATGTGTTTCACAAGCAAAATATTAGATTCCTTAGCTATTGACAATTCCTCCCAGAACAAGAATCACTCAAAAAAATCAAGAAGTGACAACTATAATAAATCAAAGGAAATCTACTTTTAAGTCACAAATATCCTTGAAACTTATTGCTCAAAACAGGTAACTACATGGAGAAACGTGAGGTTATATATTTGAGGTTATATTTATATGAGAAAATGTAAGACAGTCAGGTGACATTAGAATTAAAAAGTTAAACAGAAAACAGTGTTACCATTGAAGAAAGCCTTTAAAATCCCACCCACTTTAAGCCTCAAATAAAATTGAGGTATCTACTGTGTCCTTCATCTAAGACAATTTTGCCACTGGCCAATTGGAAGAAGTAATTAATTATTATCTCCTTTTTATCTCACAGTTTTAGAGATAAAGTAAGCATCAGAATTCAGGAGAAGAATAGGTATCTCCCCCAAAATAAATTCTGTCTTTATATTTGGTGTTTCAATACCAATAGGTAAAGTTCAGCATTGTTTCAGAAGCCACATGCATGGCTGATGGGTTCATAATCCATAAAAAGCAAATAAGAGTGACATCAATCCAGGTTCCATCAAGAAGCAAGGTTAGTTTGTTTTCAATTTTAGAAACACCTCATTTGTTCAAAGGTACAGTAAGAGTTGAACACAGCACAAAATTCACTTTCTCTTTTCAAAATATGTGAATTGAGAACAGTGTTTTGGAGAGATTGTACTGCATTCATGTTGTGAATAATTTTCTTACAACTGCTGAGCTGTCTGTTAAACAGATATGTCTTGCCTCCTCAAACACCTGGACTTTTGTTCTTTTAAATTTCAGTAAACAGCTTTTGTTTGAATCCCATAAACAACAAATACTCCAATAAATAACAATTCATGGTTGAATGAGTCAAATACGTATGAAGGGAAATAAGCTATGTTTGGAAAGTTGTTTTAGACATTGTTTTCTGTAGAGAAAGGGCAGCACACTGACAGCTTTGAGGTCTGTCTTTCAGCTACACCATCTCTGGCCAAGTAAGAAATTGTCATGTTTGGCATTTCTTTTGAAGCTATTTTTCATGAACCGATGTCTCAACCAGCCTGACATATCATCTGTAAAAAGTTCATTATGCCTTTGGTAAATATTTTATAAATTGGGAAACATAAAACTTCAATCAGCAGATCTGGGCCAGGCCTTTCCAGAAGCAAAAGAACAATAAAATGAAAAAAAAATATGCAGGACTATGCAACCAATAGCATAATTTCTAGATATTCAGCCTTCTGACAATCAATTATTTTATAAGATCTCTTACCTGAAAGTGTTTCGAAGCTTTAAATAAATGTAGTGCCCCTATGTGTACTAAAATGAATGCTGATTAGTGTAGTAATCCCAATTTGTTCAACGCAACATACTACCTTCTTATTACTACCTCAACATGTGTTGAAATAAGGTGATTTTCATGAATTTTAAACTGAATTGCTTTAAATCTCCAACTTTCTTCATCTTTAGGATTATGCATTTATGTGGAAATAGTGCATTACTGTGGTGCGATAGTTACATTCAAAATTATCAGATGTTTAGTGTCTTAATTCTATGCATTGTTACATAGTTTATTACAACATAAAATATAATTTAAGTTCAGTCAGTAGTATCTGTTTAACAACTATAATTTTCTAGCTAACCACATGTCCTATTCTTAAATAAAATAATAGATAATCTACTTAATTCAGAGTCCATCTTTCATAATCCCTTGTGTTTCAAATTAATGGGATTTAATTATACTTATCTATTATTAGGCAATATAGTGGTCAGCACTATGTTAAAAAGGAAACAGTCTTATAATCAAGGCTTTCTGTCTAAATGAGAACAAGTTTGTTATTTAATAGCAAGTAAAATATATTAACTACCCTTCTTACATTAGAAACCAAGATAGTCAAGGCTGAAAGCAATGCAAGTAAATGATTTATATTCTCACACAAATATATATTTTTCAACACCAATTATATTTTCTACCATGATCACAGTGTCCTCCTATATTGTTAGCATTTTAGTGATTCAAAATAAGAAGAGGAAGGGAAAGAGCGTTAGACATCCAGGGACTAGGGAACGGAAGGGAGAGATAAGTCAAAGAAGACAACTTATACAATTTCCAAAAAACTTTATTTTTAAATAGAAAATTAATAACCCTTTTTCACTCAGTGCAATATATTTTAAAGTACTTAGGTTAGCAAACATTCGAGACTAAAATTTCAAATTTGTTAGCAAAGTAGACACATTTATAATTAGCATATTTGTTAATGATTGAATGAGATGGTAGCATGATACATAGAACTACTTAAGGGCAGTATTTTGTTTTGTTTTCATTTCAGATCACCAACAACAACTTGGTGACTGAGTCACAGTAAGGGTTAAGAAAAAGGGGTTGTTGTGTGAATGGATGAAAAGAGTGGAAAAGAAAATCACGAGGAAAAAAAAGACGGGGAAAAGGAAAGGGAAGAAAAAATAGTAGCCAATTACGTTTGTCCCAAACTGAACCCATCAAAGAGGAATGAAAGCCACCTTGAACCTTCACACTTTCAGGACAGTGTCACAGTATTTTCCCTCTCTCAGGCTTCCAAACAATAATATTTTTTAAACTAAAAAACTGATAGTTTTTCTTATCTTAATGTGTATAAACAGTTCCTGGAATATTCAAGAGATATTTAATTCCTCCATGCAATATTAGTTTTTATCCAATTATAATAAATATTTATTGTTTGAATTTACTCAGTAATTTTTTGAAATATCTAATCTTCCACCATGTGTGAGTATTAAAGATCAAGTTCAGTGTCAGAATGATAAAAAATCTTCATTTCCAATTTAACTTTTTCAATTGAAATTAGAATTCAGACTTTTGGCAGAAACAAAGCTCATTGTCCACTATCACAGTTCTGACAGACAGAAGCTATCTTCCATGAACCGATGTCTCAACCGGCCTGACATATCATCTGTAAAATGTCCATTATGCCTTTGGTAAATATTTTATAAATTGGGAAACATAAAAGTTCAATCAGCAGATCTGGGCCAGGCCTATCCAGAAGCAAAAGAATAATAAAATGTGAATGTGTCTACGTGCTCACACTTGGAACTAAACACACTTCCCTTTAAATTATGCCTACTGAAACAATAGCTTGTCATTTTTTTCTAAGCATATTAAGCATGTTTAAGACTGTTTTCTTGAAAAATATAGCTAAAAGGTACCAGAGTACAAAAAACATGAGAATGTTACAAACATATAAGAAAATATAATCTGTGAATTTGTTGCAGTTTATATTTTCATAACTCATCATTTTACCAAAGTAAGACCTGCTAGAGTCTTAAGCCTCAAACTTTGTTTTTTTCCAGTACTTTTTTAAAGCAGTCATTAAAAACAAACAAACAAACAAACAAACAAGTTGCAGGAATAGGAGAGGAAGTACTAAATAAGGAAAGGAGACAGTCAATGGCCTCAAGGCGGGGTGTTTAGAAGCAGGCCTTGAAGTCAAAACTTGTGGCCAGAATCTCAGATCTGATGTTGACTAGGTTTAAAAGTTAAGCAAGTTATCTATCTGTATGACCTTGTATTTCTTCTCCATCAGTATCCTGGGGTCAATGACATCCACTTTGCAATTTAAGACATAGCTGCATATATAGACAGACAGATATAAATATATAGATACATGTCACACAGTGGATGTTCAATTAATAGTGCAGGTATTACTACTACTACCATTACTACTACAACTATTATTATTACCATAGACTGTTATGCCTGTTGGAGATTAAGTATGGGAAGAAAATGCTGGAATCCCAAAAGTGGCAGTTAAATCTCAAGCACATTCAAGCCTTGTGTTTAATCTGTTTATTTCTAAAATTAAAGTGATTAAAGTTTAATAATATCTTATGATTATATTCTCCTCTATAATTTTCAAATTGGCTTCCAAAAAGCAATATTGCTGTTTGAATTGTTTTCAACATTTTTTGGACTATTCCATCCTGACCAAGTGTTATTCTGAGGCAATTGCAAAATTAAACTTAAAAATGTCAAATTATAAAATGACAGAGTTGAAAAATTATTTAGTCTGCCCCTCTGACATAAGAAGAGAGTGAGGCCTAAGAAAGTTGCAATAACTTTACCAAAACTACATAGAAAATAATCAGTAATTCTAAAATATTTGCAGTATTATCTACTTATAAAAAAACCATGGGTGGTGTTCATCACATACAGATGAACAGCCATGACCGAGCAGAAGGAAGTCAGTCCTACAGGGGTTGTCTTGGCAATGGCTGCACCCTCCCCCAAGCTGTTTCCCAGAGCTTTTTCCTGTAAGGGTGGAGTTTGAGGCAGGAACCTGCCCTTGGAGCATGGTGGCAGATCTTTCTAAAGTGTGCCGTGCCAGCACGGGGTGAACCTGAGTGGGGGAGGCTGAAAGGCTTAGAAAAGACAGACAAGAGAATGAAAGCTGGGTCTCAGTGGGACACTGCTTCTCTGAGAGACAGAGACCATGCCCACAGCCATGCCTTTATTTTATAGCAGAAGCTACGAGGCAAAGTAAGGGCATGACCAAGATGTTTACAACATTCTCCTGGGTTTCAATCCTACTCAACTACATGCACCTGAACTCTATCAAGCCCACCTCACTCAGGCACGTGGGGCCACGTGTTCAGAACATAGGTTCAAGCTTACAACTACAGCTGTTGGCTATAATTGTGCTGGGAGGGCCCTGCCCTCCAAGCTGGGACTTGCACGTAGCAATGAGAGGACTGTGCCCTCTCATCAGTCCAAGGCTTGAACCTGTCCAAAACACGGTAGCGGCTCCCCACAATAAAGTTTTAATTCTGTTTCTTTGTTACTAATGTTGTGGCCCCACCCCATAACAAAGAAACAAAGGAACATTTCCCCATCAAATTTCTGAATAACATTACTCCTTCAGGAATGCCGTGTCATAAATTAAAATTGAAAGTGGGTGTTATCATCATGCTATTGGGAAATCTCAATAGTAAATGGGGTCTTTGTAATGGTACCAGATTTATTATCAAAAGATTACGACCTAACACTATCAAAGCTGAAGCATTAACAGGATCTGCAGAGGGAGAGGCTGTTCTGATTCCAAGAATTAATTTGTCCCCATCTGACACTGGCCTTCCATTTAAATTGATTCGATGACGGTTTCCCGTGATGCCAGAATTTGTGATGACTATTAATAAATCACAAGGACAAACTCTAGACAGAGTAGGCATGTTCCTACCTGCACCCATTTTTGCACATGGTCAGTTATATGTTGTTTTCTCTAGAGTTTGAAGAGCATATGATGTTACAGTTAAAGTTCTAAGTACTTCATCACAAGGGAAATTAGTCAAACACTCTGAAAGTGTTTTCACTCTTAATGTGGTATACATGGAGATATTAGAATAAGTTTAATCACTTTATCAGTCATTGTTTGCATCGCTGTTGTTTTTATATCATGTTTTTGTTGTTTTCATATCATGTTTTTGTCATTTTTATATCATGCCTCTGTTGTTGTTATATCCTTTTGTTACTGTTTAATTATTAATAAATGTATATATGATTTTCATATGCATTTTACTAATTTCCTTTCATCTCTCACACTTCTATTATAGAGAAAGGGCAAATAGCAATATTAAAATATCTCTGCTAATTAATTCCCTTTTATAAAAAATATATTTTATTGATTTTTTACAATAAAGAGGAAGGGAGAGGGATAGAGAGTTAAAAACATCAATGAGAAACATCGATCAGCTGCCTCCTGCACACTCCCCTCTGGGGATGTGCCCGCAACCAAGGTACATGCCCTTGACCAGAATCGAACCTGGGACCCTTGAGTCCGCAGGCCGATGCTCTATCCACTGAGCCAAACCGGTTAGGGCAATTAATTCCCTTTTAATGTGCATGAATTTCATGCACCAGGCTACTAGTTTACAAATAAAAATGAATGAGAACTATCATAAGAAAATAGTTTCAAGTCTAACCAATAACCAAGCATTCTAAATGATGTTTAATTAAAAAAAATTAAACAATTAAAATTGTGGACAGTTTCTTAGATCATGATTACAATGAAACGTGGACCTGAGACTAAGCATGTTAATGTCTACAGTGTAAACATATTATTGACCTAGTACAGAAATCAGTACATTTTGTGTCCATACCAGAGATATTTTCAAAGCCATATTTAGAGTAATGTTTGATTTTGATGTCATTCAATTTTGAGGAGAGTTTCTTTATTCCTACAGTATAGTACCAGGAATAAAAATTCAAACCTTTAAGTCTACTTTCGAGTGTGATCATCCTATATAATAAAAGCCTAATATGCTAAGTGTCTGACCGTTCATTCAACCAGTCTCTATGACACGCACTGACCACAAGGGGGCAGGCACTCCAACTAGTAGGTTAGCTTGCTTCTGGGTTCTGGTCAATGGGGACTGGGTGAGATGGGCCAAACACTCCCTGGAGCCCTCCTATGGTCCCTCCCCTCCATTGTGCACCAGTGGGGTCCCTCAGCCTGGCCTGTGCCCTCTCACAATCTGGGACCCCTCAGAGGATGTCAGAGAGCCATTTTCAGCCCAATTCCTGCAGGCGAGGCCAAGGGACCCCACTGGTGCATCAATCCGTGCACCAGGCCTCTAGTTTAATATAATACTTCTAAATTTTTTTAGTTGGCTAATCCATTTGGTGATACAAAATATTCATGATCTTTTGATCTCATCCTCTCTGGTTCACCTCAGGAAAAAAAAAATCATCAGAATTAATCAAAACCTATCATCTTCATATTTACCTTTTTAAAATTTTAAGTAAAATATTTATTCATGAGAGAAACCAAAATGTAGCCATTACCACATCACATGTGTAAATATTAAGTTATTAATTCACAGATTATCTAAAGATTCTTAAATATCAAAACCCATGTGGTAGAACTATTATTTACTTTGTTTGCATTCTATTCCATGCTGTAGATTTGACATTGTATATTATTATGATAAATCCTAATGATCACTCTCCTAGGCACGTGTTATTCTTGATTATATCTTGACCATTTTCAGATAAAGACATTGTTCCTAAGCAAGTTTAAATAATTTGTTCATGGTTTTATAATCTGAATTTGTACCAAAGTTTGTAAATATTCTCTTTCAATGACACTTGCTGCCCCTCCCCCAATAAAATCTTCAGATATTGTTTCTAAAAATCTAAGAAAAAGAAATGCTTTTCAGGACTGGCACAGATTTGATATAAAATAAAAATAGAATTCTGCCCTGAGCACAAGCTCCCATAGTGGTCAGAACATTCCTCCATCCTGGTCCGTCTACTGATACCACAGAGTATTTGACTTGACGGTTACATAGATATCAAAAGCAGTAGTCATAGAAGTGGCTCCTGGGAGACTGTCTGTGTCTGGCAGGGATGAGCAATACATTATCAGGAAAGAGAAAGGAAAATCCTGATGGAACCTGCACTGCATAGTAGTTCTACCCTTCTCTTATTTGGCCTTTTCTATTCCCCTCCTTTAGCTTACTTCCTAATTTGCTATTCTTTTTCCCTTCCTCATCTGTCTGCTCAGACTCAGGACACCTACCAATAACTTCTCCCCAAATAAATGTGTAAAATATTTAGAGAACATATAAAACTATGATAATATATCCACAACACTCTCTACTCTCATTTTATACTGATATTTCACTATTTAGTATTGTTTGGTATATGTGCTTCTGATTCAGTTCCTAATACACATGAAGTTCTAATTTGCATGAAGAAACATATATTTTGAGTAATCATTGAATATGTTCTCCAAGCTCCTATCAGGCACACAGTGGTATCCACTCAGTAAATATATGTTCACGATGATAATGATGGTAGATTTGGTACAGTTTTTAAAAGTGGTAGTTTATGACATCCGAATACCATTTAAGTTATCCCAGTGACTATTGATCGGTGTCTCACATGAAATCACAGAGTTCATTAATATAAAGTTAGTGTAAGGAACTTTCAAGCACTACTTTGCACATTTAGATGGTCTTGCTCTAACTTCTACTTTATGAGCCTAACATGTGTGATGACAGCTGGCACAGGATTTCAAAGAAAACAGATCAGGCAAAATGAGAAAGTTCACAGTCTGTTCACTGAAATTAATGTCAACAATCAACCAAGTATTGTTATGTTTTTATAATATTTGCAAAATTTTCAATTAGAAATTTTTTCTCAAATGTAAAATTGTGAAATATATCAGAATACACATCTGATAATTTACAGAGAAAAAAGTGCCACTCAACTTTTCCTCTGAGAGTCACTATCCTTGTTACCCAGACTAAACCTACTGACTAGACAAACTGGGAAAGCACATTGTTCCTAGGGCCTCCCTGGCATCATGTATAAAGACTAGGCAGGCCCCAGTGAACTAGTAGCCATGGATATACATGGGTTACTTAATCCCTAACATTCTTTACTTCCAATGCACATTTAAGATATCTAACAATATTTAAAATTCCTCATTTAATCCATTTGAAATTTACATTTAAATAAAATATTTTAAAATAATTTAAAGCCATGTGCAGTTAGAATATATGACCTGTCCAGAAAGTGAGAAAATAGTTATTGGCAATAATTTTTGGCTGGGCTCAGAAAACAAATATGTTGACATTTGCACATGCATAAATGCATAATATTAAATTGTTATGATGCAAATTCACTGATCAGAAAAGACTATGCTTAAAAAAGCACTTCTGAAGAGTCAATGCTGGCTCCATTTAGTCTGGGACTCTAAAGAATGGGTGTTCACTAAAAATATAAAACTTTTCCAAACTAAAGAGCTTTCATGACTCTCAAAAGTAAACTGTAATAATTTCAAGATCAGACATTCTCCTAAAATGTTCACAACTCCCTGAACCTGAAAGTGTCATGAACCTAAAATTGTCTTTTTATTTCCATTCCTTTAAAAATTCCTGAAATTTCATAATGATATTAAATATTAATAAAATATTTAATATGTAGGAATATTTTATTCCATTGTTGAAAACTGAGGTTAAAAAAGAAGTGGAAATAGGTCTCATCACTGCAAATAAATAGTACTGCTGCAACTGCAATTGACACATGCATTAAAGTATGGGCTATTTTAATGGGTACAATTTAGACACACATGCACAGTATTGTTGTGTTTTTATAATATTTGCAAAACTTTCACTTGGAGATTTTTTTCTCAAATATAAATGCTTTTGCATTATAGCTTTTCACAGAAATATGAGCATCTGATTATGCTCTCCCATGTCTATACTCTGCTTGGACTAGGCATGATTGTGATATGAACATAGATGGCAGATGCCTTGACTTTTCATGTAGTTAATCATAATTGGAGGCGTTCCAAGGCATTGGTCCTGAAGAAGTGTGACAGTGTGTGGGCTTTTGTGTAACAGTAAATAAAGCAATGGAGTTTCTGCAGTTTCCAGTTTCTCTTTTCATTAAAGCTTTTGAGTTTCATTCTCTTTGCCTTTGAATAATTTCTATTAAGTAGACCTCTTTGATAATATTAAGAGAAAGAAAAAGAGCTGTTTTCTGCATATTACGTTTAATGTTGCTCAATAGTTAATCATAAAAAAGTCAATTGCCTGTTTTCTATACCTGATGTAGAAATTTATTTGGTGGACTGAGTTTGAATGTGAAATGGTGATAAATCATTGAAAACTACCTCCAAAATTATCTGTTCTTTTGTTCCTGATAGTGAGAGAAGAAATTTATAATAAATCAAAAAATAAAGGAAAGCATGGTAAATGCCTTTCCTGAAATTAAAACAAGAATAACAATCAAATTCTGCCTATTCTCATTTATGTAAAATCTCATTTTATTTCAATAATTGTATTTAACCAGCTAAAATATTCATCCATTTTCCCAATGTAATCATTCTTCCCGCTAACTGGCAGATCATAATTCCAGTAAGGCAGCTAAAAAGACAGACTTTCCCCTAAATTTCAAGCTTTTCTGTGAGAATTAGCAACATTTGGTGTCAAATTAATAACGGAATAGAAGATTATAACACCAAAGTAGAGAAAAATTCTTGGTGGAATGTATTCAAAAAGCAAATGTGTGTACTGAACAAAGTGGGGACATTCCTGCTAAATCAGTGGCATTAATAGGCTTTATTTCAAGCTTAGCCTTTTTACACAGCAATCATCTTGCAAGTTGCCTTTTAGAGTATTCCCTATCTCATAAACAGATCTGTGGCTTCAAAGGCCAGAACAACTACTGTAAAATAGAAGATCAGTGTGCAGAGATACTACTTCAGTATGGAAGCATCTTAAAAAGAAATGTCAGAAACCCAGAAATGAATAACAAATACTACTCAGTGAACATGGCCACCAAGCCATAACTTGTCAACTTCAAGAAGTTTCATATTCTTCAAAAATATGGTTAATTTTCCTTTAAATTATGCCGCTAATTTATTTGGACATATCCATTCCTCCAGGTAACATCTCTTTATTCACCTAATGTACAGCTTTTGGTATATTTACTTTTTTCACTTTTAATCATGGTTCTGATACAAAAAGTAAGAAGCAATTGCTTTTAGTGTGTTTTGTTTTTGCTGTACTAGTTTAATATTTCTTCCTATCATTGCAATATTTAAGCTTTCCTCCTGCTTATCATTTTGTTCTTATTAGGGCAGCCCATTGGCTGTCATGTTCTCTAGTTGCTTGTTCAACGTTTGCTAACATTTTCCTCTTTGAAAGATATAGCCACCCTCAGGATTCAAATTAAAGGCAACATAATTTTTTAAAAATATATTTTATTGATTTTTTACAGAGAGGAAGCGAGATGGATGGAGAGTTAGAAACATCGATGAGAGAGAAATATTGATTAGCTGTCTCCTGCACACCTCCTACTGGGGAAGTGCCCGCAACCAAGGTACATGCACTTGACCAGAGTCAAACCTGAGACCCTTCAGTCTGCAGGCCAACGCTCTATCCACTGAGCCAAACAAGTTAGGGCATAAAGGCAGCATAATTTTAAGAACAGCCTATCTCCAAGTCTTTGATCTCCATATTTTCAATGATAGATTCTGAAGTATCAACTTCATATATCCAGAAATGCACTTAGTAATTTCAATAATCTTGGTGTTTTATTTTCAAATAAAAATTTATCTATTGCTTGGAACTTAGAACAGTTTTTCTATGTAGAGATGGCTGTGATACAAAATTGGCAGGCCTAGTAGAGCAATAGATGACACAACTTCACTGAAGATGACAATATAGCACAGGAAAGGTGGTCTCTGTTCACTTTTCAAACTCATTAATTCTCCAGCTTTTCTAATTGCCTTTAACAACACAAATTTTATTAAACCATGACATTTGTTCAATGTTCTCATAATAAAATATATTATATAATCATAAATATTTTTTCCAAATCTATTTCCTGGAAATCTGTACCTCCTTCACTTGATGCTCTTGTAAGAAAGTGAAACAATAAAACAATTCTGTAGGGAAGGGAGATCTATGAATTCCAAGGATGTTATATTATTATGTATTCTATAATTATTTTCCAGTAGTTGCCCTAGAATCTGGCTAAGAACCAAGAACTATCATCATTCCATCATTAAAGGAAACGGAACAAAGTTTCAACTCCGTTTGAAATAATCTATTCTGTCTCCCCCCCACTTCCAAGTGAGAATCCCAATGTGAGAATCCCATACCTCCTCCACACACATATATTCAGCATGAATATTTATTTTCCTGCTCTGAAGTAAACTTAAGTTTAATTAGGTCTGCAATACATTGGGGGAAAGGCTAGTTTTCAAATTGGACTTGCCTTTACCAAATATGTCAGTACCTCTTTGTTTCTGAAATTAGATTTGCATACTTCCCCTTTGTTACCTTTAAATTAAACTGCTAAGACATAACACATTGAAATCTGTTCAAAGACATTCTGTCATTACTGAAGTGTGAGCCTCTTTTTAAAAGGTAAAAGATATCATATGCATGTGTGTGTATGTGTGCTCGAACAAAATGTATGTAGGAGTAAAATGTGCACTGCAGAGGTTTCTTGCCAGCAGCCCATTAATTGAAGCTTCCTTGTTTTTCCCAATTCTGAATAATTCCCATCTTCCTTGGCTCTCTCTGAGCATGAAATCCAAATCCCTTAATGCAGGAAGGGGTAAAGCTGCAGATTAGAGCACTGAGACAGTCAAAGAATGTTAGTTTTGCCCCACGGGGAATAAAGAGCAAAGGTTTCAAATGACTTTTCTGAATGCTTGCTTGTTCCCTAAGCAACATGTGATAACTAAGATAAGATGAAAATATGCTACACTGATTATCAACTCTGAATTTGCACATGTGCGTTTGTTATGTGCAAATATTTTCTCCCAGAAATGGTACAGGTGCACTGTAGCCTTTTGCTCCACCTGACTAAAAATAGCCTTAAGTTCTGTGCTGCTATTATAATTTAATTCATACACATAGCAGCCTGTCACCTCCATTCATATAGAGTGCTTCAATTTTATATTCCCAGGGCTATCTTATAAAATTACACTACTCTCCCTTCAGCCACCCATTTGCTTTGCCTTGATAGGAAGATGGGCTCTCATCCCTGAGTCGGCAGCTTTGTAATTTATTATTTACTCCACTGCACATTCAGGTTTTCAATAATAACCGCTTTTCAATCCCTGCACACTGAGAGAATTGGTGCTTTTTGTTCATTTATTTTGGGCCCTATATCAGCTTATGAATTTCCTGAACTTGATAGCAACAGATAATGAATGAATCACTATTATTTCATTGTTCATTAGAGGTGAGTTTCAGGAGCACTGGCTTTTCAACTTTCTCTTCTCATCAGCATACTTTACATAATTGCTCTTACATCCAAATTGTATATTTCATAGTCTTTTGCCACTAAAAGCTTGCTCCGAAATAATATGCCATACCAATAATATCTCTAATCTATTTAAAACCAGCTCCTGCATTTTTAATCACTCACCTCTATCAAAACATATGATATGTATTTCTCTTATATTCCTCAAGTTTTCATCTTGAGGAAATGGTTCAATTTCTTCAAAGAAGAATATTTTTACCAAGAAATATATATATATATAATAGTATTACAGATGTCTCCCATTTTCACCCCCTTAATCCCCCTACCCCTACCCATACCCTAGGTCAGGGGTCCTCAAACTATGGCCCTCGAGCCACATGCAGCCCGCCGAAAACATTTATCCGGCCTGCTGGGTGTTTTTGCCGCCGCTGACTGTCCTGCTTAGCAGCCGACTCGTCCCGGGCCCGCAGTGCGCATGTGTGGAATGTCTGAGGGACAGTGAACTGGCCCCCTGTTTAAAAAGTTTGAGGACCTCTGCCTAGGTCTTACCACCCTATTGCCTGTGTCCATGGGCTATACATATAAGTATGTAAGTTCTTTGGTTTATATCTTCTCATTCCCCCCATCCCCACATCAAGGTATGTCAGTCTGTTCCATGCCTCCATACTTTGGGTCTTATTTTGTCCATCAATTCATTTTGTTCATTAGATTCCACAAATAAGTGACATCATGTGATATTTGTCTTTCTCAGATTGGCTTATTTCACTTAGCATAATAGCCTACAAATACATTCATGCTGCTCCAATGGATAAAATATTGTTCTTTTTAGAACTGCATAGTATTCCATTGTGTAAATATCCCACAGCTTTTTTATTCAATCATCTACAGATGGACACCTGGGATGTTTCCAGATATTAGCTATTGTAAATAATGCTGCTATGAACATAGGGGTGCATATATTCTTTCTGATTGGTGTTTCTGGGTTTTTAGGATATAGTCCCAGAAGTTAGATCCCTGGGTCAAACAGAAGTTCCATTTTTAATTATTTGAGGAAACATCACACTGTTTTCCATAGTGGCTGCACCAGTCTGCATTCCCACCAGCAGTGAACTATTATTTCCTTTTGTATGTATCATCACCAGCACTTGCTATTTGTTGATTTAATGATGATAACCATTGTGACAGATGAAAACCATCTAATTGTGGTTTTAATTTGCATCTCTTTGATGATTAGTGACTTTGAACAATTTTTCATGTGTCTCTTGGCCATTTGTATGTCCTCTTTGGAGAAATGTCAATTCAGTTCCTCTGCCCATTGTTTTAAAAAAATTGGATTGTTTGTCTTTCTGTTGTTGATTTGTATGAATACTTAATATATTTTGGATATTAACCCCTTATCAGATGTATCATTGGCAAATATGTTCTTCCATACAGAGGATTCCCTTTTGATTTTGATGGTGGTTTCTTTTGCTTTTTATTTTGATGTAGTCCCATTTTTTATTTCTTCCATATTACTCCTGACCTAGGAGATGTCTCAGAGAAAATTCTGCTACATGAGATATTTGAAATTTTACTGCCTATATTTCTTCTAAGATTTTTATGCTTTAATGTCTTAAAATTAAGTATTTTATCCATTCTGAATT
This sequence comes from Myotis nattereri, assembly GCF_964212035.1. NCBI lineage: Eukaryota > Metazoa > Chordata > Mammalia > Chiroptera > Vespertilionidae > Myotis > Myotis nattereri. The sequence goes on from NC_138078.1 coordinate 89,978,674, forward strand.
TATTTTTCAGTGTGGTATAAGTTGGAGGTCTATTCTCATCTTTTTGCATGTGTCTGTGCAGTTTCCAGAGACAGCCTTTACTCCATTGTATGCTCTTGCCTTCTTTGTCAAATATTATTTGACCATAATGGTTAGGGTCAATTTCTGGGGTCTCTGTTCTGATCCCTTCGTCTATATGCCTGTTCTTGTGCCAGTGCCAGGTTGTTTTGGTTACAATGGTTTTGTAGTATAGTTTGATATCTGGTATTGTCATCCCTCCAACATTTTTTTCCTCAAGATTTCTAAAGCTACTAGTATTTGGGGGTCCTTTATCGTTCCATATAAAATTTTTGGAGTATTTCTTCTCATTCTGTGAAATATGCCATTGGTAGTTTAATAGGGATTGCATTGAATCTATAGATTTCTTAGGGTTGTATAGAAAATTTAATGATTTAGTTCTTACAATTCATGAACATGGTATATATTTCCATTTGTTTGTAACTTCTTCTTTTTTAAAATATATTTTTTATTGATATTTTACAGAAAGGAAGTGAGAGGGATAGAGAGTCAGAAACATCGATGAGAGAGAGACATTGATCAGCTCCCTCCTGCACACCCCCCACCGGGGATGTGCCCACAACCAAGGTACATGCCCTTGACTGGAATCGAACCTGGGACCCTTGAGTCCGCAGGCCGATGCTTTATCCACTGAGCCAAACCAGCCAGAGCTGTATCTTCTTCTAATACTTTTTTCAATGTCCTATAGTTTTCTAATACAGGTCTTTTACATCTTTGGTATTCCTAGGTATCTTTTTTTTTTTGTTGTTGCAGTGATAAATGGGATTGATGTTGTTGTTGTTATTGTTTTAGTTTCTCTTTCTGAGAGTTTATTATTGGTGTATAAAAATGCCATCCATTTCTTGATGTTGATTTTGTATCCTCTTACTTTACCAAATCAATTTATTAAGTCCAGTCATTTTTTGTGAAGTATTTAAAGTTTTCTATGTACAATACCATATCATCAGCAGATAATAATAATTGTACTTCCTCCTTTACAATTTATATGCATTTTATCTCTTCTTCTTGTCTGATGGCCGTGGCTAGGACTTCCAGTACTATGTTGAATAAGAGTGATGAAAGTGGACATCCCTGTCTTGTTCTGGCTCATAAGAAAAATGCTTTCAATTTTTCCCTATTGAGTATTATATTGGCTGTAGGTTTGTCAAAAATGGTCTTTATTATGTTGAGGTATGATCCTTCTATTTCCACTTTACTGAGATTTTTTGATTTTTTTTAAAAGTGTGCTGGTCTGCCCTGACTGGTTTAGCTCAGTGGCTAGAGCATCAGCCTGTGGACTGAAGAGTCCCAGGTTCAATTCTGGTCAAGGGCATGTACCTTGGTTGCGGGCACATCCCCAGTAGGGGGTGTGCAGGAGGCAGCTGATGGATGTTTCTCTCTCATGGATGTTTCTAACTCTCTATCCCTCTCCCTTCCTCTCTGTAAAAAAAAAAATCAATAAAATACATATTTTTTTTAAAAAGTGTGCTGGTCCACTGGCATGGCTCAGTGACAGAGTATTGACCTATGAACCAGGAGGTCATGGTTCAATTCCCACTCAGGGCATATGCTCGAATTGCGGGCTCCATCCACAGTGAGGTGGTGTGGGTGTTGCAGGAGGCAGCCTATCAATGATTCTCTCTCATCATTGATGTTTTTATCTCTCTCTCCCTCTCCCTTCCTCTCTTAAATCAATAAAAAATATATTTAAAAAAATTCTGCTGGATTTTGGTCTAATGCTTTTCCTGTATCCATTGATATGATCATGTGATTTTTATCTTTCATTTTGTCTAAGTGATGTATCACCTTTATTTATTTTCAAATATTGTACTAGCCTTAAGTCTTCTGAATAAATCCCACTTGATCATGGCTTATGATCTTTTTAATATATTGCTAGAAACTATTTGCTAATATTTTATTGAGGATTTTAGCATCTGTGTTCATTATGACTATTGACTTGTAATTTTCTTCCTTTGTAGTGTCTTTATATGGTTTTTGAATTAGGATAATGCTTGCTTCATAAAAAGAGTTTGGAAGTGTTCCCTCCTTTTGCATTTTTTAAAAATAGTTTGAGGAGGATAGGGGTTAGTTCTTCCTTGCATGTTTGGTAAAATTCTCCTATAAATCCATGCTGTCCAGGACTTTTGTTTGCTGGGAAGTTTTTAATTACTGCTTCAATTTTACCAGTTGTTATTGTCCTATTCAGGTTTTATGATTCTTCCTGATTCAGTTTTGGAAGCTTATATTTTTCTAGGTATTTGTCCATTCCATCCACATTGTCCAGCTTGTGGCATATAGTTGTTCATAGTATTTGTTTACTATCTTTGTATTTCTGTGGTGTCCATTGTTGTATCTCCTCTTTCATTTCTGAGTTTATTTATTTGGGTCTTCTTTGTTTCTTGATGAATCTGGCTAGGTGTTCATTGATTTTGTTTACCTTTTCAGAGAACCACCAATTGGAGTAATTGATCTTTTATACTGTTTTGTTTTGTTTTGTTTTTTGTCTCTATGTCATTCATTTCTGCTCTGATTTTTATTATTTTCTTCCTTCTACTTCCTCTGAGATTTTCTTGCTGCTCTCTTTCTAATTTAGTTGTAGGGTTAATTTATTAGTGCTTTTTAAAAATTTCTTGAGGTAGGCCTGTAATACTATGAAATTTCCTCTCAATAATCTTTTAGCTGTGTCCCATAGGGTTTGGGTGGTTGTGTGTTCATTTTCATTTGTTTTCAGGAAGTTTTCTAACTTCTGTTTTGATCTCATTTGTAACCCATTAATTGTTCAATAATATGCTATTTAGCCTCCATGTATTTGAATGTTTTCAAGGTTTTGTATTTTTTTTAATTGTAGTTGATTTCTAATTTCATCACATTGTGATACTAGAAGATGCTTGGTATGATATCAATCTTCTTGAATTTGTATAGAATTGTTCTGTGTCCTAACATGTGGTTTATCTTTAAGAATGTTCCATTTGCATTTGATAAGAATGTATAATCTGTTGCTTTGGGGTGAAATGTTCTGTAAATATTAGTTAGACCCATCCAATCCAGTGTCATTTAAGTCCTCTGTTTCCTTGTTGATCTTTTGTCTGGAATATCTACCCAATGATGTTAGTGTAGTGTTAAAGTCCCCTACTATGACTGTGTTACTATTGATCTCTCCCTTAAAGTCCATCAAGAGGTTTTTTTTTAATGTATTTTGGTGCTCCTATATTGGGTATATATATGTTTACAGGGGTTATATTTTGTTGTTGAATCATTCCATTTAGTGTTATGTAGTAGCCTTCTTTGTCTCTTGTTATGGCCTGTGTTTTGAAGCTTATTTTGCCAGATATTAGTATTGTTACCCCATCTTTATTTTTTCTGGCCATTTGCATGGAATATTTTTTCCATCCTTCACTCTCAGTCTGTGTATATCTTTTGTTCTGAGGTGAGTCTCTTGTAGACAGTATATATATGGCTGATGTTTTCTTATCCATTCAGTCATCCTATGTCTTTTGACTGTAGCACTTAATCCATTTATATTTAAGGTTATTATTGATAGGCATTTATTTATTGCCATTTTTATTTTCTTTATGCCTCTGATCCCCTCTCCTTTTTTTCATGTTCTTAAAGCAGTCCTTTTAACATTTAGTGCATTGCTGATTTGGTGGTAATATACTCCTTTAACCTCTTTTTGTCTGGAAAGTTTTTTATTTCACCTTCAATTTTAAATGATAGCCTTGCTGGATATAGTAGTCTTGGCTTTAGGCCCTTACTTTTCATTGCTTTGAATACTCATGCCACTTCTTTTGGCCTAAAGTATTTCCATTGAGAAATCTTCTAACATTCTAATGGGAACTCCTTTGTAGATAATTTTCTGACTTTCTCATGATGGCTTTATTTTTTGTCTTTAATATTTTTCATTTTAATTATGAAGTGTGTAAGTGTGGATCTCGTTGGGTTCATCTTGATTGGGACTCTCTCTGCCTCCTGAACTTGTGTGACATTTCCTTTCACCAGGTTGCTCACCTTCTTCCCCTTCCGGGATTCCTATAATGCAATAATGTTATGTTTCATGTTGTCCCAAAACTCTATGCTATCTTCCTGCTTTTTAATTTTTTTTTCTATTTACTGCTTTAATTGGGTATCTTGTCTTCCAAATTGCTGATTCAACCCTCTGCTTCATCTAATATACTTTTAATTCATTCCATTGTGTTCTTTTTAAAAATATATATATTTTATTGATTTTTTACAGAGAAGAAGGGAGAGGGATAGAGAGAAACATCGATGAGAGAGAAACATCAATCAGCTGCCTCCTGCACAACCCCCACTGGGGATGTGCCCACAATCCAGGTACTTGCCCTTGACCAGAATCGAACCCAGGACCCTTCCGTCCACAGGTTGACGCTCTATCCACTGAGCCAAACCGGTTAGGGCTCCTTTGTGTTCTTGATGTCAGATATGTTATTCATCATTTCTGTCTGGTACTGGTTCATGATTTCTATTTCCTTTTTCATGCTGCTATAATTCCAACTTAGTTCCTTGTAATTTGAATGAAGCTCCTTAAGCACTTTTGTAACCATTATTTGAACTCTATGTCTGATAGGTTGCTCTATGTTTGGAGATTCCTTTTTTTCTCTCACTTGGGGGTTGTTTCTATGTCTCCCAATTTTAGTTGTTTCTTAGTATTTACTCCTATGTATTAGATAGAACTCTTATGTCTCCCAGTCTTTGTGGGATGGCCTTATGTAGAAAGTATCTTGAGCAGTCCACTCAATGGTGCATTCTCTTTGGTCTCCTGAGCTGGATGCTCTAGGAAGATTCCTTGTGTGTGTTATATGGGATCTCCTGTTGTAATTCAGACTTGATTGTTGATGTTCCATTCATGGGAAGGATATCCCCTCTGATTTGCTGACAGTGAGCTTCTCTGGTGCAGGCCAACATGAGTCATTGTCCCTTTCTGTCCCTGTGCAACTGATTAAGTTCCAAGAGTTTGAATCCCCTAGTAGTCCAGTGGGTAGGAACTCTTTAACCCAGAGGCTGGGTCTGCCTTATGTCTCACACCTTAATTGTCCCTGTTCTAGCTGTTCTCCCTTTCCCCATGGATCTGGGCTCTGCAGGGGTATCCTGGTCTTGGCTGGGATAGTTTGATCAGACTCATGTTGGGGGTGGTACCAGTAACTTCTAGGAGAGTGGGTTGGGCCCTTCCTCATTGTAATGTGTCAACTCTGCCTGGTTTCCTGGTTCCTCCTCTGTCACCTGCAGGGGCACAGATTTCCTTCTCCAGGCTTCTCCTTGCCTCAGGTCGCTGCAGGTCAGGTCAGAAGTACTTTTCTCAGTCCCAGGCAGTTTCATCTCATCTGTAGATCTGCAGCCTCTTTAGTATCCTCAGGTCCTCAGTACTAATAGGTGCATGTCAGGGAGGTTACAACCACCTCCTGGTCTTCAGTGCAGTTCCTGCCCCCTAACCCTGGTGGTGGAGCTGAACAGCTGGGCCCTAGGATGATGTGGCAGTGGGTAAGTATACAGCAGGGCTGAGATTCCTGCTGGGTCAGTGGAAATCACATGGCAGTGGCACAGAGTCACGGCTGGGTCCCTGTCTGGCACATGAGGTCAGGCTGGGTGTGTGCTAGGCACATGGAAGTCCCACTGGTGTTCCTTTCAGGTGTGTAGAGTCTGTGTTTTGTCCTCTGTGAGTGTGCAGGGTTCAGGGCAGGGTGCCCACGGGTTTGGGACCAAGCCTCAGTGAGTCTGGGTGGTGGTGAGGCTTGAGGCCTAGCTGCTGCTGCTCCCCAAAGCTTCCTCCCAAGGAGGATATTGTAACACCTTCAAGATGGCCCACTGAGTATGATTTTGGCTGTAGGTATGTCATATAGGGCCTTTATTATGTTGATATATGCTCCCTCTATTCCCACTTTGGTGAAAATTTTTATCAGAAATTGGTATTGGATTTTGTTGAATGCTTTTTCTGTGTCTATTGGTATGATCATGTGATTTTTGTCTTTCAACGTGCTTATATAATATATTACGTTTATTGATTTATGAATATTTTACCAGCCTTGCATCTCTGGAATAAATCTCACTTGGTTATAGTGTATGATCTTTTTAACATATTGCTGAATCCGATTTGCTAATATGTTGTTGAGGATTTTAGCATCTATGTTCATCAGGGATATTGACCTGTAATTTTCTTTCTTTGTAGTGTCTTTATCTATTTTGGAATGAGGATGCTGGCTTCATCAAAATAGCTTGGAAATGTTCCTTACTCTTGTATTTTTTGGAATAGTTTGAGGAGTATAGGTGATAGTTCTTTGAATATTTGGAAAAATTCCCCAGTGTTGCCGTCCAGACCAGCCATTTTGTTTTTTTGGAGTTTTTTTATTACTGATTTTATTTCATCAGTTGTTATTGGCCTATTTAGGTTTTCTGATTCTTCCTGATTCAGTTTTGGGATATTGTACTTTTCTAGAAATTTTCCCATTTCATACAGATTGTCCAGCTTGTTGACATATATTGTTCATAGTATTTGCTTACAATCCTTTGTATTTCTGTGGTGTCAGTTGTTATTTCTCTGCTTTCATTTCTGATTTCATTTATTTGGGTACTCTCTCCTTGTTTCTTTTTTTTTTTAAATATATTTTATTGATTTTTTACAGAGAGGAAGGGAGAGAGATAGAGAGTTAGAAACATCGATGAGAGAGAAACATCGATCAGCTGCCTCCTGCACATCTCCCACTGGGGATGTGCCCGCAACCCAGGTACATGCCCCTGACCGGAATCGAACCTGGGACCCTTCAGTTCACAAGCCGACGCTCTATCCACTGAGCCAAACCGGTTTCGGCTCCTTGTTTCTTGATGAGTCTAGTTAACGGTTCATCAATATTCTTTATCTTTTGAAAGAATCAGCTCTTGGTTTCATTGATCTTTTATATTGTTCTTTTAGTCTCTATGTCATTTATTTTTTATATTTTTATTAAGTTATTACATATGTGTCCTTATCCACACGTTACTCCCATCCCCTTCACTCATGCCCTCACCCCCCTGTTGTCTGTGTCCATTGGTTAGGCCTATATGCTAGCATATAAGTCCGTTGGTTGATCTCTGCCCCTTACCCCCCTGAGGTTTGATGGTCTGATCAATGCTTCTCTGTCTCTGGATCTGTTTTTGTTCATCAGTTTATGTTGTTCATTATATTCCATAAATGAGTGAGATCATGTGATAGTTATCTTTCTCTGACTGGCTTATTTTACTTAGAATAATGCTCTCATATGTCATTTATTTGTGCTCTAATCTTTATTATTTCCTTCCTTCTATTTACTCTGGGTTTTTCTTGTTGTTCTCTTTCTTATTCTTTAAGTTGTCTGATTGCATATTTTATTATTAATTTTTCTTGTTTTTTGAGGTAGGCCTGTAGTGCTATGAACTTCCCTCTCAGGGCTGCTTTTGCTGTGTCCCAGAGAGTTGGGGGTTTGGTATCTTAATTTTCATTTGTTTCCAGGATTTTTTAAAATTTATTTCTTGATCTCATTGGTAACTCATTCATTGATTAATAACTTTCTATTTAGCCTCCATGGGTTTGAATGTTGTTGATTGTTTTTATTGTAGTTGATTTCTAATTTTACTCCACTGTGATCTGAGAAGATGCTTGATATGATTTCAATCTTTGTGAACTTGTAGAGACTTGCTTTATATCCTTATCATGTGGTCTTTCTTTGAGAATGACCCATATGCCCTTGAGAAGAATGTATATTCTGCAGGGTTGTGGTCAAATGTTCTATAAATTTCAATTAAATCCATCTGATCTAGTGTGTCCTTTGGAGTCACTGTTTCTTTGTTAATTTTTTGTGTGGAAGCACTAAGATATATCCAGTAAAGTCAGTCGGGGTATTAAATTCCCCTACTATGACTGTAATGTCCTAGTTCTCTTCCTTAAAGTCCTCAAGATATATATATTCTCCTATATTGGGAGCCTGTATGTTTATCAGGGTTATATCCTCTTGTTGGATTGATCCTTTTAGTATTATGTAGTTACCTTTGTTATCTCTTGTGATGGCCTTTATTTTGTAGTCAATTTTGTCAGATATCAGTATTGCTATCCCATCTTTTATTTCATTTCCATTTGCATGGAAAATTTTTTCGAACCCTTTGCTCTCATCTTCTGTGAGACTTTTGTTCTGAAGTAGGTGTCTTCTAGGAAACGTATAATTGGGTCAAGTTTTTATATCCATTCAACTGCCCTATGTCATTTATTTTTTTTTAAATTAAATCTTTATTGTTCAGATTAATACATTTGTTCCCCTTTTCTCCCCCCATAACTCCCCTCCTCCCATTTCCCACCCCACCCTCTGCCCTCACTCCCCACCCACTGTCCTCATCCATAGGTGCACGATTTTTGTCCAGTCTCTTCCCGCATCTCCCACACCCCTTTCCCCCATAAGAATAGTCAGTCCATTCCCTTTCTATGTCCCTGATTCTATTATGACCACCAGATTATTTATTCACTAGATTCTTAGATTCACTTGTTGATAGATGCATGTTTGTTGTTCATAATTTGTATCTTTACCTTTTTCTTCTTCTTCCTCTTCTTAAAGGATACCTTTCAGCATTTCATATATTCCTGGTTTGGTGGTGATGAACTCCTTTAGCTTTTCCTTATCTGTGAAGCTCTTTATCTGACCTTCAATTCTGAATGATAGCTTTGCTGGATAAAGTAATCTTGGTTGTAGGTTCTTGGGATTCATCACTTTGAATATTTCTTGCCACTCCCTTCTGGCCTGCAAAGTTTCTGTTGAGAAATCAGCTGACAGTCGTATGCGTATTCCCTTGTAGGTAACTGAGTTTCTTTCTCTTGCTGCTTTTAAGGTTCTCTCTTTGTCTTTTGCTCTTGGCATTTTAATTATGATGTGTCTTGGTGTAGTCCACTTTGGATTCCTTTTGTTTGGGGTTCTCTGCACTTCCTGGACCTGTAAGTCTATTTCTTTCACCAGGTGGGGGAAGTTTTCAGTCATTATTTCTTCAAAGAGGTTTTCAATACCTTGCTGTCTCTCATCTTCTGGCACCCCTATAATTCTGATGTTGGTACACTTGAAGCTGTCCCAGAGGCTCCTTACACTATCTTCGTATTTTCTGATTCTTTTTTCATTTTGCTTTTCCGGTTGGGTGTTTTTTGCTTCTTTGCATTTCAAATCTTTGACTTGATTCTTGCGCTCCTCTGGTCCGCTGTTGGGTGTCTGTATAATATTCTTTATTTCAGTCAGTATATGCTTAATTTCTAGTTGGTTCTTTATCACAACCTCGAGGGTCTCATTAGATTTCTTGTAGATCTCATCAAGTTTATTGGCAGTTTCCAGAAAATTATTGAAAGACCTTAAAAGTGTGGTTTTGAGCTCTATATCCTCCATTTCTGTCATGTTTCTTTGTCTCCGCATTTTTTATGCTTTCTTGGTGCACCCCCTTGTGGTCTTTGTGTGCAGTCTTGTTGTAGTTAAGCCTTGATTGTTGTAGGTAATACTGGGGGGGATTTGACCTCCAGGCCAACTGGCTATGAGAATCAGCGGCATCTGCAGTGGGAGAACTGTACTGGATCTCTAGTGTGGTGCTAATCTAGCCTTTGCCTGAGGCTATCCAGCAAATGCCTCTGTTCAGGGCTTGGGCTGGGTGTTTCCCAGGGGATCCACAGGAAAGGCCGAGAGAGCAGTTATGGCTGCTCTCCGTCCAGTCCCCAGGTTCTCTGCCTCTCAGAGTCCCAGCAACTGCTGCAAACCTCGGAGAGAAAGCTGCCTTCGAGTTCCAACCGAAGCCAGACAGTCCCGCTTCTCCCGTTTGAGTCTGGGTCCCTAGAGACTCACCTGGATCTGGAGCTCAGAGTCTGAGACTCCATCCCGGTTGAAACAGACAACCGCACCCTCAGCCACCAGCCCACTCTGCATGCACTCCGCACCTTAGTATTTTACTTCAGCACTGTGCCTCCTCTGAGTCTCGGTATGCTTTTCTTTTTTCTCCTAGTTGTAGAGCTTCCACTCAGCCAGCCTTTCTGTGGTTCTGGATGATGTCCATTCTGTCTTTTAGTTGTAATTTTGAAGTGGTTGTTCAAGGCAACAAACTCCGGCATTAACCTATGGCGCCATCTTGGTTTCTCCCCTTACGTCTTTTAATTAGAGCATTTAATCCATTTACATTTAATCCATTTACATTTAATGTTATTATTGATATGTACTTATTTATTGCCATTTTAATTTTGTATGCCTATGTTTCTTTCTACATATAATTCTTCTCATTTTAGCAATCCCTTTAGCATTTCTTGCAGTGCTGGTTTGGTGGTGATAAACTCTTTTATTCCTTTTTATTTTATTTTTCTCTGGCAAGCTGTTTATTTCAACATCTATTTTGAATGATAGCCTTGCTGTTTATAGTAACCTTGGTTTCAGGTCCTTGCTTTTTAAAAAATATATTTTATTGATTTTTTTTATAGAGAGGAAGGGAGAGGGATAGAGAGTTAGAAACATTGATGAGAGAGAAACATCAATCAGCTGCCTTCTGCACACCCCCTACTGGGGATGTGCCCACAACCAAGGTACATGCCCTTGACCAGAATTGAACGTCGGACCTTTCAGTCCACAGGCTGACACTCTATCCACAGAGCCAAACCAGCCAGTTAGGATGTCCTTGCTTTTCATTATTTTGAATAGTTTATTCCATTCCCTTCTCGCCTGTAGAGTTTCTGATGATAAATAGTTGACAGCCTTATGGGAGCTCCTTTGTTGGTAACAACTTGATTTTCTCTTGCTGCCTTTAAGATTTTTTCTTTGTCTTTAATTTTGGGATTTTAAGTATGATGAGTCTGGATGTTGGTCTGTTTGGGTTTTTCTTGCTTGGGGCTCTCTGTGCCTCCTGAACTTGTGTGACTTTTTTCTTCACCAGGTTAGTGAAGTTTTCTGCTATTATTTCTTCAAACACATTCCCTATCCCTTGATCATTATCTTCCCCTTCTTGCATGCCTATTATGCAAATATTGTTACATTTCATGTTGTCCCACAGCTCTCTTAAGCTATCCTATTGTTTTTATTTATTTATTTTTTTGTTTTGGTTCTCTGATTGAGTGATTTTTCTTCTACCCTATCTTCTAATTCACTGATCTGATCCTCGGCTTCCCCTAACCTGCTGTGTATTCATTCCACGTGCTAAGTCATTCTTTATTTGTGTTAAGTTATTCTTTATTTCCAAATGGTCTTTTTTCATAGTTACTATATCTTTTCTAATGCTGTTGAGCATCTTTGGCATCATTATTCTAACCTCTATATCTGATAAATTTATTATATCCATTTTGTTTAACTCTGGTTCTTAGAATTCTCTTCTTTCATTTGGGGCATTGTTTTTTGTCTCCCCCATTTTGGCTGTCTGTTTGTGTTCATGTCTATGTATTATGCATATCTGCTATGATTCCCAATCTATAGTGCAAGACAACGTCCGATGCTGTTTTTGACTGGCCTTGAGTATCCTGTTTGGAGCTATCAGCAATCCACAGCTTAAGATTCCCTCTTCTGGGGCAGTGTGCTTTTGTAAAGGACTAAGATGTGCACCAGGCTGTACTTTTCCTATCCCCAGGCCCAGAAGGAGAGCAGGCAAAATCTCAAAGCCTTTAGAGATCTGCCTCTATCTGAAATCTGATTGTTATTCTCAGAGTCTTAATTTGAGTCAGGCTATAGACAACAGGTGGGGCACCAGAGGTCTTCTAATGGGGTGGGGCAACTGCCTTCCCCCCAGGCAAAAAAAAATGCTTGGTAGCAAAGGTCCACAGCTGCAGAATTCTTTCCTCCACAGTGTGAAAGAATGACTCAGCACAGGAAATCAGAGTGGCTACCCTCCAAGCTCCAACCCCAGAGCCGCTAACCTTGGGCTCTCCTCACACAGCTCCAGTCTACTCTGCCCTCCCTCTGCTGGAGCCCAAGGTGAGTGGCTGCACAAAAAATTTTGTGTATTTCCCCTTTAAGAGAGTGCCTGCATTTCCAGCCATCTGTGGCTGGCAGAGAGCAACTATGCTGCTTTTCACAGCCTGATTTCTTTTGTGTTCCTTTCTCAGTTCTGCTTCTCTGGGCTGGGTAGCACAACATGGGGTTTAGACCCCAGAGTTATCAGTAGGAACCCCCCACAGCTGAGATATTCCTCTGGACCTTCAGATGTTGCCTATGGGAGCCAGGCCAGCCCTTACACCTCTCCACACTTCCTACCAGTCTCTATGCAGTCTCCACTTTCCATCCTTGGTTATCACAGTTCTCTTCAGCTAGTTTTAGTTGATTTTTCAAGGTGGTTTTTCTGTATTTTCAATTTGGTCCTGGAAGAGTGTCAGTGTAGCTTTCACTTACTCCGTCACCATTTTTAATGTCTCTACTATCATTATTTTCATTTAACTGACCTAGCTCAATTTGTAGAAATTTCAATGGCTTGTGTTAAAAGGATCCAAAAAGGTTACAGGCAATCTGTAACTTCTTGGAAGACTGAGCTGTTTCTTTTACCTTTACAAAGATGATGGAACATTTAAGACACATGTAATTGACATAAGGAACAAAGCTATGAGTGGATTACAAAGAATATTTGTGTTTGGGAAGAGGAATTAAACAGAGAGAAATTGAAGTAACATTAATATCAAGAGGTTTCAAATTAAAGCTCTGTAGCTAAAATAGTGCATATCAAGGAGATTGACCTGAGTATATCTGTTGATTTAAACCATTCCTGGATAAATTTAAGATCAGAACACCTCTTGTTTCTACTACTTATTGTACTAAAATACTGTAAGAGCCTGATTAGAATTCTTGAGCCCTGGTACCATAATCTATGTACTGGGTTAAAACTTTGTTTGAAGGAACTTTGTTTACGTAATGAGCAGATTAGATATTAGGTAATAATAGTAATCAAAAGATATCATCAACTAATATTTATTTAAGATTGTTCAAAATAATCAAAAGTCATACAATTGGTTTTCTGTTTGTTTAAGCCAATCTGCTGCTAGGGGACATCCATGGAACTAAGAAGAGGCATTGCTCATAAATTATAGGCAATGATTAATTGAAATAAAAACAGATTGGTAAACCATCTGTGGCTTGACTAGCATTGGAAAAAAAACTAGATGAGCTGGATCTATGTCATAATTCTAATTTATAATTCCCAGCAAATAACCACACTGCCATTTCCAGGCCTGTTTTCATGGTTCTGCCATCTAATAACTGCAAACACAGATGAGTCACTTAACCCCAGTAATTTTTATCTGTAAATTCTGATAGTGGTCATACCTACCCCACAGAATTATGTGAAGTTATACTAAGATAAAGTGTGTGGTTCTGAAAACAATGAATATTGCACCTGCCAATATTCCTTGCATAATGTTAAATACATATTAGGTGTTGATATGTTTTGGTTATTATTATTATTACCTAATATCTAAGCTGAAGTAATCAATTAATTTTGATGTATTCACCTCTTTGATTTGCTGGACATTAATAATAAATTGTTTTTCCCCGGACTAAAATAAAAGTATATGTCTTACTAAATCACACCACTATTCATTTCACAAACCCTATCTTTAGATATTGCTACAAAACTTTAGTGCTTTATATTCAAGTCTATTCAACACTTATGCCTATCATCACCACAATACGAGGTGAAGCATTCAGTCAATAATTACAATCGAGACAACTTATATTTATCCTTTGTATGTGTGTAAGGGGGGAAGATGGTCTTTATCTGAATAATCCAAATCAGTCTCCTTAATTATGCACACCACTCTTTCACTTCTGACTATCAACCAGGCCATACAGATTTCCAATCAGACAAAAAACTATTAAATATGTTTCACTGTTAATAATTCTTTCATTTTTAGTCTGTTTTTTTGTTTGTTTGTTTTTTTTTTTAGTCTACTCCATTGTTTATCAAATTCAGTTGTCTCTGATTGGACCAGCCAGATATTGAAAGTAACACAGTTGCTAGCTTCACATATCTGTGCCTCACATACCTGTAGACTCCAAATCAAACACAATCCAAGCACGTCCCTGGTAGCTATTTAATATGCTCTAGTGGAAAAGAGTCAGAAACTCAAACTTAAGAAATCATTGACATCATTTTTCACAAAAAAACAATAATTATTTGGCATTGATGTACTATCTAACTCCGTAAACTGTGTTAGGCATGCGAAGAACATTATTACATAAAGACCCTTTAAATGTAGTAAAAAAATTTAACTCTTTACTGTTTCCCTTCAAATATTACCATACTAACAACATCATCAAAACCAGTTACTGTTTCCTATTCATGAGTTATTTAAAAAGAAAATTCCAGCATAATATAAAACTTGCTTTAATCACTACAGCTAATTATCAAGACCAGTAAATAACTCTCACATTAATTGCCTTAAACATAGCATAATGAATAATTAACAATTATGGACTGAAATCTCAGCAATACTCTGTCAAATAGGACAAAGGCCAACAAATTGCGACCTTACCTATCCACTGATTCTACCCACAATTCCCAAGGGCATTTTGGAGAAAATACCTGTCACTACATATTGCTTGTTTAAAGTGAGATTTCATTGGACATTAAGCTAATGTTTTAATATATTCTTAATTAATTGAATGGATGATATTAAATATTAATAACATAGTATTTTAGTCATCTTAATCTTATTAACTATCTTTTCCTATTAGCTAATTCTATCTCCCTACCCAACTCTTGCTCTCACTCGCATTGTATCTCATTTCTTTCTCAAGGATCACAAAACATGTGTATCTGTAATCCCTGAATTGTTCCTTTTTATTTCTCAAATGACAGGCTGTTCTTTGAAACATATTAACTAATCCAATGAGTTCAATGGTTATATTTGGAGCCTTGTCTATGTATCTGAAAGAGCTAATCTAGAAACAGGTTCCCAACAGAAATATCAAAAGTTGGAAAGTTGCACTCTTTTATTAAAATGTGTATCTTTTTCTCTATTGTGACATCCTCCTCATTCCTTAGTGAGATAGAATAAAAATGCTTACCTTAATATATGTGTATTTTAATCTCAAAAGCCTTCATTTTCTAACTATCCTAGTCGACCTTCAATTCTAGCTGTTAGATTACAATACATAATTAAAAAGAGAGACAGGCTAAGTTTCACTCATTTTTACCTTTTGCCTCAACACAATCATAGCTGAATTCATTCTAAATCATATTACATTTGTAATTTAAACAATGGATACTAGTTTGAGAATATTTGTTAGTCTCTTAATTGTAACTCCCATAGCTATAGGCCTAGAGGTACTGCCAAGTCTTTAGTGAGTAAATGCTTGAAAATATAATGATGCCATACTTTATTGTCATCAATTGGACATCTTTATTTTTCTTTTATTTTTTCAGATGCATTTTTCCTGAATATAGCTGTGACATAGTGCAACATGGCTTTTTCTCAGTTTAATGAATTGCCTTAAATCTTTTGTTTTCTTTCACATAAATACCATTGAAAGGTTGTGAGAAACATATTATGTGAAATTAAGGTTTTAATGTTTCTGTTCAAAATGTTTGAAAATAAACATTAATAGAAAGGGGATAGGGAAGTGGTTGAAATTACTTTAGGAGGTCTAAAGTTTAAAATATATAGAAATATATGGAAAATATATGCTGGTTTGAAGAAGTTATTGAAATAGTTTGGCTATTTATTATAAACAGTGCAGAACCAAGATGAGCAAAAGTATATTAATCCAAGCTATTCAAAGGGAATAGATGAACTGAAAACACCAATATTAAGAAAATTGATAGTCATATTAGTCTTTCTAAATTGGAGGGACTCATTGTGGGGTGATGCCTGATAAGTGGCTATTCCACTATTATATAAACTTTGTTTATTTTAAAATTCCAGCCAACGTCATTTACAGAAGGGGCTCTGATAAGCAGAGATAGTGCTAGAGTAGGTCACTACTGAGGGCAATTAGAATTAACAATAGTAACAAGTTTGATAACTGAGTTGTGATACCAGCAAATTCAGGATCAGAAACAGAAAATGACTTTTAAGTCTGCAGTCCATTGCTATATTCAGACTAGAGGCCCCGGTGCACAAAAATTTGTGCAGTTGGGGGGGGGGTGGTGTCCCTCAGCCTGGCCTGTGCCCTCTCACAGTCTGGGACCCCTCGGGGAATGTCCACCTGCTAGCTTAGGCCTGCTCCCCGGGGGATGGGGCCTAAGCTGGCAATCAGACATCCCTCTGGCAGCCCAGGAGGCCTTGGGGATGTCCACTTGCCAGCGGGGAGCAGGCCTAAGCTGCAGTCGGACATTCTTAGCTCTGCTGAGGAGGTGGGAGAGGCTCCCACCACTATTGCTGTACTAGCAGCCATCAGCCTGGCTTGTGGCTGAGCAAAGCACCCCTGTGGGAGTGAACTGACCACCAGGGGGAAGCTCCTGCATTGAGCATCTGCCCCCTGGTGGTCAATGTGTATCATAGTGACCAGTCATTCCCAGTCGTTCTGCTGTTGGGGTCAGTTTGCATATTACCATTTTATTATATAGGATAGAGGCCTGGTGCACAGGTGGGGGCCAGCTGATTTGCCCTGAAGGGTTTCCCGGATCAGGGTGGGGGTCCTGCTGGGGTGCCTGGCCAGCCTGGGCAAGGGGCTGATGGCTGTTTGCAGGCTGATCACACCCCCTTCAGGGTGGAGGTCCCCACTGGGGTGCCTGGCCAGCCTGGGTGAGGGGCTGATTGATGTTTGCAGGCTGGTCAAGCTGCCCCCAGTGGGGACCCTCACCCCATGGAGGTTTGGCCAGCCTGGATGAGGGGCTGATGACTGTTTTCAGGCTGATCACACCCCCTTTAGGGTGGGGGGTCCCCACTGGGGTGCCTGGCCAGTCTGGGTGAGGGCCATTTTCAGGCTGGCCAAGTCCCCCCGGCGACGGAAGCTCCCAGCCTCTCCTTCTTTTCTTTTTATTCTGGGATTTATTTACCTTCTATAATTGAAACATTTTTCTTTGAGCGGAGCTCAGAGCCGGCCACGGCAGGGAAGCTTGGCTTCCTGCTCACTCCAGCTCCATGGCCACGGCCCGCTGAAAGCAGGTATCTGGGGTTTATTTATCTTCTATAATTGAAACTTTGTTGCTTTGAGTGGAGCTCAGAGCTGGCCGCGGGAAGCTTGGGTTCCTCCATCATTGGGGCAACCAAGCCTCCTCCTTGCTCCAGCTCCGTGGCTGCCGGATGCCATCTTGGTTAGGTTAATTTGCATATAGTTGCTCTGATTGTCTGGTGGGCATGGTTTAAGGTGTAACGAAGGTATGGTCAATTTGCATGTTTGTCTTTTATTAGTGTAGATGTCTAAAAGCTTAGTGGCATGTTTGTATGCTTTGGGTGGCACCAGGATTGGAAGGTTGCATATAAATTTTGGAGCCTAGAATGTAGCCCCTCCATCTCAGATGAGGAAATTAAAACCTTCTGAGGGCAAGGGATTATCCCAGGTGTCTTGATTAGCTACTGGAAAAACCAAGACAAGAACTTTCTCCTGACTTTCAAATTAGTATTCATTCTACATTAATCAACTGATAAAAATGTTGAAGTTAGCCAAAAGCCATCCATTTATTCCAGGTGATTTCATTTGTTTAAATTATACTTTGGTGTTTCTTTTTAACAGTAATATGCATAGTTAATTACTGTTTAATCTACATTAGGGTGTGTAAAGGCAGATGTCATTTTATAGAGTGGAAAGGGCACTGAACTAGAAGAAGGGAGACTAGGTTCTAGTTTCAGATATTTGCATGAACTAACAATGTGACCTTACTTAACCTCATTAGATCTCACTTCCCAAATTAAAAACCTAGAGGTTTTAACTAGACAACCTTTGAAATGGTTTATTTTATGCGTCAAATGGGCCATGGAGTGCCCAGATATTTGGTAGAACATTATTCTGTAAGGATGTTTTTGGTTGAGATTAACATTTGAATAAGTAGATTGAGCAAAGCAGATAATAGAGAACATCACATTAGCCAATGTCCTGCATAGAACAAAAAGACTAAACCTCCCAAGAGAGGATTCTTTCTGTCTGACTGCCGTTGAGCATAGTTTTTTGTTTTGTTTTGCTTTTCTTGACTTTGAAATCAGACTGAAACTATACCATCAGCTCTCCTGAGTCTTCAACTTACCAATTGCAGGTCTTGGAATTTGTTAGCCTCTTTAATCATGTGAAACATTTTTTGGTTTGTTTGTGTTGTTGTTGTTTTTTTGTTTCAATTGCTTTTATTTTCAATATTTAGACAATTTTTTATCACAATTAAAATTCTTAAGCATAGAGAGAGTTTTGGTCACATTAGAGATAGTGTCTAGGTCTCAGTTTTAGCTCCAGGCCTAGAAAAGCATCAACGCCAGGTGGGGTGACACCTGATATAAGGGTTAGCTGTGATGACTAATGATAATGACCCCTGCCCTGCACCAACCAATCAGTTGAGACCACAACCCATAAAGGTCACAGCTGACTATAAAAAATAATGAAATCTTACCATTTGCAACAGTATGGCTAGACCTACAGCATATTATAAGTGAAATATGTCAGTCAGAAAAAGACAAATACCATATGATTTCACTTATATGAGGAATCTATAGAAAAATAAAGGAACAAAACATAAACAGAGTCATAGAGACAGTAAATAAACTGAGAGTTGCCAGATGGGGGGATTGGTGAAAGGTGAAGGGAGTAAGAAATTACAAAATAGTCACAGGGATGTAAAGTACAGCATAGAGAATATAATAAATAATATTGTAATAACTATGTATGGTACCAGGTAGATACTAGAATTATCAGGGAGATCACTTTGAAAATTATATAATCATCTAACCACTATGTGTTTACCTGAAACAAATATAAAACACAGAAAAAGTTTGTGATGTGCCATTATATAATTGTAGCTGAGGGTGTAGAGAAATAGGAATACTCATGAATCATTATTAGGAGTGGAATCTACACTAATAAGAGACAAAGATGCTAATTGACCATACCTTTGCTATTCCCAAGCCATGCCCACCAGCCAATCAGAGTGACTCTATGCAAATTAACTCAACCAAGATGGCTACCGGCAGCCATGGAGCTGCAGCAAGCAGGAGGGTTGGCTAGCCTGAAAACAGCCATCAGCCCCTCACCTAGGCTGGCCAGGAACCCCAGTGGGGACCCCCCACCCTGAAGGGGGTGTGATCAGCCTGCAAACAGCTATCAGCCCCTCATACAGGCAGGCCAGGCACTCCAGGGGGGACCCCCACCCTGAAGGGGTTGTGGCCAGCCTGAAAACAGCCATCAGCCCCTTACCCAGGCTGGCCAGGCACTACAGAGGGACCCCCACCCTGAAGGGGGTGCGGCCAGTCTGAAAACGGCCCTCAGCCCCTCACCCAGGTTGGCCAGGCACCCTAGCGAGACCCCTACCCTGATCCGGGACACCCTTCAGGGAAAACCAGCTGGCCCCCACCCATGCACCAGGCCTCTATCCTATATAATAAAAGAGTGATATGCAAATTTACCCTAACAGCAGAACAACTGGGAATGATTGGTCACTATGACACACACTGACCAATGCAGGAGCTGCCCCTTGGTGGTCAGTGCGCTCCCACAGAGGGAGTTCTGCTCAGCCACAAACCAGGCTGACAGCTGCTAGCATAGCGGTGGTGGTGGGAGCCTCTCCAACCTCCTCAGCAGGGCTAAGGTTGTCTGACTGCAGATTAGGCCTGCTCTTTGCTGGCAAGTGGACATCTCCCGAGTGCTCCTGGGCTTCCAGAGGGATGTCTGACTGCCAGCTTAGGCCCAATCCCCCGGGGATCAGGCCTAAGCTAGCAGGGGGACATTCCCCGAGGGGTCCCAGAATGTGAAAGGGCACAGGCCAGGCTGAGGGAACCCCCTTGAGTGCACAAATTTTTGTGCACCAGGCCTCTAGTTTACTATAAACTTTAAACAAGGCACATGCTTTCTGACCCAATAAATCTACTGGATGACAATTATCTGCTCCTAGGGTTTCTAACATTATTAAATATCTTTTTTTTAAAATATATTGTATTGATTTTTTACAGAGAGGAAGGGAGAGAGATAGAGAGTTAGAAACATCGATGAGAGAGAAACATCAATCAGCTGCCTCCTGCACATCTCCTACTGGGGATATGCCCGCAACCCAGGTACATGCCCTTGACCGGAATCGAACCTGGGACCTTTCAGTCCGCAGGCTGACGCTCTATCCACTGAGCCAAACCGGTTTTGGCATTATTAAATATCTTGAGAGTGAGACACTGATTGTCATTTATCCGGGATTATGTTTTCAAGGATGTTTATGTAGCATAAGGCAAAGATAATGTCTGCCAACAGTGCAAAAGAGTAGGTTTTCTAAAACTATTGGAAGATGTAGTATTTTATTCCATAGCAAAGAAAAGGCATGATTATTGCCCATTATAAAAAGTTCAGGTTCCCTACCCGTGGTCGGCAAACTGCGGCTCGCCAGCCACATGCGGCTCTTTGGCCACTTGAGTGTGGCTCTTCCTAAGCCTTAGGAGTCCCCTAATTAAGTTAATAACAATGCACCTACCTATATAGTTTAAGTTTAAAAAATTTGGCTCTCAAAAGAAATTTCAATTGTTGTACTGTTGATATTTTGCTCTGTTGACTAATGAGTTTGCTGACCACTGCCCTAACCTAAAGGTTTCTCTTCTAAAATGCAATCCATTGCATTACCTGGCCCTCTTTTTAAAAAAATATATATATTTCTTTATTGATTTCAGAGAAGAAGGGAGAGGGAGAGAGATATCGAAACACCAATGATGAGAGAGAATCACTGTCTGGCTGCCTCCTGCACACCCCCCACTGGGGATGGACCCCACAACTCAGGCATGTGCCCTTGGCCTGAACCAAACCTGGGACCCTTCAGTCTGCAAGCTGGTGCTCTATCCACTGAGTCAAACTGGCTAGGGCAATCTGGCCCTCTTTTGAATCACTCTGTGAGAACTGAGACTTGGGGTTTTAGCATGTGCGCGCACACACACACACACACATACACACACACACACACACATGCTGATATTCTGGCTACTGGTAATGTTGTAGACGGTAAACTGTCCTCTATACCTAATCCAGGAGTCTCACGTGTTCTACCAACATCCATTGAACTATGGTAGGGTAACATGTTTTCTTTGCAAATAAAATTTCATATCCTTGGTGGATGTGTGTGTGTGTGTGTGTGTGTGTGTACATGTGTGTGTGTGTGAGACAGCTAGATCTCACAGGACCTTTGGGGGCTCGTGGACCAGGCTCACATAGCCAGGAAGCCTCTGCTACTGCTGTAATCTCCTGGAACGCCAGCCCTCCTGCAGAGGCCATGCCATCTTGAAGGGGACTGCTGCTGTGAATGGGGGCCCAGTCTCACCTCCACCCAAAGTGTTCTCAGACACCATCCAGGACACTACAGCCACTCTGGCCAGGGATCTGCTGCCTCAGCTGCCGACCCATGAAAACTGAGACTCCAGCCTCCCCAGCTGAGGTCTCCTATGAGTTCCAGAGGATGCTCCCCTCCCACCAACAAGAAGACTCTTTAGCCTCGGGTACCGAGACCACTCATTGTAGGGGACTTTAATACCCCAAGAACATCACTGGATAAATCCTCTAGACTAAAATATCAGCAAAGAAATAGCAATCCTAAATGTCTCACTAGGTCAGATGGAATTAATTGACATCTTTAGAACATTTCAACCCAAAGTTACAGAATATACATTCTTCTCAACTGTACATGGGCTGTTTTTCAAAGATAGGCCACATATTGGGTCAAATGCAAAGTCTCTCCAAATTCAAGAAGATTGAAATCATAGCAAGCATCTTCTCAGACCACAATGGCATAATATTAGAAATCAACTATAATAATAACAATGAAAAAAATCAAACACTTAGAGGCAGAACAGTGTGGTATTAAACAATGATTGGGTTACCAAAGAGATCAAGGAAGAAATTAAAAACATCCTGGAATGAATGACAATGAAAACACAACAATCAAAAACCTATGGGACACAGTGAAAGCAGTCCTGAGAGGGAAGTTCATAGCATTACAGGCCTACCTCAAAAAAAAAAAAAAAACAAGAAAAACGGGTAATAGATTAACTCTATAACTTAAAAAATTAGAAAGAGAGCAAGAAGAAAAGCCTATGATGAGCAGAAGGAAGGAGATAATAAAGATCAGAGCAGCAATAAATGACATAGAATCCAAAAAATAACACTAAAGATCAATGAAACCAAGAGCTGATTCTTTGAAAGGATAAACAAAATTGATGAACCTCTTCCCAGGCTCACCAAGAAGCAAAGAGAGAGGACCCAAATAAACAAATTCAGAAATGAAAAAGAGGTGAAATAACAACAGACCACACAGAAATACAAACGGTTGTAAAAATAAATACTATGAGCAACTCTGCTCCAACAAACTAAACTACCTAGAGGAAATGGAAGTATTCCTAGAAAAATATGACCTTCCAAAACTCAATCAAGAAGAATTTTAAAAAATCTCAATAGGCTGGTAACTAAGGAGGAAAGTTGAAGCAGTCATCAAAAAGCTTCCAGCAAACAAAAGTCCAGGGCCAGACAGTTGTACAGGAGGGTTTTACCAAACATTAAAAGAAGACCTAAAACCCATTCTTCTCAGACTATTACATAAAATGAAAGAGGAAAGAACACTTCCAGGCTCTTTCTATGAAGCCAGCATTCCCCTAATCCTAAAACCAGATAAAGACACCACACAAAAAAAGAGAATTACAGACCAATATCCCTGATTAACATAGATGCTAAAATCCACAACAAAATTCTAGCAAATTGGATCCAGCATTACATTAGACAGCAGTTCTCAACCTGTAGGTCGCGACCCCTTTGGTGGTCGAATGACCCTTTCACAGGGGTCACCTAAGACCATCCTGCATATCAGATATTTACATTACGATTTATAACAGTAGTAACATTACAGTTATGAAGTAGCAACAAAAATAATTTTATGGTTGGGTCACAACATGAGGAACTGTATTTAAAGGACCAGAAGTTTGAGAACCACTGCATTAGAAAGATCATACACCATGACCAAGTGGGATTTATTCCAGGGATTCAAGGCTGGTACAATATCCACAAATCAATAAATGTGATACATCACATAAACCAATTGTGAGACAAAAATCACATAATCATATCAATTGATGCAGAAAAGGCATTTGGCAAAATTCAACACCTTTTCCTAATAAAAACTCTCAGCAAAGTGGGAATAGAGGGATCATACCTCAACATAATAAAAGCCTTATATGACAAACCTACAGCCAACAACATATTCAATGGGCAAAATCTAAAACCATTTCCCCTCAGAACAGGAACAACACAGGCAAGCCCACTCTTGTTTGACAGTACTGGAAGTGCTAGCCATAGCCATGAGACAAGAAGAAGAAAGAAAAGGCAACCAAATTGGAAAAGAAGAAGTAAAATTGTCATTATTTGCAGATGACATAATATTGTACATAGAAATCCCTAAAGACTCCATCAAAATCTAGTGGTACTAATAAATGAATTCAACAATGTAGCAGGGTACAAAATTAACACCCAGAAATCTATGGCATTTTTATACACCAATAATGAACTCACAGAAAGAGAAACTAAAAAAAAAAAAAAAAAAAAAGAATTCCATTTACCATTGCAACAACAAAAAAATTAAGAAACCTGGGAATAAATTTAAGCAAGGAGTACAGGACCTGTACTCAGAAAATTGTAAGACACTGAAAAAAGATATAGAGGAAGACATAAACAAATGGAAGAATATACCTTGTTCATGGATTGGTAGAATCAACATCATTAAAATGTTCATACTACCAAAAGCAATCTATGGATTCAATACAATCCCCATTAAAATACCAAAGGCATATTTCAAAGACCTAGAACAAAGTCTCCAAAAATTCATCTGGAATAAAAAAGACCCCTATTAGTTGCAGTAATATTGAGAAAGAAGAACAAAGTTGGAGGGATCACAATACCAGATATCAAGCTATCCTACAAAGCCACTGTTCTCAAAACTGCCCGGTACTGGCAGAAGAACAAACATATAGACCATTTGAACAAAACAGAGAACCCAGAGATTGACCAATGGCATTATGCTCAATTAATATTTTACAAAGGAGGCAAGAGCATACAATGGAGTCAAGACAGTCTCTTCAATAAATGGTGTTGGGAAAATTGACAGATACATGCAAAAAAGTGAAACTATACCACCAATTTACACCATACACAAAAATAAACTCAAAATGGATAAAAGTCTTAAACATAATATGGGAAACCATAAAAATCCTAGCAGTAGCCATAGGCAGCAAAATAGCAGACATTTATCATAGCAATATCTTTACCTATACAGCTCTTAGGTCAATGAAAATTAAGGAAAAAATAAACAAATGAGACTACATCAAAATAAAAATCTACTGCACAGGGAAAGAAACCATCAACAAAACAACAAGAAAGCCCACTGCATGAGAGAACATATTTGCCAATGTTGTCTCTGATAAGGGTTTAATGTCCAAAATTAATAGAGAACTCATAAAACTTAACAAAAAGAAGATAAATAATCCAATAAAAGATGGGCAAAGGACCTAAATAAACACTTTTTGCAAGAAGACATACAGAAAGCCAAGAGACACATGAAAACTTGCTCAAAGTCACTAATCATCCATGAGATGCAAACCAAAACAATGAGGTACCATCTCCCACCTGTCAGAATGGCTATCATCAACACATCAACAAACGACAAGTGCTGGCGAGGATGTGGAGAAAAAGGAGTCCTTGTGCACTGCTGGTGGAGCCACTGTGGAGAACAGTATGGCATTTCCTCAAAAATTAAAAACTAGCCCACTGTGAGAGAATGTAATAAAATTTCTTAAACTCTAAAAAAAAAAAAAAAAAAAAATTAAAAACTGAACTCCCATTTTACCCAGTAATCCCACTTCTAGGAATATATCCCAAGAAAACAGAAACACAAATCAGAAAGCATATATGCACCCCTGTGTTCATAGCAGCACAATTTACAATAGCTAAGATTTGGAAACAGCCTAAGTGACCATCAGCGGATGAGTGGATT
Organism: Myotis nattereri; assembly: GCF_964212035.1. NCBI lineage: Eukaryota > Metazoa > Chordata > Mammalia > Chiroptera > Vespertilionidae > Myotis > Myotis nattereri. The sequence goes on from NC_138078.1 coordinate 90,003,793, forward strand.
AGGAAATAGTGGTACATCTACACAATGAAATACTATGCAGCTGTAAAAAAGAAAGAATTCTTACCTTTTGCAACAGCAGATGGAACTGGAGAGCATTGTGCTAAGCGAAATAAGCCAGTCAGAGAAAAATAAATGTCACATGATCTCACTCATTTGTGGAATATAATGAACAACATAAACTGATGAACAAAAGTAGAACCAGAGTAATAGAAGCATGGGGCAGACTGTTCAACCTCTGAGGGAAGTCGGGGGGTGAGGGGGTAGGAGATCAACCAAAGGACTTGTATGCATGCATATGAGCATAACCAATGGACACAGATGGTGGGGGGCGGTGAGAACATATGCAGGGGGTTAGGGGAAGCCGGAGAGTGGTCAATGGGGGGAAAAGGAGACTTATGTAATTCTTTAAACAATAAAGTATTTAAATGAAAAAAAATCACATACCCTTCACTATTACTGTAGACAGTACTTTGAGGATTTTATCATACTGTAATACTAGAAAAGAAATGCAAAAATATTTGAATAAATGTATTCATAGCAGTAATATTTATATTGCTGAAAAAAGGAACCTGAATGGTCATGAAAAGAAAGCTCATTAATTCGTTATAAATGAAATACTATGAAGCTATAAAAAATTAATACATATCCCTGTAGTTATTGAATATAAAAGATATCCATTACATATTGTTAAGCTTAAAAGACAGTTACAGAACACTATATTTCAATTTTTTGTTAGTAAAAAACTTGCATAGCCATTCCCTTAAGCATTAAGCCCTCAGGACAATGAGGTATGTATGTATGTGTATTAATATGTTAGCAATGGTTAACTCTGAATAGTGGGATTTGAAATGATTTTAACTTTTTTCTGTTTATCTGTGTATTCTTGTTTTCTAAAAGAGTCATGTATTATCTGGGTATTTAAAAAATAAATGATTTGTGCTAAAAAAAATACTGCAGCTGTCTTCAGAATTCGTACGTCAGGAAGTATTTGAATTATCACACATCTGACCCATTAGTGAAGCTCATTTTAAAGAGGAACTGATTGAGCTGAAAGCAAACTATACTAATTACATGGACATAATATCCTTCAAATTTTGGAGAGGAGACTATAACTGCACAAATAATTATAAAATTTCTGCCTATGTGACCAATCTTGGGGCTATGTTTGGGTCCATCCAGCTCTATGAAGGCATATTTTCCCTTATATAACTTCTGAAATCACTATTCAGACCATCAGTGACGGAAAGCAGAAGTAGTGCTAAAAGTAAATTCACCCTTGGTTCCAGAATAAGTCCTCTGTTCAAAGCACTATTCTCATTGACTGGTAACTGTGCACTTTATATAAATACATATGTTTGAATATAATTTTGAACTGATTTTGTATCAATTCTGCTCAAATTTACATGTTAAAGTATAGAAAGCTGTACTTTACCATAATCATTATATGTAGATTACATAGATATGTCATCCTTTTTTTTCCCATTCAAAGTCCCAAAGCTCTCAAAAATAGTAGACCATATAAATATATTGTACTCTGTTAGTACCAAAATTCTTACAGTTTTTTATATCCAACATTCTTTGTCATGCCTCCTTGTCTATTCTTATGTTGTTCTTTCTTCCTGGGGCCTTCCCACTTTAAAAAGCACACACCTGTGTAAAGTGTTAATGTTTATGATTCAGTTCAGCTCTAATCTCTTTCAAGAAACTCTCCCTGAGAGATGAATCAAATCATTTGTATGCATAACCCATGAACACAGACAATAGAGTGGTGAAGGCCTGGGGCAGGGAATAGGGGGGCTAGAAGGGCTCAATGGGAAAAAAAGGGGGACATATGTAATACTTTTAACAATATAGCTTTTTTTAAAAAAATAATAAACCCTCTCTAAATCCCAAGCTGTAATCTGCCCTCTTCTCTCTGATCCCATGATACCCATCATATACTGTTCATTTGTTCAATACTCATTGAGAATTTACCATGTGTAAGACAATGTGCTAGGATGACCGAAATATGAGTAAACAAAATTAGGCATGACTCCTGCCTAAATGGAGCTTAAAGTTCATTTTGTCAGTTACCACATTAAAATGAAATGGACTATTTTGTCTTTCTGTCCTCTCTAAATTATAAGCTTCTTTATATCAAAGCCTATGTGTGTTCACATTAACACTTTTAGTGCTCAAAAATGTCCTGAAATATAATTAGCACACAACAAATGTTTGTGAACTGAAGTTTTTGATTATGTCAAAATTTAAAAAAAAATGTTTTTCCAAATTTTCACTGCATTGACCTTTTTCTTTTCTAACCTAAATTTACTTTCTGCTACTGGTCTTTATATCACAAGGATAAGGGAACACATCCCATTGAGATGGTTGGAGTGTGGGAAAAGTTGGAGAAAAAGAAGGTATAACTCAGATACATAAAGAGGTGAGGATAAAATTATTTGTAGCACTTTTCTCTATTTGTTCTACTTGCATTCTCAGCACATTAACACCCTGCTGTCATGTATTCTCAAGTCATGTCTTCTGTCACATTGCTGAGTTGAAGAAAACTGAGAGAGAGAGAGAGAGAGAGAGAGAGAGAGAGAGAGAGAGAGAGAGAGATTGGACATATTTCTAAATTCTGACGCAGATGAGATCCCCACAGGAGTCAGCATTAGGTAGAATTCATAATATACCTGACATGCAGAGAGTGATGCTTGCACCCAATACATTGGATGATATTGGGTCAATGTTAGAATCAATTTTGCATTTCCACTTAACTCTGTTGTCTTCAAAATTCAGTTTTAATCTATCTATGTTTCTTTATAGGTTCCAAACTCCTGGCTTCCACATTATTGCACATTTGAACTCTTGGGATGGTACTTTGTCAATTGATATTTGAGAACAATAGAATAACAATGACTAAGGTAGCCATTAAAATATTTTACGTAGTATCATTAGATGCAGTAAGAAACAAGAGAGGTATGAAAAGTTTTCACTATATGTTACAGTGACTAAAACACAAATCCCTGGCTTGACCTACTTACTGATACAGTTATTTAGATGATTTTTTTTAAAAAAAATTAGCTTGAGTGGATCCTTATTAACCCTTCTATCTATTCCCCATTTCTTGCTCCATACTAGTTCTCTCAAAGGTTCTTCTTTGCTCCCTCCTTTTCCCTCTCCTCTCATGGATACATACACACACACACACACACACACACATTCAGTATCTACAAAAATTTGTAAATGCAAGATGATAGTATGGCTCTTGTATTTGTTTTCACCAGTTTTTTTGTTTTTTAAATCTTCACGTGAGGATATGGAAGATATGTTTTTATTGATTTTTGGGGGGAGAGAGGGAAAGAGACGAGAGAGAGAGGTTGAGAGAGAGAGAGAAGTGCTGATTGGTTGCCTCTCTTAGGTGCCCAGACCAGGGATTGCACCCAAAATGTTATGTGGCCTGACTGGGAATTGGACCCTTTTGTGTATAAGAGGAAGCTCCAACTATGACTACCACCTTCTTATTATATGTATACTAGTGGCCTGGTGCATGAAATTTGTGCACAGAGGGGTGTCCCTCGGCCTGGCCTTCACCCTCTCCAATCTGGGACCCCTTAGGAGATGTACAACTGCCTGTTTAGGCCCCATCCTCAGGGACATCCATCTCAGAATATGGGACCACTGGCTCCTAACTGTTCACCTGCCTGCCAGCCAGATAGCCCACAACTGCCCTCCCCTGCTGTGACCTGCCTTCTCCACCAGGACTGGCGTCCTCTGTGATGCATGGAGCTGTGGGACCCCCAGGCCTCACTGCACGGAATGGCCACCAGGCCCTGCCTCTGCTAGGCTCACGGCCATCTTGTGGCGGCCATCTTGTGGCAGCCATCATCTTGTGATGATGTCGCACAGGGACCACCTAGGTTTTTATTAGTATAGATGAGAAAAGATAAACCTTGTTGATTTTAAAATATGCTTCTTGCCCAATTCACTTTAGTGCTCATCATGTTTTTACTTTTCTCTTGTGTTGTGAAAGGAAAACAATGCACACTGCAAATTACAGCCACCTCTCAGGTTATCTTTGTTAAGACAGGTAAATCCCTTTAAATTCTATTTTTGTACCAATTAGTTCTTATAGCAAATATAGTGGTTATTCAGTCTCTATAATGGGAATAAAGTAACTTCATTATGCCCTATAGCTATGCATTTTTATTTTAAAGGGCTAAAATACCCATAACTAAATTGTATTTCAATCTCATGATTATTAGAACTGTAATCACATCAGTTGCCATTTTTTCCCTTTGCCAATATTGTAAAAGCCATTTTGTAGAGAATATTTCAGAATACTTTATGGTAATATATATTTATAAAAAGATGAATTAGGTACTTGTCCTCTGGAAGTTCTATGACTATCCATGTGTATGAGTTTTTTATTATATGCAAAAATAGCTCATTTTCCATGAATGTGCTATTTAAATGCAGGCAAATCTGCCATTTTAGGATTGTCATCAATTCTGAAAGAAAGAATCACGTGTTACCTTCCTTGTTCCTTTAGAAACTAATTTCATTCAAGATCCCTTCCCCCTTGAATTGTCCATTTAATTTTAAATGAATGCTAATAAAAGCACTGTTTAAAGGACTGTGTCCAGTTGACCAAGGTTCATGCTATGAACCAATTTAAAGGTCTTATAACATTAAAAATGCAATTCTTCAATTATATTTCCCAGATAAAATAAAATTACCTTGAGTCAGTTGTCTAGTGGGCTTACCCTGATAATATAATGCTAAGTGACCAAATCCATCCTTACAACAAAGTGGATCTAATAAAAACACTAATGCATTATAAAAATGAATAAACTAAATGAAAAACAAAAGTCCCAGAAACTAGTAAAATGTGATCTCTCTCTTTACCATCAAAGAACTGCACTAACCCTTTCATGCTGATGGATGTAATTATGTCCTAACTTGTTGAATGTATATTTTCCCTGTCTGCATTTGATCTTCATCAATATATTAAAAGGAATATTTATTCAGGCTGACCTTTTGCTATCTTTAGGGCTTTCACATTTCTGAAATATTATTCGTTTTATGCATACTGAGTTTAAATAAATTTTGAGTACCTCACTGTTTGTAGGTAGGCTCTGAATGGATTCATATTTTGTTTTTTAAATGATATTTCCATTGGGAAATTAATGGCAGCAATTTAATGCAAACATTCTGAATTATTATTTTTTAAAATAACAGAAAGTAACACATTTAATTGTAGACAATAAAATCTAAAAGAAAAAATAACAAAGAAAAAAATTATTCCAAATCCCACCACTAAAACATAAATACTGATAAAATTTTTATGTTTAGTATTTTCTATATAACTATGTGTATATAAATACTGTAAAATTATTCAAGTTATGTACCATATTATGATTTATTTATGTGAATTTAAATTATGTATATTTCTAAGCCATTACATTTGATCTTAAAACATCCTTTTTAATATTACATCATGTGGATGCATCATAGTTTATTTAAATAATTCCTAATCTTGATATTTAAGCTGATTTCAAATGTTTGCTATTAAAATAATGTTGCAGTGAGCCTCCTTTTAAATATGTCTTTCTTTGTATCACTGATTATTTCTTCAGAATAATTTCCAATCTTTGGATTTACTAGGTCATGGGTTGTAAAACTGTTTAAGACTGTTCACACATATTGCCAAGTTTCCCTCAAGATGATTTGTGTTGTTTTACACTCCATTATCTATGTATATTAGTGCCAATTTCACAATATTCTTGCCAGAGCTAACTATATAATAAAAACTATTTTTCCAGTTTGAAAGGAGAAAAACTGTATGTTATTAATCAATTGGGATTTTGATGATTTAACTGGTAAATATTTTTTCATAGATTAATTGACAATATTTATAATTTTTCTATTTATGACCCTTTTAAATTTTTCTTCTTAAGTGTATCATGTATTCTAATTGACCTGTCTTTGATATTCATATATTATAGATATTAATCTATTATCTGTGGTTTATTTTTAATTATTTTGCCCAGTTTTCATTTTTTTCAAATATATTTTTATTGATATCAGAGAGGAAGGGAAAAGGAGAGAGAGATAGAAACATCAATGATGAGAGAGAATCATTGATTGGCTGCTCCCTGGATGCCCCCTACTAGGGATCGAGCCTGCAACCTGGGCATGTGCCCTTGGCTGGTATCAAACCCGGAACTCTTCAGTCTGCAGGCCGACGCTCTATCCACTGAGCCTAACCAGCTAGGGCCGGTTTGAATTTTTAAATTTATATTCTTTATTGTTTTTTTTTGTTTTTTTTATTTATTTTTTTTATTGCTTAAAGTATTACAAAGAGTAAAGAAAGTCTCTTCAATAAATGGTGTTGGGAAAATTGGACAGGTACATGCAAAAAAAAAAAATGAAACTACATCACCAACTTATACCATAAACAATAATAAACTCAAAATGGGTAAGAGTTTTAAATGTAAGCTGTGAAACCATAAAAATCCTATAAGAGTATGTAGCCAACAAAATATCAGACATCTCATGGAGCAAAATTTTCAGATAGAACTCCTAGGGGGAAAAGAAAGAAAGAAAGAAAGAAAGAAAGAAAGAAAGAAAGAAAGAAAGAAAGAAGAAAGAAAGAAGAAAGAAAGAAGAAAGAAAGAAGAAAGAAAGAAGAAAGAAAGAAGAAAGAAGAAAGAAAGAAAGAAAGAAAGAAAGAAAGAAAGAAAGAAAGAAAGAGAAAGAAAGAAGGAAAGAAAGGAAAAATAAACAAATGGAATTACATAACAATGAAAAGCTTCTGCATAGCAAAAAATAACAGCATCAAAATGAGAAGGGGACCCACTGTATGGGAGAACATATTTGGCAATGATACATCTGATAAGGGGTTAATTTCCAAAATATATAAAGAATTCATACAACTCAACAAAAGGAAGATAAACATTCCAATTAAAAAAATATGGGTAGAAGACGTGAATAGACACTTCTCCAAAGGGAACATAGTAATGGCCAAGAGACATATAAAAAATGCTCAATGTCAGTAATCATCAGAGAAATGCAGATAAAAAATAGAATAAGCACCACCTCACACCTGCCAGAATGACTAACATCAATAAATCAACAAACAACAAGTTTTGAGGATGTGGTGAAAAAGGAACCCTAGTACACTGTTGGCAATGCAGACTAGTACAAATACTATGGAAAACTGTGTGGAGTTTCTTCAAAAACATTAAAAATGGAAATACTATTTGAACCAGCAATCCCACTTCTAGGAATATATACAAGAAGTCTGGGACACCAGTCAAAAAGAATATATGCACTCTTATGTTCAAAGCAGCATTATTTATAATAGCTAATATCTGGAGATAGCGCAAGTGCCCATCAGTAGATGAATGGATAAAACAACTGTGGTACCTTTACACAATGGAATACTATGCAGCTGTTAAAAAGAAAGATACTTTACCTTTTGAGACAACATGAAGTGACCTGGAGACTATCATGCTAAGTGAAAATAGGTAATCAGAGGAAGACAAATATCACATGATCATTTTTGTGTGGAATCTAATGAACAAAACAAGCTGATGAACTAAATAGATCTAGAAACATGGAAACATGCAACAGACTGATGACTCTCAGAGATTAGGGTGGAAGGTAGATGGGAAGAGATTAACCAAAGAACTTATATGTATATATGCATAGCCCATGGACACAGATGATAGTATGGTGAAGGCCTGGGGAGAGGGTGAGAATGGGAAGTAGGATGTCAATGCGAAAAAAAAGGGTGGCCATCTGCAATATTTTCCACAACAAACATAATAATAATAAAAATAATTTTTAAAATAGAGATTTACTAAAATAAAAAATAATAAAAGCAATCATGCTTTGAAAGTCCTTTTACTAGCAATAGATTTTTATAATATTCCCCTTCATTATTTCATTATTTAGTGCATATGTATATATGAAATTATTTATTATACACACATCCACATTAATAAATAAAATTATACCATAGTATTTGTGATGAGAGTTATGTTTGCTAAAGTTATACATCAGAGTTATGCTTACAATGAAAATAATCTTGTTTATACTACCATAAAATAAACTCCTAAGTAATATAAATTAAAATTTTGGGAATTTACAGTTCCTTGAAAGTTTAAATCAAATCAGCCATAAAATCACTTGCACCAGAGATATTTTTTCAGGAAATTCCTTTCAACTTTTATTTTCCAACATTTTTATGGTTATTGATCAATTTTGTGTTTTCTATTTTGGGATCAATTTTAACAATTGGTATTTTATTCTATAAAGTGACCCATTTCATTCACACATTCAAAATTATTAGTATACGTTTTGACATAGTTTTATTCCTATGTATTAAAAACTAGAGGCTTGATGCATGAAATTCGTGCAAGGGGCTCAGCCCTTGCAGCCTTGGCTGCCTCATGGCCCTGCGGCCCTGCCCACTGGTCATTCCACAGTCCAACCTAATTAGCATATTAGCCCTTTATTATATAGGATAATCCAGAGAGCGAAAGAGAAATAGAGAGTTTTATGTCAATTTATTATTCTTTTTCTATTGAGAGATTTTGAAGAAAATGATGTAAAGACAGTGGCACAAGAGTTGTCCAGATAATATGAAATTAATGAGCTAGGTACCTTCATAAGTTGGATTTACGTGGAAAAAAAAACCCTCTTATAAAGTAAAAATGGCTTGAAAATTATTTATTCTGCTAAGTATTACACTTGAGAGGGAAAAATTATTGAGTAGTCTTCATTAAACTCTGTTGAACTAGACTTCAACAGGTTATTACCAATAAGGTATTTTATGGAAATTTAGGTAAATTATTATCAGCTGGTTGGATGTGTTAATGTATTCTCATTGCCAAAGAGCAATGCTTACCATAGCCAAAGTCCTCATAGAGAAAGACTATAATTGATGGTATAATTTTTAACATTAATGATTTTGCAAATAATGGACATCTTTCTTAAAATAGTCTTAAAAACTAACTTGCATTGAAAATTATATTTTTTTTAAAAAAGATGATGTATACCTAAGATTTTTAAAACATATTGAATGGACCTGGAAAGTATTAAGCCAGTCAGAGATAGGTAAGTATCACAAGATCTCACTCATATGTGGAATCTAATGAACAAAATAAACTGATGAACAAAAACAGACACAGAGACATAGAAACATGGAACAGACTTTTTCAGGATAGGGTGGGTAGGAAGAGATTAACCAATGAACTTGTATACATATATGCATAACCTGTGGACACAGACAATGGGGTGGTGAGGGCTTGGGGGTTGGAGGCAGGCTGGAAGAGGTCAATGGGGGGAAAGTAGGACTTATGTAATACTTTCAACAATAAATCTTTAAAAAAAATAAAATACACAAACTCTAAGATAAGATTCATTTCTTAGTAATCCTGGACCAATATGCTAATTGATAACCTAACTATGTTTTCTTTGCCCCTACTTTCAAGATTAATGAGAATGTTTGTTAATTTAGGATACAAAACGTTCTACTGCATCAGTACAACCCCTTAAGCCTTTTTTTTTTAATTTAAAAATTCTAAAAAACCCGACCTGTCTCTAACAAGAGACCAAACTGCTTCCAAATTATATCAAAGAGAAACTATGAAGCTGTTTTTTAGCATCCCCAATAATTACTATAAAGTCACACAATTTTTCTCTACCATTGTAAATATAAAATGAAGAGAGAAAAACAAAACAACTATAAATAAATGTATTCCTATACTTACCTGGCAGGGGAAATACCATGATCATGAAGGTGGTTTTCCCAGGGCAAGGCTTATCCATTGTACTCCAGATGTGCTGACCCCTTCGATTTCCCCAAATGTGGAAAACTTGACTGCATAATTTGTGGTAGTGGGGGACTATGTTCGCATTCTCTCCTGAAAAAATTATGTATTATTATGTGATGTTATACTATTTAAAATAGAATAATTTTCTCTTTCTCAGTATTAATTATTTTCCTTTCAAAACAATATTTCATACATATTTATATATTTTGAATCAAACTGCCTTAATAACATAACATACAATACTATGAATGCACAAAATTTCATCGAGATTTGAAAAATCTCGATATTTAAAAACAAATGTATCCTAGTTTAGTTTAAAAAGCACATTTCTACACAACTGAAAAGTTTGAAACCTTATTTGATATATAATAGTTTCAATGCAGCTTCTAGACAGCAACATGTACAAGGAACTTCAGGGCCCCAATAGAGTGTAGGTACATTTTAAGATACAACCACCTATTTTATTAAATCTAATAAGGCCCTATATTTATCTGCTTATTGTTCCTCAATATGTTGGGAGGTACATTCAAAGTAGAGATAAGCAATATTTCCAGTATTTACCTGAGTCTATCTTTCCATTTAGGGATAGCAGATGAGAGAGAATTGACTGTGAAAGCAAATATTATTTCACTAGATTATATAAGATTGCCGAAAGTCACACGATTAAGTGCATGCACTACATTTTAAATCACCAAATCTCCTGCAAACATTGACCACTGATGCTTCCTTTTTAAACAGTGTATTCTCACAGTAAAATATGAGTTAATCTTAGTCAAAAAGCACTTCCAGAGTACATAAAGTTCTGGCACACCACATAAAGGCAGCCCTAATAGGTGCATTGGATGAATTTGCAATGGAGCTTGTCTTTGATGAAAATGAGTAACAAAATACAACATGCAACAGAACTGATATGTTCAGTTATTGTAAAGATCTAAATCATCACCAATGTTTTAGTTTCACTATTTACCCCACAATCCAAAGGAGATATGTTCTATTTTTATGGAGTATAGTGACCATGAGGCTATAGCAACTTTGAAGTTCCTCTGAGTTATCCAAATCTAGTGTTTACTTATACTATTTCTGAAGTGTTATAACCCATCTCTAAGGAACATAAAATCCAACTACATCTAGATGTCAATTATTTACAAGAATCTATGGCCAAAGATGGCGTATACAAGCAAATCCACTAGGCAAGTATTTGCTGAGCACCTATGATGTTCCAGAAATTATTTTAGCACTGTAAAAGAGAGAAGGAGAGAGAGAGATAAAGAGAAAGAAAAACAAAACAGACAAGATTTGTCTTTTCTGAAACATATTCTGACTAGAGGCACGGTGCACAAAATTCACGCATGGTCGGGCCACCTCAGCCCAGCCTGCACCCTTTCCAATCTGGGACCACGCCTAAACCAGCAGTCAGACATCCCTCTCACAATCCAGGGCTGCTGACTCTTAACTTCTCACCTGCCTGCCTGCCTGATCACCCCTAACTGACCCCTGCCAGCCTGATCACCCCTAACCCCCTCTGTCTGCCAGCCTGATCACACCTAACTGCCCCCCCCCTGCCAGCCAGGTCACCCCCAACTACCGCCTGTTGTTCAGTCATTTGGTTGTCCCTCACTAATCTCCCTGCCTGGTTGCCCTATTCAGCCTGCTGTTCAGTCATTACTGTTATTGTGACGGCATCCTGGACAATTTGCATATTCCTCTATTATTAGTATAGATTCTATAGTGATGCTCTCAATTTAAAAAAAGACTAGGAAAAACTACAGAAAATTTTAATGTTTGATTATTTATGATTTTCTGAGTAGATGGTTTTTCTAGAACACCAGTTTAGAGATAATATGATCAGCACAATTTTTTTAAGAGGCAGTTTCAAAGATCTGAGACAATTTGAACAAAGACATATTTTTGGAAAAATAAGTAATGGGAGAAATTGTAAATAAGGTTTGTTTCATCATAGGAGAAAAATAAAATAAGTTGAAATGCAGTACAAGTAATAAGAAAAATATATATCACTTTCCTAAAGCTAATTCTTGTTATAAAATTAAAACTAACCATATACATAACTGACTGATTAAACTAAAACACATAATTGAGCAATTTTATTTATATTAATTATTGAACACCTGTTCTATACCAGGTATTATGTTATGTATTAGTGGTAAATAAAACATACTAATTCCCTGTTTCCATTCTGGAATCAGAATGAAGTGTGATGAGCAGAATGATGGAAAATACAGGCACTATAAAAGTACTAGTACATATTATAGATTTCAACTAGTATTTTAAAAAGCCTCAAATAAAAGCCTCAGAGAAAGTATCATTTTATCTGAAATTTGAAGGATGTGTTAGGAAGAGGAAGGAGGCTGAACAAGACTGTTTTAAGTGGGTGGAATAGCATATGTGAAGGCCTAAACTAAGAGAAAGGGCACATTTCAAGAACAGTAAGAAGATCAAAGTGCTGGAGGAATTAAAGAGAGAAGAGGAGTTTTAATAGGGTTCAGAATTATGAGAGTAACATCAAGGTTTGCTTTAGATACCCTTTCCCTTGTTATGACTCTTGGAGAATGTGGTTGTATTACATTCAGAGCTCCCTCTGCTATATTAAACTTCAGGGTCCTTGTTCCTGGCTTCCAATCCTTGATTCCAACATACATTAAACTTATTCTAAACTTAGAAATTGAGGGGGGATGAAATTTATTGTCTGCTCCAACACAGTCATTCTTTTAGGTATTAAAGGTACAGCTGTGAATAAGATGGCAATGCCCCACTTTCACTGGGCTTATATTCTAGTGAATGGAGATTGATAATAAAAACAAGGTAATTCCAGTAGAGATAAATGCAATGAAAAAATACCTAATATGATAAAGAATCACTGTCAGTAATGGGTGGGATTGAATAAACATATCATTAGATTGGGTAGCTACTCTATGATAACAATATTTGGGTTGTAGCCTGGATGAAAAGAAACACATTATCCAAGAACAGAGGACATGCTATTCTAGGTAGCAAGAATGAAAAATGAAAGGACCCCTAGGAAAGGGGTTGTGTGTGTCTGTAGGGCAGAAATGTCACATTGGCTGTGTTTTAGCAGGGAAGGGGGAAAATAACAGCACATGAGATTAGAGAGCTATATAGAGGCCAGATCATCTAAGGCTCTATAAGTCATTTTAAGTACGATGGAAGATGAAATAATACAATTCTTTTTATTTTACAATGAAAGTTTACATTCATTATTATTTTTTATCAGTTGCAGGTCTATAGCATAGTGCTTAAATTTTCAGTTTACATCTATCTAATAGATTGTCATTCATTCTTACCTGGAAGGTCTTGCATTAAAAGGAAAGATGTAGCTGTATATCTTCATCTAATCAAACCAAGATCTCTACGAAAAACAAATGGAACAATGGTAACCAGTTGTGAGATCAATTTGCAATATGACAAGTGTGTACTCAGGTCTGGATTGAGATTATGCTGACTTCATGTAAACTCAAAGAGCCATTAGAGGGTGACTGCATATTCACTCAACCTACAAATTTGGAACCATGGCTTGAAAAGGCTCAAGAGCCTCCATTTCAGGAAACCCTTGAGAATAATCATCAGTAGAGTCACCAGGGGCATTTGATTGTTTATCAAATAACATAATTTCAAAATGGTCAGGAATCAGCCCTTAAATTTTTTTCAGAATTTTGGTCACAGTTTTTTGACTGCCTGACTTTCTGCCTTTAGAAAGAGAAGATAGCCTATATGTCAACATAGCAAAGGCAAATAGTACCAAAAATAATCCTCACTTAAAAACCTACTTTGCTTCTGATGCATGAAAAAAGCCTTCCCTTTTGGAAAAAAAAATATTTTGTGTCAATGAGCACATGCATTAAATGATTTTCTTTCCTGAGAGTAATAATAAAGTGAGTAAAACAAAGAAGAAATGAGTGAAATTTCTGCAATTGAAATTGCTTTAACTTATTTTCCTCAGAAAGCTCACCTTCATTTAGCCAGCTATTTATATTTGCCTTTTCTTCTTTGTCTTGATATTTTTCCTTAATATGTATTCTTCCTATGACTGTCAAACATTTGCATTTTGACAATCTAAATTAGTGTTTAGTTAGTTCTTCCTTTGAAAGATATCAACAAACAAGAACACTACTAAATATATGACATGGGATATATACATTTGGGATACAGATAATATACCCCAATAAAACCAGACTAAGTTCCATCTCATTACCTGGTTACTGGTTAGCAAGCACTTTCCAAACATCGTATTTGGTAAGCTTTGGGACTGCTTAAACCATAAAGTATTAGTTTTGCTAGTAATATCTGCACATATTGAGTGCTCAACAAATGTTTAAATATGTAAGCACAAGCATGACTGATCAAATAATTAAGCAATGAAAGGTTAAGGCAAGTGAGGTTCATCAATGTTAATTAACTTGCCCAAATTGTCACTATTAGTAAGCAGCAGAGCTATAATTTGAGCCCAAGGCTAATTCAAAAACATATATGGTATCTTTACTATATGACTGGTTATTAAATAAGTAAAGAAATGAATGAAAAAAGAACTCAATAAAAGATGTGTGCCATTAAAAATGAAACATTTTCTTAGATAGGTAATGTTCAGGGGCTCTATTGGACAATCTCAGCCATTTAATTTATCTGAAAACATACAAACTACAAGTCTTAAATTATAAAAAAGTTCTTATTAATAACTCGATTTCTGTAAAAATTAATTGGTATGTTTTTCATTTGTGTATCCTATAACCAAGCAATTTAAAAAGGACAATGAAAGGTGTACCAAAATAAACACACTAAGGGGCCAGAAAATATTTTTAAAATCTTCCTTCAGCCACTTCCTCAAAACATGGATAAAATAGTACCTTTGATTTTACATTGAAAACTATACAGAAATTTCTACAGATATCCTATATAATAAAAGACCAATATGAAAATTGACCAAAAGGCAGAACAACCAGTCGCTATGATGCACACTGACCACCAGGGGGCATATGCTCAATGCAGGAGCTTCCCCCTGATGTTCAGTGCACAAGTGCTGCTCAGCCAGAAACCAGGCTCATGGCTGGAGCCTCCACAGCAGTGCTAAGGATGTCTGACTGACTCCCAAGGGGAGCGGGCCTAACCCATCAGTCAGACATCCCCTGAGGGCTCCCAGACTGAGAGGGCACAGGCTGGGCTGAGGGACCCTCCTGAGTGTACGGATTTCATGCACTGGGCCTCTAGTATATTCATAAAGCTTTGCCATACTCTTCACTTTTTAAAAAATATATATATTTCTATTGATTTCAGAGAGGAAGGGAGAGAGAGAGAGAGAGAGAGAGAGAGAGAGAGAGAGAGAGAGAGAGAGAGAGAGAAACATAAATGTGAGAGAGAGTCATTGATTGGCTGCCTCCTGTTCATGCCCTACTGGGGATCAGGCCCACAACCCAGGCATTGAACTGTGACCTCCTGGTTCATAGGTTGATGCTCAACTAAGCTATGCCAGCTGGGGACTCTTAACTTTTTACAAATAATTTTAATTCATGCATATTTTTACATATAATATAATTAGATTTTCAGATGAAAGTTTGCAAGTTTTTCTCTATGTGTCTTTAAATGCATGTTTTTATGTTCTGTCAGGAGTTCCAGAGATTTGGGACTGACAAGAGAGATATGCCCATAAGAAGCAGTAACAGATGCAACACTGGCAAATATGCTCTCCCATTCAGTAGGCTCTCTTGTTATTTTGTTGATGGTTTCTTCTGCTGTGCAGAAGCTTTTTATTTTGATGTAGTCCCATTTGTTTATTTTCTCCTTAGTTTCCATTGTCCTACAAGATATATGGGTAAACATATTACTAAGAGATATGTCTGATATATTTCTGCCAATGAATTCTTCTAATATTTTTATTATTTCCCCTCTTACATTTAAGTCTTTTATCTATTTTGAGTTTATTTTTGTACATGGTATAAGTTGGTGGTCTAGTTTCATTTTTTGCATGTATCTGTCCAATTTTCCCAACACCATTTATTGAAGAGACTGTCTTCACTCCATTGTATGCTCTTACCTCTTATGAAATATTGAGCATAACGGCTTGGGTCGACATATAGGTTCTCTGTTCTGTTCCATTGGTCTACATGTCTCTCTTTTGCCAGTATCAGGCAGTTTTGAGAACAGTGGTTTTGTAATACAACTTGATATCTGGTATTGTGATCCCTCCAACTTTATTCTTCTCTCTCAGGATTGCTGCAGCTATTCAGGGTCTTTTTTTATTCCATATAAATTTTTGGAGAGTTTGTTATAACTGTGTGGAATATGCTGCTGGTATTTTAATGGGAATTGCATTGAATCTATCGATTGCTTTGGGTAGTACAGATATTTTAATGATGTTGATTCTACCAATCCATGATAATGGTATATTCTTCCACTTGTTTATATCTTCTTCTATCTCTTTTTTCAATGTGCTGTAGTTTTCCAAGTACAGGTTTTTTACTTCCTTAGTTAAATTTATTTCTAGGTATCTTAATTTTATTTTTTTGTTGCAATGGTACTGTTTTTTGATTTTTTTTTTAGTTTTTCTTTCTGTGAGTTCATTATTGGTGTATAAAAATGCCATAGATTTCTGGGTGTTAATTTTGTATCCTTCTACATTGCCGAATTCATTTATTAAAACTAGTAGTTTTTTTTTGATGGAGTCTTCAGGGTTTTCTATGTACAATATCATGTCATCTGTGAATAATGACAGCTTTACTTTTGCAATCGGGTTGCCTTTTATTTCTTCTTCTTTTCTGATCAATATGACCAGCATTTCTAGTGCTATATTGAACAGGAAGGTGAAAGTAGGCATCCATTTCTTCTTCCTGTTCTTAGAGTAAATTGTTTTAGTATTTGCCTATTAAGGATGATGTTTACTGTGGTTTTTCACTTAAGGCTTTAATTATATTGAGGTATGATCCCTCTGTTCCCACTTTACTGAGAGTTTTTATAAAAAAAAGGAGGGATGGGGAGGTTAAATAGGATAAATGGGGGGATAAATGGTGGTGAACACAATACAATATACAGATGATGTGTATGCCTGAAATCTATAATTTTATTAACAAATGTCAGACCCATAAATTCAATAAAAGATAAAAAAGAATATAAAAAAGGGTGTTGGATTTGCCAATGTTACATCTGATAAGGGTTTAATCTCTAACATTTATAGGGAACTCATACAACTTAACAAAAGAAAGATAAACAATCCAACAAAATTGGGCAAAGGACCTAAATAGACACTTCTTGAGAGTGGACATACAGAAGGCCAAGATGCATATGGAAAAATGCTCAAAGTCACTAATTATCTGAGAGATGCAAATCAAAACAACAGTGAGGCTCCACCTCACACCTTTCAGAATGGATATCATCAGCAAAACAACAAGTGCTGGAAAAGATGTGGAAAAAAAGGAATCCTCATACCTTGCTGGTAGGAATGCAGACTACTGCAGCCTCTGTGGAAAACAGTGTAGAGTTTCATCAAAAAAATAAAAATGGAATTCCCATTTGACCCAGTGATCCCACTTCTAGGAATGTATCCAAAGAACTCAGAAACACCAATCAGAAAGAAATATGTACCCGATGTTAATAGCAGTGCAATTTAGTATAGCTAAGATTTGGAAAAAGCCTAAGTGCCCATCAGCAGATGAGTGGATTAAAAAACTGTGGTACATCCACACAATGGAATACTATGCCACTATAAAAAAAGAAGGGACTTTTATCATTTGCAACAGCATGGATGGAACTGGAGAGCATTATGCTAAGTGAAATAAGCCAGTTGGAGAAAGATAAATATCACATGATCTCACTCATATGTGGGATATAATGATCAACATAATTTGATGAACAAGAATAGATCCAGAGACAAATGGTAGGGGAGGGGTATGGTTAGAGAGCAACCAAAGGACTTGTATGCATGCATATTAGCATAATCAATGGACACAGACACTGGGGCGGTGGGGGCTTGCCAAGGGTGGGAATGGCTGGTGGGGGTCAATTGGGGGAAAAAGAGACATATGTAAAACTTTAGACAATAAAAAGGAAAACATAACAAAGAATTGAAAACAACAACAAAATAAATGGTGATACATTACACAATGGTATACTATGCTGCTGTAAAAAAGAAAGAACTCTTACTATTCGCAACAGCATGGATGGACTTGGAGAGCATTATGCTAAGCGAAATAAGCTCATCAGAGAAAGATAAGTATCACATGATCTCACTCATTTGTGGAATATAATGAACAACATAAACTGATGATCAAAAATAGTTCCAGAGCCATAGAAGCATTGAACAAACCATCAAACCTCAGAGGGAAGGCAGTGAAGGGTGAAGGTAAGGGGGAGAGATCAACCAAAGGACTTGTATGCATATAAGCATAACCAATAGACAGGTAATAGGGAAGTGAAGGAGGCCTGGGCTGAGGGTTGGGAGTTGGCTGTGAGAGGATAATGGGGAAAAAGGGGGACAAATGTAATACTTTCAACAATAATGAATTTAAAAAAGAAGCCTATTTCATGGAGTTTAAACAGGATTTCATGAGAGGAAATGTCCCTCACAGAAGGAGTCTGTCCAGGGGCAAAAATGAAGTCTCTACTCAGAAAGGGAGGTGGACAAGGGAACTACTTGGAGGAGAAGTAAATAAGAGAGATGGCTTGCTTATCTAGGTGATATCACTCAACAGCATAGAGGGGAATTTTTGTGTCTGGGGGCTCCAAAGGACCATAGCATTTTGTGGTCTTATAACTAGAAGACTCTATCTTATCAATGACCTGCTAATGTGGGGTGAGATTTCACAGGATATGCAAAACAGGAAGACTAAATGTCTAAAAATATGCTTTAGAGGTCTTTTTAAAAAAATAATTGGGTATGTAAAAATTGAGTTTGCAGGCTTTTGAGCTAATGGGTTTCAGCCTTCAGTGAAGAAATAAACATCCTAGGGACCAATATACACAAAGGCAATCTTTGGTTCATTTATTTATAAAGAATCACAGTAACAATCAGAACCAATAAGCAAACATCTGAGTATCTTCGTGTATAATATATAATGACTACTTATGAGTTTTTATTATTTCAATATCCCTCCACATACACGTATACATAAGTGACTATTTAGAGAGTAGAGCTAGGTATGTTTTCAAAGCCTTCATATAAATTTTAAAAAGCAGTAATTTAAATTAAAGGGCATCTTTAATGCAGTGGACATTTTTGGTATTTTGAAAAGAAGTAAAACTGTCTTTATTTGCAGATGACATGATACCGTACATAGAAAACCCTAAAGACTCCATCAAAAAATTATTAGACTTAATAAATGAATGTGGTAATTTGAAAAGAAAAAAAATAATTGTTTCAACCAGGAGATAAGCAACCAGGAAAGTACACAGTTGCAAAGATAATGATTTTGACATAAATTAGGTATACTCATTTTATACTTAAAGATAAACATATATGTGTATATATGCATATGCATGTGTGTGCATATGTGTGTATCAACATCTGGAATGTCAATATTAAAGAAAATCTCAAATAGAAATATGATCAGTATTCTAAAAAGCTACTTACAAACCATAAATATATTCTCCATCACCTAGTCAGATAACGTAAAGAATGAAATATTCATCTGGACTGTTTGAAACCTGTTCCATCAGTGAAATTATTTTGGCTCCATGTGTATGGTTTGGCTCCAGGTCTATATCAGTTTGCAGTACTAGTTCTTCACCCAGTTTGGAATGAAGACAATTTGTTTGTAGCAGCCCTTCCACCCTTTAATTTCTACCCTTTCCTAGTCCTTGCTCCTCACTTTCCAGAAAACCACTGCTCTTATATTCTATCACAAAGCATCCTACCTGGGACACCCAGTAATTCAAATACTAGCTCCTGTTTCCCATCTCTTTCAAAACATGCCTTTCATAAGCAGCATGCCCTTGGCAACCTAATGAGTAGAGCTTCTCTGGTGAACTCATCCAAGTTAAAGCGATAATGGCTTAATGTGTATCCCTCTTTAATAAAATTATATTTTCTTTAAATACTTAAGTACAAATACTAGGTAATTAAAAGGCAGTTAAAGGAAAGGAAATATTTTTGGCCAGGGTAAATTTCAAATTTTTCTCAAAATATACCGTTTGATCTTTTTTGAACTATTCCTAAAGAGATGCAATTTAATCAGGTAACTAAAAGAGTAAATTTAAGGAGTCTCTGAAGAAATTTCCTCTCAATTATATTAACACTAGAAGCCCAGTGAATGAAATTTGTGCACATTAAAAGGGAATTAATTGCCCTAACCAGTTTGGCTCAGTGGATAGAGCATCGGCCTGCAGACTGAAATGTCCCAGGTTCAATCCCAGTCAAGGGCATGTACCTTGGTTGCGGGCACATCCCCAGTGGGAGTGTGCAGGAGGCAGCTGATCAATGTTTCTCTCTCATCGATGTTTCTAATTCTCTATCCCTCTCCCTTCCTCTCTGTAAAAAAAATCAATAAAATATATTTTTTTAAAAAAAGGGAATTAATTAGCAAACTGGCCACCTGTCTATTCTGTGAGGAAAGGGACTCCCTCCTCCTGCCTGTCAGGGTCCAGGGTGCAGGAGAACAGGGTTCCTGGCTGGCAGGTCACTGACAGCAAGCTATCCAACAGCAGATTCTGTGAGGAATGAGGCTCCCTCCTTTCTACTGTCAGGGTCTGGTTTGAAGGTCAGCAGTGCCCCCTGTTGGGCCAGACCCAGAGTTCTACCATGCCGTGGCCTCCACCTCAGTAACCCAGGACTGACTGCTGCTGGGCGCTCCTGGTGCTCTGAGGGTGGATTCTTTCCTCAAGCCACACAGGAAACAGCTGGGGAGAGCACAGTCCTTGGAAAAGCGACCCAGGATTCAGTGGGTCCAAGCTCCTAGGGCAGGTTCCTGCCTCAAACCCCACCCTAACCCGAAACAGCTTTGGGAAACAGCTTGGGGGAGGGAGCAGTCGTTGCCAAGACAACCCCTGCAGGACTGACTTCCTTCGCTTGGTCTGCAGACCTGGTCATGATGAACACCACCCAGGGTTTTTATATAAGTAGATATTTTAAAACCATAGACTCTAGGATGTTTACAGTGTTTATTTCTGATGCAATAGTGAAAATAACCTAAATTTCCAAATATAGAGTACTGTGGAAAAAATTTCCAGTCATACAGTGAGATACTATATAGTAGTGTTTTGTACATTTATATATACTAAAATGTTATAAAAGTATATTTTTGTCAGTATGGAATTATTATCATAAGAAATGGGAAAATTAAAAAATGTAATGTATCAACCAGTACGCATACCATATTTTTGTAAACATGCACACACACATATGTTGGACATAAGTTATAATGACAGTTATCTCCAGATAGTCTGTTTCTGAGCATATTTTATTATATTATATATGCTTGTCTGTAGTTTCTAAATTTTTAGATCAAAAGAAAAACATGTATTTATCTTTACAATAGAGAGCTTTTTTTTTTTATTAAGAGCTGCACATTGCTTTAAATATAAGCACAAGAAAATTGAGGATAAGATGATGTCCTCAACACCTAGAACCAAGTCAATAATTAGGATTTTTAGCCAAATGATTTCATAAAGGGAACTCATACAGGCTACTTGTTTTTAGATTAATCAATTATATAGTATTCTAGTGGTCTATTCAATGTATTTCACTCTTTTTATGCATTCCTAGGAAATTATGTTAGGCTTTAAAATTTCATTCATAATCATATGATTATAATGTAAATTTGATATTTTAAGATACAAAATTAATAAAATATATTTTCGATGATAACTTCATTATACTTTAATAACTTATTTTTCAAGGATTTTATATAACAAAACAATTTTATTATTATGATATAACACTTTCAGCTTTGGTCTTCATCTTGTTGTTGCATGGAATTTTCTTATTGCCCTATTGTGCTCCTTCTAATCGGTTGATTGTTCCCTACTATCACATTTTAATAACTTAGTCAATACCTTATTAGCCTTGCTACTCTTCTAGAATCCTATATCCAAATGTTTTAAATACATTCTCACCAATTCCCTGAATCACCTAACTCCCTTGACCTTGCATTATACCTACCATGCTAACCCCCAACCTTGAATTAATTGAACCAATCATTTTCTTAAATATTTTCTGATTTCTGCAAGTTGCTTCAAGAAATATACATCAACATTATGATTAGGGACACTAAATATACATGATATAAAGTTTCAACTGGGCCTCCACTTTCAATTCTTTACTTCCATTTCAAAGTAATTATCTCACTACTGCACTGCAGCAACTATTCCAAAACTTTTCTGTTCTCCTCATTCACTGAAAAGCTTTCCACGTTTTGTCAAATTTTTAAAATGAGTAGTCTACTCACACTTACCTTTTTTTCTCAACTTCTTTAATTCTGTGTTTAACAACTATCAGGCTATAAAAACTGCCATAACAAAGCACCAGTTTCAATGACTTTATTCCAATTCCCATCCTAGTCAAATTGTCTGTATAATTCCATGTACTTGACAGCCCATCTTTCTTAAATGTTTCCTTCTAATGATTTTGTAAGTTATTGTCATTCTCTTGTCTTCTACTATTTTCTTTTTTAAATCTTTGAATATTCTCTGTCTTCTTCATGGATTCCTATACTATACACTTTTTACTTAAGGCATCCTCCAATGTTTTGTTTCTGACCCTCTTTTCCTGCTATTCATTCTATTTTATCAATTGCATTCACTCTCATAACTTCAAAAATAAATTGTGCAAGTCCCAATTCTCTTCGGAAATACAGTACTAAATTTATATTTTCTCAATTATCATTTATTAATGCCCCCAAAGCACTATATATATATATATATATATATATATATATATATATATATAATCACATCACCTCATCAAACTTCCCATTTTCTTAGTCTTTCTGTATTTTCTAAGGCCCTTTATTTTTCTAGGCACTTAAAATCAAAATCTCAACCTAAATTGTTGTTCTTTCATATTCCTAATAATTCCCTATATTTAAGCGTGAATTAATGTCTTGTGACTTCTATCTCTGCAATACCTTTTTTTTGTCATATATTACCCTTTTTCCAAGAAAACCTAGTTTTTACTATTCTAGCTCAAGCCTTATTTGACTATTATGACTTGTTAACTACTATCCCTGACTTCACTCAATCACTCTACTCTCTTATATTACAGTTGTAATTATATCATTACCCTATTCAAATACCTTTTGTGGCCTTCCACTACCAACAGAAGCAAGTCAAGCCCATAAATCTGACACATGAAGCCTTCTGTAGTCTTTCCCCATTCTATTTTCTAGCATTTTCTATCACTTATTTGACACCACAAAAATTAAGAACATTTGGTCATAGCCTTTGTCTGATCTGATCACACTTCTTCCCCGCACTCCAACCCTAACCTCTGAATCTCAGACTTACTAAACCTTCATTCATTCATTAATTCAGTAACCACTTGGGTACCAAACGGTATAATGGACAATTTAAAAAAAAAAAAAAGAGGAAAAAGAGTTCATATTTTCAAATATTTTAAAGAATAGTGAAAGAGAGCAATAGATTATTTCAATATAATATAGTAAGTGCTATGAGAGAGATATGAAGGAATAAAGACACAGCAGAAGAAAATCTGCTTGGGTGTTCTGAAGATGGCTTTACACATTAATTAACATTTGAGCAGGGGAACAGAGTTGGCTTATTTCTAACTTCTATATTTAAAAATATCTTTACTTCTACCTATATTGTAATACTCATTACACTGACCATTCATTCATCCATTCCCTGATTCAACAATCTTTATTCTCTACCATGTGTCAGATACATCTGTAAGTATTAGGCATCAACAAACCATCAAAACCCTCCTACTTTTACAGATATTTTATTCTAGTATAGAAACAAAACATGTAAATTATATAGAATATAAAAATGTCATAAATGTTACAAAAAGTAAAGTCACGTAGAGAGCTAAGGAGCACTAGGGTGAGGGTGCACTTCTCATAGTAATTATATATATATATATATATATATATATATATATATATATATAATTCTTCTGTTGTGCTTTGAATTTCTCAAGACCAAAAATTTTGTAGGGAGCTTGGGTTTGAATCAGGAAATCATTAGCCAGGCCTAAAAATTGGCGAGGGGGGGGGATGTGGCTATCTTTAAGTTATTTTAAGGATTAAATTTTCAATATTAATATTTAAATAATGATTATTATAGACACCCAAGTGTGTTATGGGAAATGACAAATTGTTCACTGTTGCTCTTTGTATGTTTGAATCAGAATGTGGTCATCCTTTCTCAAGTAACTTTATCTGAGAAAATTTATAAACTAGGATATCAGGTCATAATTTACTATTTAGTTCTGAATAAAATAATTCAAACACATTTTTAAACAATGAGAAGGGTATTTTTTTTTAATGATGGATTAGCCTAGACAAAAAGAACTTGGTAAAATAGACAAGTGTTTTCAAAATTTTGCATGTAGATTTTGACCAATCTCAGAGAAAAAATGTAATTGCATGTTTTAACAAATAATAAAAGTAAAATTGGGCTCAGATTTTTAAACGAATTATAGTGTTTTAGCCCAAAGACACCTCATTGAAATGTAGAAAGTGGTTTTGTCTCCGGGTACCACACAGGAAACAGAGGTCTATCAAGCTTAAGAAACTCTTACTTCCACTAACTGAGTTACAATTAGTGGAGCTTTTGAGTTCAGAGTTGTCACAGGTTTATTTTAGTTTATTTTTTTACCCTTCGTTGCCTTTGAAGTTATCAATTTTTAAATTGAAATAAAGTTGTTGCATATATTCAGACATGATTCTATGCTTTGGATTTTCCCATAGTCCAATACAAGAGTATTTTGAGAAATATCTCAAATCAAAAATGAAACTATCATATGATGTAAAGCATCTAAAGATATTAACTTCCCATTATAGGTACTTAAAGGAAGCTTACACCCTTCTGGGTTTTTTTGTTTGTTTGTTTATTTGTTTCATTTAAAATTTTATCATATATATTTTTTAAAATCCTCATCTAAGGACATGCATAGAGAAAGGAAGGAAGAAGAGAGAGAAACATTAAATGTGAGAGAGAAACATTGATTGGCTGCCTTCCATATGTGCTCTGAATGGGAATTGAACCAGCAACCCTTTGATGCACAGGACAACACTCAACTAACTAAGGCCAGCTAATCCCTCTATTCAAGGCTAATGAGAGATTTATCCATGTCTCTTCTAAACCCCAGAGGATTTGGATCCACAGGAGACAATCTCTAAGAAAGAGAAAGACAACGCAGAAAGAATTTTATCTGGGAAACAAATGGGTATATCCGTAACTACCCACAAATGGCAGCTGACCCCAGCACAGAAACCAACCAGAGTGCTTGAAACACTTTCTGAAAGCAAAGCCAGGAGCTTAACCAAGAACAGATAGGACTCAGGAGGTGAATATCTAGCAAAACTGAGAGAACTTTTCAAGACAGTTCCTAACCAGAGTGAATCACTTTAACGGAATAAAGTCTGAACCACATGGCCCAGGGAACAAGATCAGAAGTAATGGCATCCAATGTGACTAGGACAACTTCTACCACCATAGACAGGAATGAAGGCAAAATGGATTAAAGACTTATATGTAAGACTTAAAACCAGAAAAAGACCAGAAGAAAACATAGGCAATAAAATCTCAGACATCACTCTTAGCAATTTTTTTTCTGATATATCTCCTCAGGCAAGGGAAATGAAAGAAAAAATAAATAAGTGGGACTACATCAAACTAAAAAGTGTTTGCACAGCAAAGGAAGCCATCGATAAAATGAAAAGACAACCCACTAAATGGGAAATCATATTTACTAATGATACATCTGATAAGGGGTTACTGTCCAAAATGTACTTATAAAATTCAACACACACACACAAAAAAAAAACCCCCCAAACAATCCAACTAAAAATGGACAAAGGACTTTAATAGACACTTCTCCAAAGAGGACATAGACACAACTAGCAGATGTGTGAAATGATGCTCAATACAACTAATCATGAGAGAGGTGCAAATTAAAACCCAAATGAGATATCAGCTCATGCCTATCAGAATAACTATCATCAATAAATCAATAAACAACAAATGTATTAAAGAATGTGAGGAAAAGGGAACCCACGTGCACTGTTGGTGGGAATGCAGATTGGTGCAGCCACTGTGGAAAACAGTATGGAGGTTCCTAAAAAAAATTTAAAAATGGGACTGCCATTTGACCCAACGATTCCACTTCTGGGAATATATTCAAAAAATATATTCACCCTTAAGTTCATTGCAGCATTATTTACAATAGCCAAGATCCAGAAAGAGCCCAAGTGCCCATCAATAGAGGAGTGAATAAAAAAACTGTGGTACATTTACACGGTGGAATACTAAGCAGCATAAAAAAGAAGACAATCTTACCTTTTGGATAGCATGGGTGGACATGGAGAATATTATGCTATGTGAAATAAGCCAGTCAGAGAGAGACAAATACTTTATGATCTCACTTATATGTGGAATCTAATGAACAAAATAAACTGAAAAGATAGAAATTGACTCAGATACAGAGAAGAGACTGACATTTGTCAGAGGGAAAGAGATTTGGGGGTCTAGATGGAAAAGTTGAAGGAATTCAGAAAAAACAACAACTCATAGACACAGACAACAATATGGTAATTACCAGAGGGAAAGGGAGTCGGGGAGGTAGAAAAGAGGAAAGGGAGGTAAATAGTAATGGAAGGAGACTTGACTTGGGGTAATGAACACACAATACAGTATACAGATGGTATATTACAGAATTGTACACCTGAAACCTATATAATTTTACTAACTAATGTCACCCCAATAAATTCAATAACATTTTTAAAAGGAACATAAAAGAGCAGGAATTATAGGCTATTCAGTTTTGTGTTATGGGTGTTTGACAACTGTCAAATTAAATTGACTGTGATAAATTTTATTGAAATTTCTATAAACTTTTTTTCTCATACAAATCTCAGAAAGTCTCCCTAACAAAAGCTACACTGTTTGCATGGCAACATGGAAAATGATTGCTGAGCTGTTCTTATGAATTCTTTCAGTTCATGTTCTATCATGAAGGAGCAATTTCTCTTCAGCTTTCCCCACTTAAATTTTCAACCTTAAATTTCAAGAACAACAATTGTGGGTTTTCATGGAGTGTTTTTGTAATAGAAATTGTGCTATGTGTGTAACAATACCAAAACATAATAAAGATGTAAATATTTTGTGTTTCACAACTAGGTCAATTAACTTGAAAATGGTACTTAGAATGAAAGTTGGCAGAATATAATATAACAGAGTTTCAAAAGTATAAGATTCTTAACTTGTGAGAGATACTGAACTATAATTATGAACTAACTGCAAGTCTGCAAAAATAATTTAAAGCCCGTGACAGTTTCTTTGGATTAGCATTTTTGACATATACATTTACCATGGAGAATCATTGATATGATTTTTGTCAAATGAGCTATTTAGTAGCTTTTATGTATCATAACTCAGTAAAGATGATGTTTGAGTCTGGGCAAATATTTAACTCAAGTCTCAGTTTTCTTAGTATGTTTAATTAGCCACCTAAATTTTTATTTAAATGCAGTGAATTCATTGGCTTACTGTCTTTAAACTGAAATCAACTATTTGACTTTGTTTCACATATGAAAAGTGGAGCCAACCTTGAATAACAAGCTCCAGTGATTAATGATATCAGAGTAATAATCTGTTCCACAATATTCCCCAGCATTGTTGAAGCATTAAAGTACTCAATAGGGGAAACACACACACACACACACACACACACACACACACACACACACACAGCAATGGAGAACTTCAATATGAGTTATATAAACATCACCACTAATAACAGGATCTTTAAAAAGAGAGCAATACGTGTCACTTCTGGAAACATGAAGGTAGATTCCAAATAAATAATGAACAACATAAACTGATGAACAAAAATAAATCCAGAGACATAGAAGCATCGAACAGACTGTCAAACTTCAGAGGGAAAGCAGAAAAAGGTGGGAGGGGCTAAGAAATCAATCAAAGAACTTGTAGGCATGGTTATGTAAGCATAACCAATGAACACAGACAGTAGGGGGTGTGAGGGACTGTGCTGGGGGGCAGGAGCAGATAGAGAGAGGTCAATGAGGCAAAAAGGAGCCATATGTAATACTTTCAACAATAAATAATTTAAATAAAAAATAAGTCTAAAAATAATAATAATACACAAGCAAAAGCCCTCACACGTTTCAAAGGTATAGACAATACTCCCTAATTTCTTCCCAGTATAAACTTGGTTATAATTTGGTAGATAAAAACTCATAAAGCTTTCACATTCACCTCCCATATGATTTACCAGTTGTCAAATTTTATAAAGTAAGCTAACTGAGAAATTACTGAGAACTTTCAATATACCAGTAATTTTTTTTTTCTCATTAGTAATCATTTGGTTCTCTCCTTCCATTTTTACAGGGCACAACATCATCCCATCAAGAACTGTAAAAGAGATCAAATGTTGCTTCTGCAGCCATTCTATTAGAGAGAGAGATATTTATTCCCTTATTTGTACTTTTATCCAAACTATCCACAAGCCCCCACAAACTCACTCAGAAATTTCCCTATTAAGATTGATAATAAACCAGCTTCTCACCTAAGAGGTCAGAGAATAGGATTGAATAAAAAATTGCATTTGGTAATTAGCATATACTATTAAACATTGATAAAACTTTGCAGAGACATTTTGGAATTCATCTGAATAACCCAGAATGATAAAAGGCAAAGCACTCAGTCTGTCAGATTAATGCCTCAGGAACTGTATATTTTAATTTCTTTCATGGTCTCAAAGGACAAGTTGTGTGTGGGTATTTTACATTGTTGAGACAGTTTATATAGCAACTGTAAGAAGAGCAACATGGTTCCTCTTCTTTTCTTTTTTTTCTTTCAGACATGGGATTAAATGTTTCTGTCCAGTTCATATATGCACTAGATAACTGTAAACATAATTAATCCAACTGCAAGATCTTCAGCAAACACTCAATTATCTTGCCTTCAGAGTCCCCAGAAACATGCCTCCCAGATGGCATGACCTAGTTCAGAGATATGTATTAGAAGCAAGCTTAGTACAGTCAATGTATTCCTCCCGTTTAGAAGATGTTCACCAGCAAGTTATTTTAGTCTTAGAACATGTTTACTGGAAAAATGCAGTTGCATTAGAATGATTGTTTGGGAGAAAATAAAGTCTTTGGGCGAGTCATAAGTGAAGAAAAAAGGTCATTTGAGATTTCAGCTGAAGAAGAAATTATAAAGAACATGGAAATGAATTCTAATTAGACAGGAAGGCTCTAAGACTTCATCCTATAGTGAAAATAGTATCTTCAATAGATAATATGTCTCATTAACAATAGGAATCTACTTTTCATTGTACTTTCCTTAGATTTTTCTAAGGAAAAACTTAAAATATATATTAATGACCAAATTAATGAATCTATTTGTTGTGACTATTTTGAGCACTTTGAATAAGCAAGACATCTAGCCTGAACCTTTAAAAAGAGAAATAGATTAAAATCTATGGTGTATTATTTGATGAGAAAAGGGTCAACTTCACAGGAAGCACAAAGAATATAAACAAATGAACGCCACCACTATTATTCATGTTAAGTCACAGCATTTTTCAAATGAAGGCATGATGTTGTTCATATTGATTCTGTGTATCTGATAGTAATGTAATTCAAAATTGATCAGAAATCTCATGACAAGGTTTATTGTGGAAACTTCAATAGCTGTATTGGAATTATTTATGAAAAGTAAGGATCTGTAAAGTCTTTGTGTAATAACGCATCTACATCACTCAGGGTTTAAATAATTATTTATTTAATAAAAGAAAAATAAAGTGAGATAATATTTTAAAAACATAAATGTAATCTAGTACCTATCCCTGTTAATTGCATAAGAGTTCTAGCTTGTTGCATTACATCCTATAATTTTTAAGACTGAAGTTTTAAATACAACAAAATAGTTAAATGTTTAGAGTCTACACTTTACCATAAGAAAGGTTTTAATTTAACTCAAGGCTGGTTCAAGTTTTGGGGACTTAAAGGTGAAAAAATAATTTATAGTCACTGTTGTTTCATGTACTTAATAGGTCTTAGCAAAATGAACATGGAAAATTATAAGGGAAAAACAGCCAGGTACAACATAAATTATTTCTTGGACAAGTTGAATGTTTGTCTAATAAGCATTGTATCCAATTTTCCAGATAATAAAATGTTACAGTAATAATATCCCCAAATCCAGCAATAACATTCCAAGGAGAGAAATAAAGATAATTATGGTAGAGAAAAAATTAAGCAAGCAAATATTTTGCTTTCGTAATTTCTAGTTGTTTTCAACCAATTTTTGTACGTATTCCATATAAGGCTACTCACTGATATATAATGATTTAAAATTACATCTTCCAATATGGACTAGTCTGTTAGTCCTTCAAAGGCTTTTCAGAGAATGAATTCTGTAACTTCTATATATGGGATTAAATTCCTCCTCCTCAGAATCATTCTTACAAGCCCTCAGGTTGATGTGAAGGTGAAGAGGGGAGGGCTGCATTGGCTAAATGCAGTGTTTTGACTTTGAGGGCTGTGCTTCAAGAATTGAGCAAGAACACTTCTAATCCTCTCCCACAAATGGGGGACACAACCTACTATAAGTAGAGATAAAAAACTAGTTGCTCCTAATGTATTTTCTGGCAATCAATGAATAAAATAGAAAACGTTATTAAACTAAATTACTCTTGATCATGAAATGAATATAATACCCTTTTTTTCTAATAAACATCAGGTTAGATAAGGAGCAAAAAATATTATCTGTACTGCATAGGCTTTTTATTCCTTCATAATTCCTTATTGTTTTCTGTATTCTGTGGAAATTTTTCATCCTCACTACCGTAGTCCTAATCTATAAAGTAGATTGTATAGTACACTATAACCTATAGTTCAGGACTGTAAGCATTAAGAAAACTTTTCAGCAGTAATAAAAGTAAAATCAACTTTTCTGATTATAGATCTCCCTAAATCATATATTATTAACCATATGAGTGTGGAACTCAAATAACAATTGAAATATAATTGCCCAACATTACTCTGGTTCCCCTCTTCCCCAAATTGCATGTGTCAGACAACTTAGAAGAAATCATCAAAGCTTTCTGGAAAAATAGAGAAACAAATCTCAGGAATCACAAAGATTATTCCAACAAGAACACTGGTGATATTCCATAGCAGGCCCAAATGCAACATTAAGTACTTTCAACAGTGAGGTTCTTTGATAATTGCAAATATCTGAGATTATTAGGGGAAGAGGGAGAGATTTAAGGATTCTGGAGAAAGGTAAGGGTACAAGTTGTGGCTTCTGAATATTTTAATTTCTTTAATATCTATAACCTGATGACTCCAAAATCAATGTTTCCAGTCCCCTATATTTCCTTGAGCTGCAGATACACAGATCTCACTGAATTATAAATATGCACACTTCAATTTCCCAGAAGTTCCAAAGGACAAAAAATTTTCAGTTTTTATTCTGCTCTTATGTTCCCTATTGCAAGCAATTGCATATCCTGCTCAAATCAGAAGACTGACATCATTGCTTCTAACTAATCATTTCCAAAACTAAAATAATACAAGCTCCTCCCCTAAACCAACCAAATCAGAGAAACTTCTACTTCTACTTCTAAGTGTCTATATTATTTTCCAGGAAACATTACCACTGTCTGCCCAGTGGCACAAGCAAGAAACTTAACAGTGCTACAAAATTTCTTCCTCTTGCTACCTCTGACCCCTATTACACACACACACACACACACACACACACACACACACACACACACAAATACAGCCACAAAATCTGAAAACTCTATTGCCCTAATTCTCCCCAATTCTTCATTTTTCTTTTCTCCACATCTACTACTCTAGACCTCTGATATCAGTTTCCAAACTTCAGTATTGGCATCAGAAATGTTTCTAAGTCAAAATGTCTTATATCATCCCCTCCAAAATGAGATGAAAAGAAGGATTAAAAAGATATTCATATTAAGATAGACAAACTGTGAAGCACCCCTCAGTTGTATTATACCTCTTGGGGTATAGGTGACATCATTGGCTTCTCCCTTTCCTCATGCTCTGACAAATCTTATTCATTGTAACTCTAGAGTTTCTCTAACATACACTATTTCCTGTCCATTCCTACTGTCATTACCTTAATTCAGGTCTTCTTTATTTTTTATAACCTTTCCCCTTGTCAAAATAAAAATACTTTGTGTTCCCTTTTATACTTATAAAAGTAACAAAAACTCATGATACCAATATAGTCAGAAAAAATAGAGAAGTCTAGTGAAAAAAAATTACATCATCTGTTATCTCACTTTTCAGAAATATCCATTATCAGC
The DNA here is from genome assembly GCF_964212035.1 of Myotis nattereri. Taxonomy (NCBI): domain Eukaryota; kingdom Metazoa; phylum Chordata; class Mammalia; order Chiroptera; family Vespertilionidae; genus Myotis; species Myotis nattereri. The sequence continues at coordinate 90,036,118 of NC_138078.1, forward strand.
ATTTTTACGTAAATCCTCCAGACTTTTTCTATATAAAGCATCCTCTCTTCATCCCTCTCTCTATCTTTCCTTCCTTCCTTCCTTTTATTGTTTATTTTTTTATGAAATTGTCATGTCTAGTTACCTTCTATCACCATATGAATTTATTATAACATTATTGATTATATTCTCTATGCTGTTCATTACTTCCCTATGACTTATTAATTTTATAACTGGAAGTTTGAATATCTTAATCCCTATAACCTAGTTTTCCCATCTCCCCACAGCCCATTCCTCTGGCAACCACCAGTTTGTTCTCTGTAGATATAAATCTTTTACTTTTTTGGTGGTTGGTTCATTTGTTTTGACTTTTAGATTCCAAATGTAAATTAATTCATATGCCATTTGTCTTTGTCTGACTTATTTCACTTAGAGTAATATTCTCAGGCTCTATTCCATTAATGTTGTCACAAATAGCAAGATTTTATTCTTTTCTTTGGATGACTAATATTCCATTTTATATTATCCATATATATCTATACTAATAAAAGCCTAGGCGGTCCTCATGCAAGATGTTGTCACAAGATGGCTGCCACAAGATGGCCATGCACACATTGGAGGTGGGGCCCAGCGGCTGTTCCACGTGGTGAGGCCTGGGAGTCCCACGGCTCCACGCGGCATGAGGAGGCAGGTCGTGGCAGGGGAGGGCATTTGTGGGCAATCAGGCCATCCCTCGAGGGGTCCCAGATTGGAAAGGGTGCAGGCTGGGCTGAGGGACACCCCATGCCTGTGCACAAATTTTGTGCACTGGGCCTCTGTCTATATATAATAAAGCTTAAGCGACAGTTATGACCGAACAACTGGAATGACCAGGCAACAGGTCGTTATGACATGCACTGACCACCAGGGGGTAGATGCTCAATGCAGGAGCTGCCCCCTTGTGGTCACTACACTCCCACAGCAGGAGCACCACTCACCTGACAGACCCATCCTGGCGGCCCAACAGCCCAGAGGCAGCCACTCACTCCCTCAGAAGTCCTGCAGGTCTAATCTCTGGAGAACGGGCCATGCACCAACAGACCAGTGCCGCTGGCACGATCCCCACAGTGCCAATGGCCTCCTGGAAGTCTGCTTTGGGCACTGTGGCCACTTCCCTTCCCTAGACGCTCCACAAGGAAGAAACAATATAAAAGCGGCTTCCAGGTGGCTCCTGACAACCAGCATGAATGTCAGCAGAATGGATCCAGATCCCAGGCCGGCAAGGGCGTCCTGGCCCCCCTCGCCCTCCTTGGGACCCCACTCATGCATGAATTCATGCACCAGGCCTCTAGTATATGCATAAAAAGATGAATATGATTTATATATGTGATATGTGTATATATATATATATATATATATATATATATATATATATATATATAGTCACCATTCCTTTCAAATCATAGTACCAATAGCAATAATAAATAAATTATTCTAAAACTTTTGTCAACACTGTATATTATATTTTTTCTTATGACGGTTTATGAGATGAGGTCTGATACCTAGATTTAATTTTCATTTATTTGATAATTATTGAGGTTAAATATTTTAATATGACATTTTCCCATATTTTTATTGTAATGTTTTTCTTTTTTTTATTGCTTTAAGAACTTATTACATATTGATATCATTAACCTTTAGTCATATATGCAAATGTAGTTTTCTGCTTCTTTTATAAATTTTATTTCATTTTGACATTCCTTAATTTCTGTACAGTTAAATCTGTCATTATTTGTATTATGATTTCTGTTCTTTAAAACATGCTTAACCCAGTCTGTGTTGCTCAGTGGTTGAGCATTGACTATGAACTAGCAGGTCATGGTTCAATTCCTGGTCAGGGCATTTGCCCGGGGTTGTGGGCTCAATCTCCAAAGAGGGCATGGAGAAGGCAGCTGATCAATGATTCTCTCTCATCATTGATGTTTCTATCTCTCTCACCCTCTCCCTTCCTCTCTGAAATCAATAAAAATATTTTTTAAAAAGACATGCTTAGAAAGACTTCCCATGACAGAGAGTATTTTACAAATGTTGACCTATATTTTCCTATTGTATAATTTCATCTTTTGCTTTTAAATATTTTGTACATCTGCAATAATTTAGATAAAGTGTAGTATAGAGATCTATGGCAGAGATAATAGTGATTAGCAAGCACTTCAACTACTCTCCATCATTCCCAGATCCTTTATTGTTAGAAGGATCACATGACTAGTACTTGTGGACTATTGAAAATAATAAAAGGATCAGCTCACAATACAATCGCTGTCTCTTCCCCTTTTGAAGTGTCTGGATGTCACATGCTCCAGAGAGCACAACTATACGATATTGATACCTCTGTCAACAGGAATTCCTAAATGACAATGTGGAGTTGAGACCCCACTGTCAATCACCACTTGATATGCAATTTAAGTGGGAAATAAGCTTGAGTTTTGGTAAACTACTAAGATTTCAGGGTTGGGCCCTAACCGGTTTGGCTCAGTAGCTAGAGCCTTGGCCTGCGGACTGAAGGGTCCCAGGTTCGATTCTGGTCAAGGGCATGTACCTTGGTTGCGGGCACATCCCCAGTAGGGGGCGTGCAGGAGGCAGCTGATCGACGTTTCTCTCATTGATGTTTCTAACTCTCTATCCCTCTCCCTTCCTCCCTGTAAAAAATCAATAAAATATATTTTTAAATAAGATTCCAGGTTTGGTTTATTATTAGGGCATGATATGGCTTATTGTTCTCAAACTTAAATATGCATCAGAATCACTTAGATAATGTGTTAAAATACAGATTGTAGGATCCCACCCAAAAGTTTGTGATTCTGACTTTCTGGAGTGGAGCCTGAGAATTTGAATTTGTCAAGTGATACTGATATTCCAGAACCAGTGTTCTATCTCATCAATATAAGTTAATTTTATTTTAATTTTCTCCAAAAATATATACTCATTGTGATACTGCTTTTAAAATACTTTTAATTATTATGGTAGTTCCCCCTTATTCATGAGGAATATGTTCCAAGATCCCCAGTGGATGCTTTAAACCATCGATAGTGCTGAACCCTCTTACACTATGTTTTTCCTATGGTAAATTTTAATTTTAAATTAGGAATAATAAGAAATTAATAATAATATCAAATAATAAAACAGAATAATTATAATAATAAACTATAATAAAAGTTATGTGAATGTAGTCACTCATTTCAGGAGATCTCTTGCTGAAACCTTTGTATAAGCTCAATGCTGTCTGGTACAACACTTTGCTGTCGATCAGAACATGTTTACTGTTTATGTGTTCTGCCCACAAATTTTATGCCTTTTTCATCTTATCTAAGCACTTATCCTGCACTGTGGCCCTAACTTTTGCAGTTTGAGGTATGACAGTGAAACCAATATGAATTTTTTTCCTTCTTCAAGGTATCATGGATAGAATATTTGTTCTTACTTTACATCTTAGCAACCTCAGCATATGATTTTTTTTTCATTACTAAGTCAAAAACTTTCATCTTTTTACTGAAGGAAACACCTTAAGGCTTTTCTTTGTTCTATCAAAATTTCCAGAATCACTACTTTTGCACTTTGGGGCCATTATTATAAGTAAGATAAGGGTTACTTGAACACAAGCATTGTGATACCATGATAATATATATGGTAACTGAGATAGATACTAAGTGACTAATTATTAGGTAGCACCTATAGGATGTGGATATGATAAAAAAAAGGAATTATTCTTGTCCTGGTCAGGATGGAGCAGGGCAGTATAAGACTTTATCACACTCTTAGAATGGCCTGCAATTTAAAACTTATAAATTATTTATATCTGGAATTTTCTATTTAATATTTTCAGACCTTGATTGGTCATGGGTAACTGAAACAACAAAAGTGAAACCACAGATAATGGGGAACTACTTATAATTACATATTTTAAAATATATTTTATTGATTTCAGAGAGGAAGGGAAAGGGAGAGATAGAAACATCAATATTGAGAGAGAATCATTGATCAGCTGCCTCCTGCATGCCCTCCACTGGGAACTGAGACCACAGCCTGAAATTCTACTACTTGAACACTTTTGATGATAAATTCCATAGCCCATGCTCTCTTTTTTAGCTGAAATCTCATGACTAGGGATATCTAATGCAATTGCCAGTGAATATAACTAGTATCAAAATAAGAACTTTAAACTTTTGGAATTCTGAGCTAGGTGGGAGGGGGTACATATACTAAATTTTGAATTCAATATACTCTAGTCTGTTTCACTGTTTCATCTTGAAAACCTGTGTAAAGAGGTCAGCAGTTGAATTTAGGTGGCCTCAAATTAATTTAAAATAAGTGAGGGGACTGAAGTGTTTGGTGAAAAATCAGTTATTTTCTCCTCTTCTTTTAGACCCACTTATTATTAAGTAAATACAAGGTGGAACTAATGCAGTTCCTAATTATCTATCTACACTAATAAAAGAGAAATATGCAAATTGGTGTCACTCTGCTATGCCCAACAGCCAATCAGGATGCGTAAGCAAATTAACCCAACAAAGATGGTGGTTAATTTGCATATGCAGGCGCGGAGCAAAGATGGAAGACTCTGGCTGGAGTGAAGACTGAAGACTAAAAACTGAAGACTGAAGACTGAAGAGGTTTGGCTTCTCCGCTGCAGCCGGACCAAAGGCCTGGGTCCCAGGTGCTGGAGGAAAACCAGTGCCAACAGCCAGGAGAAGGAAGGCCTATTGCACAAATCTCTGTGCAACGAGCTTCTAGTATATATATAAAGAGCCAGGGGCCATAGCATCTGAAACAACCAAATAGATGACCAAACAGGCTGAGTGGGGTGACAAGGCCAGCAGGGGAGGCAGTGAAGGGCAACCAGGCCAGTAGGAGGGGCAGTTGGCAGCAACCAGTCTGGCAGAGGGGCAGTGAGGGACAACCAGGCCAGCAGGGGGACAGTCGGGGGTTACCAGGCAAGCAGGGGGGGCAGTTGGGGGTGACCATGCCAGCAGGGGACAGTTAGGGGCCATCAGGTCAGCAGGGAGAGGCAGTTAGGAGCCAGCAGTCCTGGATTGTGAGAGGGATGTCTGACTGCCGGATTGGAGCAGGTGTAGGCTGGGCTGAGGGAACTTCCCTCTGTGCACGAATTTTGTGCACCAGGCCTCTAGTACTGGATAACGGAGCAAAAGAATCAGTAAGCAATTGAATCCTTGACTACTGTGAGATGGCTTGTTTGTGAAGACTCTTGCAAAACTTAGTGCCCATATTATTTATGGTGATACTAATTACTGTAACAAAACAAAACAAAACCTGAAGGTTTCAATGGCTTAACAAAATAAAAGCTTTTTTCTCATTAATGTAACAGTAAAATTCAATTGTTTTCTGATCAGTGATTCAGAGACCTGGTTTTCTTTCTAGAGCTTTGGAATCCTTTGCATCCAGTTGGCAGATGGAGGAACTAAGTGCAGCAAAAGCACACCAATTTCATCAAAGTGAACTATCCACAAAGTAACCTCCACCATTTCTGCCTATATTTTATTAGAGAAAACTGGTCACATGGTCATAACAGAATGCAAAGTTTATGGTAGGGAGATGTCATAATTGGCTGGACAGGTATCTTTGGGTGAAAACTCCACACTATGGAAATGACTGAAGATGGATTTTTGGTAAAAATTTAGCTATTTCCGTTAATGTCTTTCACTATGTTTATAAAATGATGAAATGTCTATTTGGGGCAGGGTATTATGTTCAAGACCCCCCTCCCCCCCCCACACACACACACATACACACTAACTTCAGGCCCATGCTATTTTGTAATATTCATTATCTGGAATTCATACTTTGACATTTGATTATCCTATTTTGTGCACTAATTATTTCATGTGCAGATTTCTAATCTCCCTAAACAGATTATAAATTCATTGAGGACAGATACTATGTAGCACAGGATAGGCACTAAATATTACTAAATTCAACTGACTGTGGCTGCACTTCTGCAAAGTGTAAGAGCTTCTCATAATCCTCCACATCACAATTAAGCTCCATAACCTTTGTTGTTATTTTCCCAACCACCCTCATAGTGTTATTCATTTGCATCTCCCCTCATACTGCCTAAATCAGTGATGGCGAACCTATGACATGCGTGTCAGAGGTGACACACGAACTCATTTTGTTGGTTGATTTTTCTTTGTTAAATGGCATTTAAATATATAAAATAAATATCAAAAATATAAGTCTTTGTTTTACCATGGTTGCAAATATCAAAAAATTTCTATATGTTACACTGCACCAAAGTTAGGGTTTTTCAAAATGCTGACACGCCGAGCTCAAAAGGTTCGCCATCACTGGCCTAAATCAACTTAACTTTTGAAAATTATTGAAAAGCTAAATGTTTTTCAAAGACAGAAAATTAAGATAAGCAAAATTCTTTATATGCTTTTATTCAAGGCCTAAACTATAATTTATACCAAATTTATGTGGATAGGGACATGTAGATACAGATAATTTGTGACTGAAAATAAAGTTAGGTATCTTGGAAAATAATTGAACAAGATGAAGTAGGCATAGAAAATAATGCTCATTGATTCCCAAGTGCCCACCTTCAAAGCAGATATGGAGACATCACTTGTGTTTGTCTTAGCCACTCACTTCTTAAGTAGTCCTCCAATCCAGGAATACAATATGCCCAAATAGCCCTTGGAGTCTTAGTTTAGGTTTATTGTAGTAGCATAATTATTGATATTGCCCTTTAATGCCGGGGTCCAACCCTAGCAGGTCCAGGGGTTCCCAAAGGCGTAGACGGAGTCAGCGAAGAAGGAATGACACGGAGACAGCGTTCAGTTGATCAGCAGCCTAGCCAGGATCTCCAGCCAAGTTCTGGTCTCGATCTCCAGAGAGGTTCTGCATCCATGTTCTCTTGCTAGGTTCTCCAGCAAGGTTCTCCAGGTTCTCCAGCCAGGTTCTGTAGCCAAGTTCCCTCATTAGGTTCTCCAGCCAGGTTCTGTCCAGATTCTCCAGCCAGGTTCAGTCACCAGGTTCTAGTCAGGTTCTCTTGCCAATTTCTGTAGTCAGGTTCAGTCCAGGATCTTTTGCCATGTTCTCTCGCTAGGTTCTGTCTCTAGGTTCTGAGGCCAGTTTCAGTCCAGGATCTTTTGCCATGTTCTCTCCAGCGAAGTTCGTCTGTCTCTAGAGAACGTTCTGTGTAGGTTCTGTGCCTAGGTTCTGTCTCTCTTCTGTCTCCTAAGGTCTGTGTTCCAAGTTCTGTCTCTTGCTGTCTTGTTACATCTGTATTTATACCAGTTGATTCAATCCTATCAATCTCTATTACAAAGGTTTGGGCATTTCTTATCTCCATTCCAGGGAGTAAAGATTATGTAGCTTAAGCATGATTGTTCATAGTTAAAGTGATTCATTACCCGCCTGGCACTTAGTTAAGAGGTTTTATTCCCTCCCTAACTTCAGGGGAAAATCCCTACCTGGGGAAACAACCTTTCTCAGAGACCTTGGTTAAAACACATAGTGCCAAGAAGGTGAGCAAACATATTAAGAACAGTACGTCATATATGCCAGGTCCCTTGAAACAGCAAGCATGGACCGGCTCCCGGCAAATTCCCCCTTTTTTATTTTTTAAAAGCAGGCATTAAAAAGAAAAAACCCCAAATGCTCTCTTGTATCCATTTTAAGAGTAGGATTGACGCTTTCCCCTATTACCTGTGTCCTGATCTATCACCCCAGGGAGAGCTTGCCAATCCTGCACTTTCCCGGGGTGGAAAGGCTGCAGTGGGGTTAAGGATAAGGCTCCTTGGGCCTACCTCCTCCCATGCCTTTACGTTTACCTTTCCTTCCTCAGAAAAGCATGAACATACTTCTTGTATAAAATGTTCCATCTGACTGGGAGTAACCTTAATTCCTCTGCTAGCAAGCATATGTGTTAAAAGATCAATACAGTGTCTTATTTCTTTAGACTCAGTATGGCACATCTTCTCAATCTAAGAATCAATACAGAGTCTTCTTTCTTTGGACTCAGTATGGCACATCTTCTCAATCTGAGTTCTGTACTATCCACCTTCTTACCCTACTTATCCTCTGTAGGGGGGTCTGCAGTACCCTGGTGGAGTCCTATCCATCCCGAGTGTGGGGTTCTCAATTGGGGGGGGGGGGGGCTTACCTAGGGGAATCCTGTTCCAGGGGTTCCCAAAGGTGTGGACGGAGTCGGCGAAGACTATCCACCCTCTTCCTACGGTGGAGTCCTATCCGTTCCGAGTGTGGGGCGCTTACCTAGGGGTCCCTGTTCGGGCGCCAGATGCCGGGGTCCAACCCCAGCAGGTCCAGGGGTTCCCAAAGGCGTAGACGGAGTCGGCGAAGAAGGAATGACACGGAGACAGCGTTCAGTTGATCAGCAGCCTAGCCAGGATCTCCAGCCAAGTTCTGGTCTCGATCTCCAGAGAGGTTCTGCATCCATGTTCTCTTGCTAGGTTCTCCAGCAAGGTTCTCCAGGTTCTCCAGCCAGGTTCTGTAGCCAAGTTCCCTCATTAGGTTCTCCAGCCAGGTTCTGTCCAGATTCTCCAGCCAGGTTCAGTCACCAGGTTCTAGTCAGGTTCTCTTGCCAATTTCTGTAGTCAGGTTCAGTCCAGGATCTTTTGCCATGTTCTCTCGCTAGGTTCTGTCTCTAGGTTCTGAGGCCAGTTTCAGTCCAGGATCTTTTGCCATGTTCTCTCCAGCGAAGTTCGTCTGTCTCTAGAGAACGTTCTGTGTAGGTTCTGTGCCTAGGTTCTGTCTCTCTTCTGTCTCCTAAGTTCTGTGTTCCAAGTTCTGTCTCTTGCTGTCTTGTTACATCTGTATTTATACCAGTTGATTCAATCCTATCAATCTCTATTACAAAGGTTAGGGCATTTCTTATCTCCATTCCAGGGAGTAAAGATTATGTAGCTTAAGCATGATTGTTCATAGTTAAAGTGATTCATTACCCGCCTGGCACTTAGTTAAGAGGTTTTATTCCCTCCCTAACTTCAGGGGAAAATCCCTACCTGGGGAAACAACCTTTCTCAGAGACCTTGGTTAAAACACATAGTGCCAAGAAGGTGAGCAAACATATTAAGAACAGTACGTCATATATGCCAGGTCCCTTGAAACAGCAAGCATGGACCGGCTCCCGGCACTTTAACTCTTAAAAAGTATCCTGCTTTAAAGAATAAATGATATGGTTATCTTAGTCAAATGACTCAACTCCTTTTCCTGTCCTGGGTCATGCGTGGATCATACCATTTTGGCAGTGGCTAAAGCTTTTCAATTTGCCTATTAGTATTATTTCACAATGATGCTCTACTAGATGAAAATTTCTGGGGCTACATTGCCAAGGTAGCTAACTAAATATGAACACTACTACTGCTGCTGGATATCTTCAGCACATCAGGGTTACTGCTCCAGTCACTAGCTACACTGTCTCCAATTTGTGTCATTAATCTCATTACAGTGGATCTTGTTGAGAAAGACATCTCTCCAACAAGTAAGTACAATTAGGTACCCCAAAATAGCATACACTTAAGATTTTCATTTCTTGAACAGAACTAGGTCAAAGATTATTTAAATGAACCACTTGTCACATGCAAAAAGAGCATCTCTTTCCCATCCACAGGCCCTTCACTAAAAATTGGATGTTTTCAGATAGCAATCCTAGAAATTGGGGTTGGCATTTTTCTCCCTCTTTTGTCATATTTATAAATCCTAATGTTCTAATGGTTGTAATTTTCAAAATCTTCTTCAACATTTTCCTCAACAGGTAGGAGATACATAACCAAATTGTACCCTTTGATTGTTTCTTTTGGTATCTCACCGTCTATAAAATTAGAATAAAATTTTGATCCCCATTTGGAAACAATGTCCTTTTAGACTAATTTATGATATCATGCTGCTTTATAAAAGACTTCAGATTTTTAAAAATTAGATTACTTTTTAGAATTGAGATCTCTTTGTGTACTTACTATCCTCTCTTCCCCTTGTTTTATTGTTAATTGTTGTTTTTGTTATTTTGTTTCATTTTTGTGTTTCTTTTATAATATGATGTTAAATTGAAGTATTTAAGTCTGAATTTGGGATATAAAACTAAAATATTATAAGCCAACAGGTGGAAGTCCACCATGTGGAATTTACAAAGGTGGCTGAATACTGGTTTAAAAATCCTACTCAAATACTCCATTTTCAGCCTATAAAATATATTAGAATATTTTATAAATGAGTGTATGTTTAGGAGGGAGTTTTTGGAAAGAGTTGTTGGTATGCTATGAGTAGTATTTTTTCAAAGTGTAAGTATTGAGAGATGCTTGCCTCTTATCACAGGTCAAAGGAAAGAATATTCTATAGAATCACATGGAGAGTATGAAATATGTTCCCTGGAACCTGACTGAATGTTGTATGGCTCTGATGATTAAAGTATGGCTCATACCACCAAGACAATCCAAAGGGCAAGACTTGTTAGCTATTTGCTCTTAAAGCAGAGAAAATATAAGTTGCTGTATTTGAACAATGTCAGTACTCCCAGAGTATGTTGGGACAAAGAATACTTTTATCTTATGGAGCATATGTAATCCACACACACAAAGATCCAGCTTGGGATTCCTTAGAACTTGGCTAAGAGAGGCCAGGCCATGGGAGAGATGTCCCAAATCAGTAGTCAATGGTCAAATTCCTATGTGATAAACAGCCAGAAGAGCGGCATTCACAAATATTAGGAGAACTGCAAGTGATGTATTTCCAGTGATGAAGTGGTCTCTTAAGAAGTTAATAAAGCAATCCATGAAAGAAAAGATCAAGCTTAAACACCTACCAACTCAAGGGAGTGTCCATTCCTTCTCATGGTAGTATAATAAATTCACTCTTTTCCTTGCCATTTTCTCCTCTCCATTGGCTGTTACCTTATCATGAAGAAATTAAAGGTGAACAAGATGGAAAATGAGGACAATACAAGGTAGAGAAAACATGTCTTCTTTGCTGTTCAAGTTAGTGAGACTGGCAGTAGGTCTGAACTTGGAAAAGAGCACACCTTTGAATAAAGTTTATAGTGCTATTTTTATATTGCTGAAGATACATTAATTACTAAAATGTGACTCTTATTACTAAAAAGTTATGGAAATTTCCTGAATTTTATCCAAGGAGAAAGGAAGAACTCACCTCACAGAATAAATTTGAAGAAGTCTTGGGAAATTAAAACAGTCATGTTTTATATATGTATCAGTTACTACTTCGTGTCTTATTCTTGAATGAAAAAGAAAAATCTACCTAAATCTAAACACTTCTAACAGATAGTGTATGTAGGTGTCCCTTGATTTTATTCTCTATCAATTTTTCAGTTGGACAAATATCTTAACTTTTTTACAGGGACTCTTAGAAAGTAATAGTAAAAGTGACTTTGAAATAAGAAATATTGGGATTCATACCCTGGTTCCATCACTTGCTGTGTGACCTTGGGTAGTTGGTTCCATTCTCTTGTCTAAAACTAAGATGCTATTACTTAATTTACAGGATCACTACGATGAAGACAGGTGACAAATGTAGATGGTGCATGAGATGCATATAGTATTATATACTGAACATGGGTTGCTTGCATAATTTTGGGCCCAATTCCTAGTGCCTAATGTTGTGTGTGTTTTTTCATTTGTTATATTCTAATAGACTAAGAGATCTTTTATTTTCCCCACAAACTTAAAGACTCATTATATGAAATATCTTTTTTTAACCACTACACCAGCATACAGGTACCCTACTCTGTCTATAGCCAGACTATATTTGTTACAGCAATAGCTCATGTAACAACTTTTAAAAGTTCAGTGACTTGCTAATTTATATTTTGTTGAAACAACTGATAATGGGTATTCAGGGAGAAAATGTACATGTTGGCATTTAGACAGTCAGTCTTCTATCATCTGTCATCCCCTTGGACCTTTGAATCCTTCACCTTCAGCTATAAGATAGAAAAATCATAGTGGAGAAGAATGCCTACTTGACCACTTCTGCCTTGAAGTAACACACTTTGATTCACCTTCTCTTCACAAGAAACATGGCTATACATAGATATGAGGAGGATAAGGAGTGGAATTTCTAAATGGACAGCTGTTTCCCAAGTACAACTGTATAGTATGGAAAGGTCATGCAAGTATTCAGGAAATAGCTAGTTGTCTACTACGCTGACCTATAGTGCTTTATTTCAGGGAACTGTAAACACTAGCATTAGCTTTTCACTCTAAGTAGTTGCCGACATTATTCGTGAGCCATCATGGGAGTTGTGGTTTCTAATAGGATTTAGAATGTACAAATATAGTTGGGAGAAGACTCATAGAAGAGGCCCCATGCAGTAGAAATATTTGCAACCAGTTTTATGGTTAGTACAGTATTTAAAATTCTGAACCAAATATTAGATAAAGGGCAAAAAATGGTCCTCCTATTTTCTTTCAAATTAGCAAATTTGTTCTATTCCTAACAACTTAGCATATGTTGGCCACCAATTGTGTTTCTACATTCAGTTCCAACAACCTATTAGTGGACATTTTCCTCATATTTTTGGCAAATGATTTATTATTGTTGCCAACTTCCAATGATATTGTGAGTTTTCGTTTTTGTGTGTCTCAAAAAAAATTAGTGGGAAGTAGGGAGAGGCTGCATCTGGCACAATTAGCCAGATACAATTTCATACAAATAAACTACTTGTATTAAAGGACTTCATAATTTGACCCTAACTAATATAACTTTATTTCCTGGTATTAACTGTCCTCTCTAGTCAGATATTTACTCACTGTCCTGCAGATAAACCAAATTCATTTCTACCTATGTGCTTTTACATCAAGTATCTTCCCTTGGCTTAAAATGACATACTATATCCCTTTCTCTACCCAAATATTATTCATTCTTCAAACCCAACTCAACCATCAATTCTTTCGTGAAATTATCTCCTATCACTCAACTCTATTGACATATTTTCTTTGAATTTTACAGTAGTTATTGTTTACAGAGTTTAGCATTGTAATATGCAATGTTTGACATATAGTCTCTTAAGACTTGTTTGTTTCTTTTCTGTATTATTATCTACCTACCAAGGTTATAAGTTTTCTCTGTATACTTCCATGGCAACAAAACTAGTATTAAATTATGAAGAAAAAGAACATGGTATTTGACTTCAAGGAAATAATTTATGAACATCTAGATTTCTGTCTCTATGTGAAATTTACAATGAAGATGTGCCATGGAGTTTTCTTCTTTCTTAGAGAAGGCTTTTGGAACCATTTTTTGGGGGTGTGAAAGTTTGAATCATTTATTTTTTAATTGATTTTTTAAAAATATTTATTGTTGAAAGTATTACATGTGTCCCTTTTCCCCCCTATTGGCCTCTCCCTCCCATTCCCATCCCCCACCCCAGGCCTTCACCACCATATGGTCTGTGCCCATGGGTCTTGCATATACATATATGAGCTCATGGGTTTATCTCTTCCCTTCTCCTGGTCCCCTGCCTTCCTTCTGAGGTTTGACAGTCTGTTTGATGTTTCTATGCCTCTGGGCCTATTTTTGCTCATCAGTTTATGATGTTCATTAGATTCCACATATGAGTGAGATCATATGATACTTATTTTTCTCCAACTGTTTTTTTTTTACTTGGCGTAGTGCTCTCCATGCCCAACCATGCTGTTGCAAATGGTAAGAGTCCTTTCTTTTTTACAGCAGCATAGTATTCCATTGTGTAGATGTACCATAGTTTTTTTAATCCATTCATCTGCTGATGGGCACTTAGGCTTTTTCCAAATCTTAGCTATTTTAAATGGTGCTGCTATGAACATAGGGGTGAATATAGTCTTTCTGATTGGTGTTTCTGATTTCTTAGGATATACTCCTGGACATAATCCAGAAATAAGCCCAAGCCATTATGCTCTATTAATATTTGACAAAGGAGGCAAGAGATTACAACAGAGTCAAGACAGTCTCATCAATAAATGGTGTTGGGAAAATTGATCAGATACATGCAAAAAAAGTGAAACTATACCACCAACTTACACCATACATAAAAATAAATTCAAAATGGATAAAAGACTTAAACGTAAGATGGGAAACCATAAAAATCCTAGAAGCAAAATTTCAGACATCTCTCATAGCACAAAGTTTATGGATACATCTCCTTCCTAGGACAATTGAAACTAAGGAGAAAATAAACAGATGGGCTACATCAAAATAAAAAGCTTTTGTATAGCAAAAAAATCAACAAAATAACAAGAGTATATTGCATAAGAGATCATATTTGCCAATTATACATCTGATAGGGGTTAACCTCCAAAATTTATAGGGAATTCATAGAACTTCACAACAACAACAACAAAAAATGATAAACAATCCAATAAAAAATGGGCAAAGCACTAAAATACACACTTCTCCAAAGTGGACACACAGAAGACCAAAAGGCATTTGAAAAAATATTCAAAGTCACTAATAATCTGAGATATTCAAACCAAAATGACAATGAGGTTCCACCTCACACCTGTCAGAATGGCTATCATCAACAAACAAGTGTTGGCAAGAATGTTGAGAAAAGGGAACCCTCCTACACTGCTGGTGGAAATTCAGATTGGTGCAGCCTCTATGGAAAACAGTGCATGATGTATCATGTTTATTGATTTGTGGATATTGTACAATACCTGGAATAAATCCCATGTGGTGATGGTATATGATTTTTTGGATGTGGTCCTGGATGTGATTTGCTAATAGTTTTAGAGGATTTTAGCATCTATGTTGATCAGGGATATTGGCCTGCAATTCTCTTTATTTGCAGTGTCTTTATTTGGTTTTGGGATTAGGGTAATACTGGCTTCATAGGAGCTTGGAAGTAACTGTTCCTCTTGAACTTTTTTGAATAGTCTGAGGAGGGTAAGTTTTAGTTCTTTGAATATTGGGTAAAACTGTTCTGTGAAGCCGTCTGGACCAGGGCTTTTGTGATCAAAGCAACAATGAGGTACCATCTCACACCTGTCAGAATGGCTATCATCAACAAATCAAAAAATGACAAGTGCTGGCAAGAATGCAGAGAAAAAGGAACGCTCGTACCCTGCTGCTGGAAATGAAGACTGGCAGCCACTGTGGAAAACAGTATGGAGTTTCCTCAAAAAATTAAAAATGGAATTCCCATTTGACCCAGTAAGCTCACCTCTAGAAATATATTACAAGAACTCAAAAACACCAATCAGAAAGAATATATGCGCCCCTATATTCATAGCAGCACAATTTACAATAGCTAAGATCTGGAAATAGCCTAAGTGCTCATCAGCAGATGAGTGGATTAAAAACCAGTGGTACATCTACACAATGCAATACTATGCTGCTGTAGAAAAAAAAAGAACTCTTACCATTCACAACATCATGGATGGACCTGGACAGCATTATTCTAAGCGAAATAAGCCAGTCAGAGAAAGATAAATATCATACAATCTTGCTCATTTGTGGAATGAACAACATACACTGATGAACAAAAATAGACCCAGAGGCATAGAAGCATTGAACAAACTGTCAAACCTCAGAGGAAAGGCAGGAGGCGGGTAGTAAGAAATCCACCACAGGACTTGTATGCATGCATATAAGCATAACTAATGGACACAGATAATAGGGGGGTGAGGGCATGTCCTAGGGGGTGGGAGTGGCTGGGGAGAGGCCAATGGGAGGAAAAGGAGACATATGTAATACTTTCAACAATAAATAAATTAAATTAAAGAAAATAAATAAATAATAAAAACTGTATGGAGCTTCCTCAAAAAATTGAAAATGGATATTTTTAAAAAAATCTTTAAAAGTGTCATATTGTTGTAAAGTATACATAACATAAAATTTACCCTCTTCACCATTTTTTTAGAGAGAGTGGAAGGGGAGAGACGGAAAATAACATTGATATGAGAGAGACACATTGATCAGTTGCCTCCCACAGGGCCAGGGATCAAGCCTTCAACTGAGGTATGTGCCCTTGACCAGAATTGAACCCAGGACCTTTCAATTTGTAGGCAGACGCTCTATCCACTGAGCCAAATTTGTCAGAGCATTAATCATTTTTAAGTACACAGTTCTATGTCATTAAGTACATTTATATTATGCTACCATCACTATCATCTATCTTTAGAACTGTTTCATCTTCCTAAACTGTAACTCTCATTAAATAATAGCTCTGCATCCCCCATCTCCCTACTTCTTTGTAATCACAATTATACATGTTATATCTATGAGTTTGACTACTCTGGTTACCTCACTTAAGGGGAATCATATGATATGAGTCCTCTTGTGTCTTACTTATTTTACTTACCATAATATCTTCAATATTTATCCACATTGTAGCATATGTTAGATTTTTTCCTTTTTTAAGGCTGAATAACATTCCATTGCATGTATACAGCACATTTTATCTATTTATTTATCTTTTGCTCAACATTTGAGTTGTCCCAATACTTTGCTATTGTGAATAATGTTACTATGAACATTGATGTATGAATATCTGTCCAAGTCCCTGGTTTCATTCCCTTTGTATATATACCCAGAAGCAGAATTGTTGGATCTTATCATAATTCTATGTTTAATTTTTTGAAAAAGCATCATATTGTTTTGCATAGAAGTGGAACCATTTTACATTTCCATAGAAAACACACTTTTAAATTACGTTTATAAATTAGAGAAGCCTGGAGTTTTGTAAAGGTTAGCAGGTTGTCCCAGGCATGTAGAATAGATGGAAAGGGATAAAAGACAAGCCACAATGAAAATATTGTTTTCTTACTTCTTTTCCAAGATTTTTGGTACATACAATGTATTTTTCACTCCAATGACCATCTGTCCTATAAATTCTTTTTGTTAGATAGAAGTCATTCCACTTCCTGGGATGGCAGACACAAGCAATATGTGATTAGAGGTGAGTGTAGCAACCCTTACAATCCGAGCAAGTGCTTGGAAAAAATTGTAAGGTTGTGTTGAGGTTTCATTCTCTCTACCTTACCATGCAACACACACACACACACACACACACACACACACACACACACACACACACACTACATTACCCGTTACCATCATACTGCCTCTTCATTATTCACTCTCAGCCTTCTCCAAATAAGTAATTCACTCAGTTTTGCCCATACTGCACTCACCCCATAAATTCTCTTATATTCATCAACCCAAATTAAAACTTGCCTTTATGTTATTGCTTAGGATTACAGTCAGGTGGCTGGAGTTATCCTAACTCCTTGATCAAGTTTCTTGAGAGGCTGTATTTTTCTTTTATGTGTCTTTCACCTCACAGCAACAAGCCATATTCTTTATCATATAGTAGATATTTCAGCACTGCATTAATTGCTAAAACTAGGAAAAAGTTAATATGTTGTAATGGCTTATCCTACCCATATAACATTTGTATTAGAAAAACTTTCTTAACACTCAACCCAAAGGAATTGCTAAAAAAAATGTATCAGATATCTTGGCAAAAGATCTTTTGATGTCCAAAAATCACAAGTGGCATGATGTTACTTTTAAACTGAGTGAGCGCCCTAACCAGTTTGGCTCAGTGGATAGAGCATCGGCCTGCAGACTGAAATGTCCCAGGTTCAATCCCAGTCAAGGGCATGTACCTTGGTTGCGGGCACATCCCCAGTAGGAAGTGTACAGGAGGGAGCTGATCGATGTTTCTCTCTCATCAATGTTTCTCACTCTCTATCCCTCTCCCTTCCTCTCTGTAAAAAAAATCAATAAAATATATTTTTAAAAAATAAACTGGGTGAGTATTGCCCACAGGAAGAAATGGTAAGTAAGTGGAGACAGGACATTGAGTCACCCTGCTTCTGGCTGAGCTGAGAACCAAGTTGAGTTATACAAGAAGACCCAAGACTGGATGGAGAAGACCTTCAAAGCACAAAAGGAGTTATTGGTATTTTTCTGTCATGTTTTGAAAAACATAAAAGGCACAAGGGAAAAATTAACTTGATGAAAGAAGAATTCAAAGCTATGTTAGAAAATGATCACCATTTCTTTTTTTATTATTATATTGAGCTATTATTATTCCATGGTACAAATGAAGAAACTGAGGGTAAGAACTAGCAATAACCTGCCTATTGAGGTTCTATGACTCTTAAGTGTCAGGTCCTACGAATTATAAAGCCTATGATCTCAGCTCTTGTTTTATGTTGACAGGAGATGTTTTTGTGGTGATGGTAGGTTGGCTAATGTATATGATATGTTGTGACTGAGATTTCCTTATACCCTAACATCACCATTTCTTATGTAATCTCTTACTAGATAAATTTACATTTTGGCAAACATAATGCAGTATTTTTCAGGTAGTAATGTGCCTGAAATTAAGTATTTAAGTGAGGAAAACATAGACATTGACACTTGTTTGCCTCCCTCAGGAGATTAAGAAGCAGCACTAAATTTATTAGACTGAAATTATATCTATTAAACAATCAAATGAAAGTACCATGGGTCTGGTGCCAAAGAGCATTCTTGAACTTCACTTTTTCAGTACTGTATTTAAACAACTGGAATTATTCTTTATTGTTATTCATTTTAACCTTTTGAAAGAATTATTTCTATGAGAAATATGTTACTTTTTCATAAAAAGGCAATATAGTTTAATAATTTTCAATACAGAGACCTTTTAGTACAGTGTGCTTAAGAAAGGCCCAGATTTATATGAAACAACTCACATTAAATATGATAGAATAGATATATACATAAAAACTGAAGAGATTGAAAAAACACAATTTTTAATTCAAGCGAACCTAATGACATATGACAAAATTCCTAGAGCCCTTCCTTCCTTTTCACTAGTTCCATAATAAAGAGGCCCCCAAAACAACATACCCAGGAAAAAGGTTAAGTTTATGAAAAATAAACAGTAACTTTGACTTTGGTAATAAATGAAAGTTCACTTGTCAAGGACCAAAGCAGCTAGCTTTCTCAAAGAAAATAACACAGATTTATGAAGAACGTATGTCTTGAATTCTTCTAGACTTTTCTCATTTAAAGTAATCTCAGGAAGAAATTTCATATAATGAAAAAAGAACAGGCTGTGGAGCCAGATATATGTGGGTTTAAATTCTGGCTTTACTACATATTATCCATATGAACTTGAACAAGTTAGAAGACCTCTGAAAGCCTCAATTTCATTATCTGTAAAAGGAGTACAAGAATACTTTACACACAGGCTGTTGTGGGGATAATGAAGTATTCTTAGCAAAGCACCTGTCATATAGTAGGCATCCAATAGTCGCTATTGTAATTTGCCAAGCTACATTCCTCTTTTTTTGGCCATAGGTGTGATAACCAAAACAGGAAATATTTCAAATTTATTGTTATTTTATAAAAGTACACTGTACACTTTAAATAGTAAACTACATAAAACCACTGGTATTTTGGGTTTTAGGCTCCTTACAACTAAATCTAACATTTACTGATATATATTATAAATATTTAATTAGGGAAACTGTGTTGATTTTCTAGGGTTGTCATATAAATACCATAGACTGCGTGGCTTAAACAACATAAATTTATTTTTCACAGTTTTGGAGGCTAGAAGTACAAAATCAAGGTGTCAGAATGTTTGGTTTCTTTTCTTGGCTTGTAAATGGCCACCTTCCTGCTTTCTCTCACTTGATCTTTTCTTTGTGTGTCTACCATCTTGATATCTCTTTATGAATGCAAATTTCTTCTTATAAGGACACCAGTCAGACTGGATTAGGGCCCATTATAATGACATCATTTTAATTTAATCACCTCTTTAAAGGCCCTATCTCCAAAAACAGTTACATTCTGAGGTACTAGGAGTTAGAGCTTCAACATATGAGTTTTGAGAGGACATCATTCAGTCTATAACAGTAACCAGCTTGTTGGCATAATTTTGAGCTCTGTGAAGGCAGGAGCTGCATCTTCTTCACATTTATGTTGGCAATTGGTTAACACACTGTAGGGCAGAGAAGAGACACTCACTGCATGGTACTGCTTTTGAGGACTAAATTAATTTTTCTGAATGTTTAGATGGAAATGACTGACCAAGTTAATTAAATGACCACAATGATGTACACAAAAGTACAGCCTTAAATTTTCATACTTAAAACAAAAGATTTGGATAGTTCAGAATATTTAAGCCAGAAGAAAAGACAACAATGAAAGAAGTCAAACCCCAGGAAGATATTAATAATTAAACAGTTTTAGAAACTTGAAATGTAAATTGTATTTATTAGAGAGAATATGATGGAAATATTCAATATAAAGGATTGCTATCATGCAATTAGCTGAGTGCATCTCAGCTGGGCTTCCTATGAGTGTATCTTTGTCTGCCTCAACCATTCCACATGAAATTACAGGACCTTGTCCAGAAATCATGCACATTGCAGCCACAGTGAGTGGTGTGTTAAGACTGGCTACTACCAAATCACAAAAGTGTTATATTTTTCAGTATTACTCAAAGCTGGTAGTTTAACCATTGGTAGCTTTAAATTAGCTGTGGTGGGAATATTATCACCATGGAAATAGGCAAACACTACAAATCAGAGCTTTGGAGGACAATGCGTTTTTTATTTATTTTATTTTATTTTTTAATATTTTTCTTTATTGATTTCAGAGAGGAAGGGAGAAGGAGAGAGAGAGATAGAAATATCAATGATGAGAGAGAATCATTGATCGGCTGCCTCCTGCACACCACCTACTGGGGATGGAGCCTGCAACCCAGGCATGTGCCCTTGGCTGGAATCGAACCTGGGACCCTTTAGTCTGCAGGCTGATGCTCTATCCACTGAGCCAAGCCAGCTAGGGCAGGACAGTGCTTTTTAAACATTTACCAGTACACCATTGACCATAGTCCAGATAGCCTCTTCACATAGCTAACAGTTGTAAAGCATACCCATTGTGGGAGCGAGATTAATGGGAATGGTAAGACGAAGGGTAATTCAGAAGAATACGGCTTATCTAAATCTCACCCTTCCCTCTCAGAACAGGCTATCCTAGCTCAGCAGTGGATGCTTAAGTTGATTTTCATTGAATTTCATTATACTATTTTGAAACTCTGCTTGCTCCCTCACATCTTTATCATCAGATGTTCTATTCTATAAAATGACCCTTTTATTCTGAAAATTTCTCTGGTCTATTTTCTTTGATCCTTAGAGTGGAAAAGTATATCATTTGTTATGATCACTATTGACCTTTATACTATTACCTGTCCAACTTTCATTGTTGAACAAGATAAAGTGCATTCTTTTTTTTATTTTTTCATTAAGCAGTTCCTTAACATGTTTATAATTGCAGTTTCCCCAATCCACTATTTTTATTATTTTTACAAAAATTGTCGGGGTTTTGTGAGTGGCATTATGATGCTGTATCAGGGTATCAATATCCAGAAAATTCAGAAGTTAGCTTTAATTCATGCACTAGTCTTGGAGCTCATACAATTTCTAAATTGGCCTTTGTAGACTTTTAGTGTCCCTTTTATACCTACGTGTGTCTTTCTGATGCAAGCTCTTACAATGCAAGTTCTTGTCCTCATTCCTACACATACACACAGTGAGACATTTAGAGAAAAGAGTTTACTCATTATTTATTATAACAGAAGCAGTTTCAATGTGTTAACTGCCTACTCTGTATTGAGTCACAGTTCAAGATAATGGAACAAAGTAACTTTCCCAGAGATGCAATTAGGTATATGCAGTTATGCCTGTTTTTCAGATGAGAAAACTGAGGCCCCAAAATGTTAAATAACTTACCAAAGTAAGTGACAAAGCCCAATGGTCAGTAATTTCAAAAGTTGAACTTAAAGGTATCTGAAATTAAACTTTATATTTAATATAAAATGTATTTGTCCATGGATTCGCATATACATTATCTCATTCACTGTTCATTGTAATACATGAGGCTATTACAACCCCTTTTAAAAAGTGGTGGAAACAAGATCCAAGATATTAATTCATCTGCTTGGGCTTACACAACTAGTTTATAACAGAGCTAGAATTCAAACCAAGATCATTTGATTTCCAAATCAAGGTCCTTCCCACTTTAACACTCAGAGATCTGGTAGGTAACCAGCTTCTTACCTGTTTCATTTTTCTCTACTATGTAGACTGCTTGATGATTATATTCCTTTTTTTCTCTTTTTTGCTTCACTCTTTCTTGCTCCTTTCCAGCATTAGGTATTGCTCTTGTACTATTTCCTTTAGCAGCATTGATTTACTGGCCACATATGGTACTTGGTTCCTCTAAATATTACATGTTAATAAAACAAATTGAAAACTGGGCTGCATATGTTTCAGAGGCTTGGAGGAACAGTGAGAGTACATTATTAAAGTTGGCACGCTGAAGAAAGAGATACAGCCTTTGTTTAGACAACAAGAGGAAACAAATGTAATATCATCCTAACAAGTTCAGTATTAACATCACTACACAGAGGAGATAGCGCTAACCTACTTATGTAATTTCCAAAAATCTAATAATTATCATTTATTGAATACTACTATAATGCTAAGTGCAAGGGCTATTATAAAAAAACTAGGGGCCTGGTGCACGAAATTCGTGCACTGGGTGTGTGTGGGGGTGGGGGGGAGTGTCCCTCAGCCCAGCCTGCCCCCTCTCACATACTGGGAGCCCTCAGGCATTGACCCCCATCACCCTCCAATCGCAGGATCGGCCCCTTGCCCAGGCCTGACGCCTCTGGCAGGGGACCCTCATTTCCCCCCATCACTGGTTCTGCCCCCAACCCAGGCCTGATGCCTCTGGACCAGGCATCAGGCCTGGGCAGGGGACCCCCAGACCCCTCCGATTGCTGGCTCTGCCCCTTGCCCAGGCCTGATGCCTTGGCCAGAGGCGTAGACCCCCATCACCCTCCGATCGCCTGATCGGCCCCTTGCCCAGGCCTGACGCCTCTGCCAGAGGTGTCAGGCTTGGACAGGGGACCCCCATCTCCCCCCATCACTGGCTCTGGCCCCCGCCCAGGCCTGAGGCCTCTGGCCCAGGAATCATGCCTGGGCAGGGGACCCCCATCTCCCTCTGATCGCTTGCTCCACCCCCCGCCCAAGCCTGACGCCTCTGACCCAGGCTTCAGGCCTGGGCAAGGGTACCATCATATCCCCCCAATCCCCGGCTCCGCCCCCCACCCAGGCCTGATGCCTCGGCCAGAGGAGTTGACCCTCATCACCCTCCGATCACCAATCACCGGATCGGCCCCTTGACCAGGCCTGAGGCCTCCGGCAGAGGTGTCAGGCCTGGGGAGGGGACCCCCAGCTCCCTGTGGTTGCAGGCTCCGCCCCTGCCCAGGCCTAATGCCTCTGGCCTAGGCGTCGGGCCCGGGCAGCGGGGCCCCACAGTGGCAGCAGGGGGCGCCACGATAGTGGGCTTCGCTTTAGGCCCAGGCAAGAGACCCCTAGCTCCTGGGACTGCCAGCTTCAACCGTGCCCAGATCCCATCGCTGGCTCCACCCCTACTTCCTGCTATCACTGGCCAGGGCGGCAAAGGCGCCTGATTCTCCGATCATGGCTGGGGGGCAGGGCAAAGGCGGCCCCCAGCTCTTAGCTCCCCCCTGAGTTTCCGATCACTGTCAGTGGCAGGGGGCTTCTTCCTGCTTTCCCTTTCGCCGCCCTGCATTGTGCCTACATATGCAAATTAGCCGCCATCTTGTTGGCAGTTAACTGCCAATCTTAGTTGGCAGTTAATTTGCATATAGCCCTGATTAGCCAATGAAAAGGGTAGCGCCGTACGCCAATTACCATTTTTCTCTTTTATTTGTGTAGACTAGAGGCCTGGTGCACAAAAATTTGTGCACTCGGGGGGCAGGGGGGTCCCTCAGCCCGGCCTGTGCCCTCTCGCAGTCTGGGACCCTAGGGAGATAATGACCTGCTGGCTTAGGCCTGCTCCCTGGTGGCAGAGGGCAAGCCCAATCCCTAGGTGCAGCCCCTGGTCGGGCTCAGAGCAGGGCCGATTGGGGAGTTGGGGCGCCGACCCCTGTCATGCACAGAGCAGGGCGATCCTGAGGTTGTGATGCCACCCTCAGTCACGCTCAGGGTAGGACCGATTGGGGGGTTGGGGCACCGTCCCCTGTCACACTCAAGGCAGGGTTGATGGGGAGGTTGCGGCGCCACCCCCTGTCATGCACAGAGCAGGGCTAATCAGGAGGTTGGGGCACTGCCCCCTGTCACTCACAGAGCAGGGCCCATCAGGGGGATTGGGGCTCTGTTCCCTGTCATGCACAGAGCAGGGCCAATCAGGGGGTTGGGGCGCTGCCCTCTATCACCCACAGAGCAGGGCCGATCAGGGGGTTGGGGCGCCGCCACTCCCACACTCAGGGCAGGGCCGATGGGGAGGTTATGGCTCTACCCCGTCACACACAGAGCAGGGCCTGTGGGGGGGGGGGTTGTGGCACCGCACCCTGTCACACACAGAGCCGCAGGGTGATCAGGGTGTTTGGGCGCTGCCCCCTGTCACGCTGAGCCCGGTGCCGGGATTCCTCGCGGCTCCGCTGACCCCGGTGCTGGGAGGCATATTACCCTTTTACTATATAGGGTAGAGGCCTGGTGCACGGGTGGGGGCCAGCTGGTTTGCCCTGAAGGGTGTCCTGGATCAGGGTGGGGTTCCCACTGGGGTGCCTGGCCAGCCTGGGTGAGGGGATGATGGCTGTTTGCAGCTGGTCACACACCCTTCAGGGTTGGGGTCCCCACTGGGGTGCCTGGCCAGTCTGGGTGAGGGGCTGAGGGCTGTTTTCAGGCTGGGGGTGACTGAAGCTCCCAACCGCTCCTTTTTTTTTTTTTTTTTTTTTATTCTGGGCCAGCTTTAGCTTTGAGGATTGGCTCTAGCTCTTAGGCCTCCACTGCTGAAAGTAGGTTTCTGGCCTTTGCTTACAATGTTGCGATTCTGCTGGCTGTAGCCCAGGACTAAAGCAGGTTTCTGGGGTTTTGTTTTGCTTCTATATTTGTAACATATTTGCTTAGAATTGCAGCTCAGAGGCCTGAAGTGGCAGGCGGGGAACGTTGGAGTCTTCCATCACTTAAAGCAAGCAAGCCTCATGTTAGTCTCAAGCTGCCTGGTTGCCGGCCACCATCTTGTCTGGCAGTTAATTTGCATATTTCCCTGATTAGCCAATGGGAAGGGTAGCGGTCGTGCGCCAATTACCATGTTTCTCTTTTATTAGATAAGATTATAAGAACATTCATCCTACTGAAATTTATTGCACTCTAATTATGTGCCAGGAAATGTTTCAAGTACTAGAAATACAATAGTGAACATGTCTGTCACTGGTCCTGCCTCATGAAGCTTACATTCTGGTGGAGGCAAGAGAAAGAACAAATAAATAATAAATAAATAAACCTATTAAAATTATAATACATGTCATGAAAGAAACAAACAAGGGTCCAATAGAAAGAATAACAGGAAGGAATGGGACTCAATTTACATTAGAATGTCGGTGAAGAGCTCTCTAGGATTATTTAAGCACATATCCTACATTTAAGGGGCTTATATATTATTTGCCCACACCACACACATTGTGAGCAAGAATAATATTTTCCTTAGAAGTTTAATATGTTGCAAACTGGAAACTATATTAAACAGATGACCACAAAAACACCACATTTATCAAGAAGTGATACATAGTTACAATATTTAATAAGAAGTCCTAAGGAGAGGATGGGGGTAGGGGGGAGAAAGTCAATGGGAGGAAAAGGGTGATATATGCAATACTTTCAACAATAAAGATAAATTTAAAAAATAAGAATATATAGGATATATGTTCACTTTTAAATAGAGAATAATTAAACCAACATAATCAATAACTAAGCCATGATGTTATATTATAACATTTATACTATAAATTTGAGGAAAATAGTCTATATATATAGAAGCCTAAGCAACCGAATGACCATACAACCACACAACCAGTCGACCAGTCGCTATGACACACACTGACCACCAGGGAGCAGATGCTCAACGCAGGAGCTTCCCCTGGTGGTCAGTGCACTCCCACAGCATGAGTGCTGCTCAGCTGACTGACAGATGCCAGAAGTTGGGCTCATGGTTGGTAAGTGCAGCTGCGGTGGCACGACCCTCTCAATACCGAGTGGTGGCGGCAGCAGGCACAGTGAGGCCAGGATGAACAGGAGTGGCATGGCACCTGGCCCAGGTTTGGGCTCCTCCCCAGCCACCTGCCGCTTTGCGCACTACTACATCCCTAGAAGGATGTCAGACTGCTGGTTTAGGCCCAATCCCTGCACGCAGTATGACATCCCCCAAGGGGTTCTGGATTGTGAGAGGGCACAGGCCAGGCTGAGGGACCCCACTGGTGCACTAATCTGTGCACCAGGCCTCTAGTGCAATTATAATGCAGCAAGATTTTTGTGAGGTGTTCATCTGGAAACTGATTTCCAATTAATTTCTATAAAGTCCAAGTTAACTCATTTTTCTTCAGTATTACCTAGGAGATGCTCTTCAAATGTAATAAAATAGAAAGATGATGCTTACAAAGTTCAACCAAATTTCAGTTGATGTTTTAAATGTTAGAAGCTTATTCTGTGTCTATTACTTTTTAACCAAAAGTTTGGAAAAGAATATAATTATTCCTAATCCTAAAAGCAACATTTTTTTTTTCCAATTCTGAGGATAGTCATTTTCAAGGGTGATATTTTTAAGGTCAAAATTGGACTGTGGATTTCTCATAGTCAACTTTTTTTCACAATGAAATGTAGCTATGGCATTTACTATTAGAAATATCTTATTGGAATCAGGGCTCAGTGGATATTTTCAAGTTAACAAGGAAACAGCTATTAGGAAGACTGTTAGTACTCTCCATTTTTCACCCCATTCTGTGTGGGTTTTTTTCCAATGAGTAGACTATAAAGCTGTGCATTTTTGGGTTAGGAGGATAGGTCTGTCCCAATCTAATGTTTAAAGGCTGCTGTGCCATATGCATAAAAGCATGAACAGAATAATAACAAAATAATTAATAAAAACCATGATAAAACAATATTAAAATGTATAATTACAACAACTGAACCACAAAAAGTACAACTGTATATAGAAAATGTTCTGTACAATCCAGACAGTAACATAAACAACTCCACAAAAACAAAACAAAACACAATAATAAACATACCAGATAAAGGAAGAATAAATAACTTCTAGGTTTCTTAGGCCCATAAATACAGTCATTTTTTAATATGTTAGGAAGAGTTCAGTTTTCTTTTGGGGTTTTCTTAACCAAGGAATTCTGTATTGGTCTCTTACTCATTAATGCATTCCTGCTGTTATATCTTTCACTACTAAATTATTAATCTGACTTAAACTTTTCTGAGTATTATGGGACCAAATTTGGTATCTCATAACCGAGGTGGAATATTCTTTTTTTTTGTAATATATTTTATTGATTTTTTCACAGAGAGGAAAGGGAGAGGGACAGAGAGTTAGAAACATTGATGAGAGAGAAACATCGATCAGCTGCCTCCTGCACATCCCCTACTGGGGATGTGCCCGCAACCAATGTACATGCCCTTGACCGGAATTGAACCTGGGACCCTGCAGTCCACAGGCCAACGCTCTATCCACTGAGCCAAACCGGTTAGGGCAAGGTGGAATATTCTTAAGGAAATAGTACACAGCATTTGTTCTGTGACCAACAAGGTGATCTGACATGGTAGGGCCACTTATTGAGGGTAAAAATGCCACAAAAAAAAAAAGCATTGATTAATGACCTAGACTAGAGTTAAGTACATTTCCCTTGTTCCATATCTGGAAAAGTGAGTCCACTCAATTTTGTATTCTTGTGATTATGCAGTCATTAGGCAATTTCAAACTATCAACTCCTATGTTCAAATTTCCTCAGTTATGGAAAAAGAAAATATAATGTTGAGCATTGGGAACTCCCTGAATTAGCAATAGTTTAGAAATGAAAAGACTTAATAGTCAAAATCTTAAATAGACTGCTTAAATGTTGTGTTCTTCTTTACTAATGCTTTAGCTTGAGTAAGTATGGTTTGTGATAGGGCATGCACAGGTATTTTCTTAAAGTAGTCTGCACCAAAACTAGGTAAACACAAAATGACAATATAGCTGTTATTTAAATTTAATATCTTTATTTTTCAATTATTGTTAATATTCAAGATTATTTTATACTAGAGGCCCGATGCATGGATTCATGCACTGGTGCAGTCCCTCAGCTTGGCCTGCAGGGATTGGGCCAAAACTGGCTCTCTGACATCCCTCAAGGGGTCCTGGATTGCGAGACCCTTCCTGCAGGCCCAGCCCTCAGGACCTAGACACCCACTGGCTCCCTCCTCCCTCCTCTCTGGGTCTGGTGTGCTGGTGAACCAGATTCTGGGCTGACAGTGCCCCAGAAGCAACCTAACTCACAGCCGATTTGCAAGAAATTGGGCTCCCTCCTCCACTGGTAGGAGCGTCTTCCCCTTGGTGGTCATTATGCATCATAATTACTGGGTGAATGGTCGAACGGTCGAATGGTCGGATAGTCGCTTAGGCATATATATATATATATATATATATATGTATGTATATGTATATGTATATGTATATGTATATGTATATGTATATGTATAGATAGATAGATAGATAGATTAGTTCCAGATTTACAGCATAGTGGTTAGACAATCATATACTTTACAAAGTGTTCCCCCCCAATATTTCCAGTACCCTCCTGGCACCATACATAGTGATTACAATATTATTGACTATACTAGAGGCCCAGTGCATGAAATTCATCCACGGGGGAGGGGTCCCCTCATCCCAGCCTGCATCCTCTCTAATCTGGGACCCCTTGGGGGATGTCTGACTGCCAGTTTAGGCCCAGTCTCAGAGATCGGGCCTAAACTAGCAGTCGGACATCGCTCTCACAATCCTGGACCACTGGCTCCTAATCGCTCACCTGCCTGCCTGCCTGGTCACCCCAAACTGCCCTCCTTGCCGGTCTGATTGCCCCTAACTGACCCCCTGCCAGCCTGATTGCCAATAAGTGCCTTCCCTGCTGGCCTGGTTGCCCCCAACTGCCCCCCCCTGCTGGCCTGGTCACCCTCAACTGCCCCCCATGCCAGCTTGGTTGCCCCTCACAGACCACCCCCACTGGCCTGGTTGCCCCACGCAGCCTGCTGTTCAGTCATTTGGTCATCTCTCACTAACCTCCCTGCCGGCCTGGTCATAGGCAGCCCTCTTGTGAGGGTGTGAGAGTTAACTTGCATATTACCTCTTTATTATATAGGATTCTCTATGCTGTACTTTACATTCCAATGACTATTTTTTAACTACCAATTTAACTTCAGACAGGTGTTAGTGAAGCAAGATTATCTTTTTGAGTGGATAGTACTTTTTTTTTGAATGGATGATAGATTGCACATCTGCTGTTTGCACCATCTGTGAGCAGGCTTTAACTTAAAGTCGCATACATCTTAACAATTTAAACTTGATTTTCCCATTGAATAATGCTTTTCAAGCTTGGTGGTGACCATTTTATTTTATTTCTTTTAATTTATTTTTATTGTTGACATTATTACAGAGTCCCCATTTCCTCCCACTTTTGCCCACCTCCACCCATGCTCTGCCACCCTTTCCCTATGGCCATCACCACACTGTTGTCTGTGTTTATGGGTTATGCATATATGTTCTTTGGCTAATCCCTTCACCTTCTTTCATCCAGTTCCCTGCCCCCCTCCTCTCTGATAGTCTGTGCCATGTATCCAATGCCTTTGTTTCTATTTTGTTTATCTGTTTATTTTCAATGATTCTACATACACATCAGATCACATGGTATTTGCCTTTCACTGACTTGCTTATTGCACTTAGCATAGTAATTTCTAGGTTCATCCATGCTGTCACAAAAGATAAGATTATCTTCTTTTTTACTGATGCATAATGTTCTACTTTGTAAATGTTCCACAGCTTTTTTATTCAGTCAACTACTGATGGGCACTTGGGTTGTTTCCAGATTTTGGCTATTGTAAATAATGCTCCTATCAACATAGGATGCATATATTCTTTCTGATTGGTGTTTCAGGATTTTTAGCATGTATTCCCCAATGTTTCAGAATTGGACTTGCTTGGTTAAAAGACATCCCCATTTTTTTTTTTTTTTTTTTAGCAAACTCCCTACTGTTTTACTAAGTGGTTACACCAATCTGCATTTCCACCAACAGTACACTAGGATTCCTTTTTCTCCACTTTCTTTCTAGCATTTGTTGTTTGATTATTTATTAATGGTAGCCATTCTGACAGATCTGAGGTGATATCTCTGTGGTTTTAATTTGCATCTCTCTGTTGATTGATAATGTTGAACATTTTTTCATGTCTATTAGCCATCGGTATGACTTTTTTGGAAAGGTGTCCTTTGCCCATGTTTTATTGTATTGTTTGTCTTCCTTTTGTTAAGTTTTATGAGCTTTTAAATATATTTTGGAAATTAACCCCTTATCAGATGTACCATTGGCAAATATGTTCTCCCATACAGTGGGTTCCCTTTTCATTTTGTTGATGATTTCTTTTGCTTTTTAGTTTGATGCATTTTAAGTTTGATGTAGTGTCATTTGTTTATTTTTTTCCTTTGCTTCACTTGTCCGAGGAAATATGTAGGCAAACATATTGCTATGAGAGGTGCCTGAGATTTTACTATGTGTTCTTCTAGCATTTTTATGTTTTCTTAACTTACATTTAAGCCTTTTATCCATTTTGAGTTCATTCATGTGTATGGTGTAAGTTGGTGGTCCAGTTTCATTTTTTGCAAATACCTGCCCAATTTTCCCAACACAATTTATTGATGAGACTGCTTTTACTCCATTGTATATTCTTGCATCCTTTGTCAAATATTAATTGACCATAACTGTGTGGGTTTATTTCTGTGCTCTATTATGTTCCATTGATCTATATGCCTGTTATTGTGCCAGTATCAGGCTGTTTTGATTAATATGTCTTTACTAGAGGCCCGTTGCATGAAGATTCGTGCAATAGGCCTTCCTTCCCCTGGCTGCTGGCACGGGTTTTCCTCCGGCACCCAGGACCCAGGTCTTTGGTCCAGCTGCAACAGAGAAGCTGAGCCTCTTCAGTCTTCAGTCTTCAGTCTTCAGTCTTCACCCCGGCCAGAGCCTTCAGTCTTCGCTCCGTGCCTGCATAAGCAAATTAATCGCCATCTTTGTTGGGTTAATTTGCATAGTCGCTCTGATTGGCTGGTGGGCATAGCAGAGTGACACAATTTGCATGTTTCTCTTTTATTAGTGTAGATAGTATAATTTAGAAGTTTTGTGATACCTCCAACTTTGTTCTTCTTTCTCAAGATTGCTGAGGATATCCGGGGTCTTTTTTTGTTCCATATAAATTTGGCAATATATGTTCTAGATGTACGAAATATGCCATTGGTATTTTAATAAGAATTATGTTGAATCTACAGATTGTTTTGGGTAGTATGGACATTTTAATAATATTAATTCTTCCAATCTATGAACACAAGTATGTGCTATTACATATTTGTATCTTCCTCAGTTTATTTTTTAATATATTTTATTGACTATTTACAGAGAGGAAAGGAGGATAGAGAGTTAGAAACATCAATGAGAGAGATACATTGATCAGCTGCCTCCTGCTCACCCCCTACTGGGGATGTGCACTGGAGATGTGTCCACAACCAAGGTACATGCTTCCCTTGACCGGAATCAAACCTGGGACCCTTCAGTCTTCAGGACAATACTCTATCTACTGAGACAAACCAGTTAGGGCCTTAGTTTCTTTCTTCAGTGTCCCATAGTTTTCTGAGTACAGGTCTTTATCTCCTTGGTTAAATTTGTTTCTAGGTGCCTTATTTTCTGTGCCAATTCCTTTTATTTTTTAATATTTAATTTTTCTTTATTGTTGAAAGTATTACAGATGTCCCATTCCGCCCCCCCCCCTTCACTCCTTCTATCCCTCTCCCACTCCTCCCCAGGCCTTCCCCAAACTATTGTTTGTCCACAGGCTATGCATATATGCATATACACTTTATTAATTATTTAAAATATATTGTGTATATAAAGCATAGTGTTGAGTGCTTTATATACATTACCAGTGGCCCGGTGCACGAAATTAGTGCACATTGAAAGGGAATTAATTAGAGGAAATATTTTAATATTGCTATTTGTCCTTCTTCTATAATAAAAGTGTGAGAGATAAAAGCAAATGAGTACAATGTATATGAAAATAATACATGATTTTATTAATAAATAAACAATAATAAAATGATATAACAACAATAAACTCATGATATAAAAACAACACTGATGCAAATAATGACTGATAAAATGATTAAACTTATTCTAATATCTCCCTGTATACCACATTAAGAGTAAAAACACTTTCAGAGTGCTTGACTAATTTCCCTTGGGATAAAGTATTTACAACTTTAACTTTAACGTCACACACTCTTTGAACTCGAGAGAAAGCAACATATAACTGACCATGTGTGAAAACGGGTTCAGGTAGGAATATTCCTACTCTGTCTAGAGTTTGTCCTTGTGATTTATTAATAGTCATCGCAAATGCTGCCATCACAGGAAACTGTCATCGAATTAATTTAAATGGGAGGCCAGTGTCAGATGAGGACAAACAATTCTTGGAATCAGAACAACCTCTCCCTCTGCAGATCCGGTTAATACTTCAGCTTCAATTATGTTAGGTCGTAATATTTTGATAATAAATCTGGTACCATTACAAAGACCCCCCCATTTACTATTAAGATTTCTCAATAGCATGATGATTGCACCCACTTTCAATTTTAATTTATGACACGGCATTCCCAAAGGAGTAATACTATTAAGCAATTCAATGGGAAAATTTTCCTTTTCAGCATCATCTGTTGAGTCAATGGAATTATCACTCAAATATGTGTGAAAATCTCCATCAAGTATATCCAAATTTTCTTCATTTAATTTTTGAACATGCTCATTTTTTGGACTAAGAATTGCACGTTTAGATATATTTTTAATATTATCTATAGATATACTATTTTCAAAGGTGGCTTCAATAATAGATCCGTTACAAATCATTTCATGGGGGATTTCAATAATATCCGATCCTAAATGAAAACTGCTATCAAGTTTGCCATCCCCAAGTTTTACTAACCTTTCACTATAAGCAGAATCCTCTGCTCTCATATTTGTTTTAAGAGACAACTTTCTGAAACATCCCCAAACATTGCAGTACTTTAAACTCGTTTGTACTATGGCCGATCGCATAGCATGCGACACAATACTGAGACATTGTCGAAAATCCCCTCCGAGAAGAAGAAGTTTCCCAGCAAATACAACATTCAAATTCATAATTTCTCAAGTAACCTATCTATGGCATTTATAACATAACTGGATGCCATGGTGCATTCATCAATAATAAGAAGTTGGGCCTTTTTAATGATTTTAGCAGTCTAGAAATTGAAGCTTCATTTAATGGAATTGGTAATTTATATTAGGAATGAAAGGTTCTTCCATCAACAAGTAAATTTGCAGCAATTCCTGTAGACGATGTGGGTAAAACAGTACCACCACAAACTAATATAACGTGTTAAAACTTTATACAGATATGTTTTTCCACTACCACCTGGACCACCCAAGAAAAAGCATTTGGGGTGTACAGTTTGATCTTCGATGGCTGAAGTTATAGTCTGAAAGGCTGCCAACTATTCATCATTCAGAGAATTTATCAAAACCTCTGCCCTTTGTTGCTCGTACAATTGATCACATGTGTTTGCATTCGTTAATAAAGAATAGTCTGGAAGTTTGAAATGTGAACATTTCATTCCATGCAATGTGAATACCTCTTGAACTTCGTTAAGGGCGTGTGTTTCACAGTTTATGCAGGCACCTTCTTTTCGGTGTAATTTCCAACAGAAATCTTCAATAAAATGAGATTTATTCTCATCCCATAATTTGTCTGCAGCAGAAGGACATCCAAACACACATATATATACAAAAAGTTGCCGTAGTTGTTTGGGCATATTAAGGATGATTGCATTGTCAATTGTATCTTTCCGGATAGTGTCGTCAAGTAATAATCCTCGGTGTTTAGCAGCTTAACGAAATGTATCATAAGTTACACCTCCTACAGTTTGCAGATCCTCAAAACTTACCGCACCTTTTACATGCAGAAGCAAAAGTGTAAGGTAATATCGTTCTGGTTCAATAAAGCTCACAGTGAACAGTCTACCTAATACTTTATTCCCACCCTTTCGGCGTTTTGCCCACAAAGAATTAGTAAACACATAATGCTGTGGGATCTCCCAATAATAATAATTACGTGCATCAGAGTCTTTTCTATTCAATAAGAACCAAGCCATCAAAGTCGACTTATGCCTTTTAGCCCTATCTAAAACTTCAGCAAAATCATCTGCATGAAAATATAAATTCTGATCATTTGGCAGATGAATAGCTAATCTTGTGATTGCATGAGATTGGTCATGCATTCATTCGCATTCCAAAAAGTCTCCAAACAGCCTCAGAAGCGCTCACATACCTGGACTCAATGAAGTCCTATACTTCGTCATGATTGATAATATTTTTTCAGAAATTTGAATATTTGCACAGTTGTGCCCTTTATAGATGTATTTAAATAGATATTTGACACTTTTAATTGATGCACAGACTTCAGCATTTATATGACAGTTATATTTGAGGCACAAATATGGGTTATAAGGGACAATCCAAGTATTATCGACAATTTTATTTCTAATAGAAATGGTGCTACCAGATCTTCGTTTGGATTTGGGATATCCATCAATATTTCCAATGGTCGCATTTTGAAATTCTTTTGGATATCCCTTTGAACATTTTCCATTTTCCATACATGGACTACTTGGATTTTGCATTCCACATGGTCCATGTACCATATTTGATTTTACAATTTGAAAAGTCGAGGACACTGGTTCTCATCTGGAATTTCTGCCTTAACTATACGGTCAATGTCATTTTCTGAATGTAATTTGGACTCACTATCTAATATCAATAATATGTGAGCGTGAGGCAGTCCGCGTTTCTGAAATTCAATGACATGAATCTTAGCTATTACTTTGCCAAATAGATGGAATTTACATATATCATTTAAAAGAGCATTCAGCTTAATATTAAAAACTCTGGCTACCAAGTCAGGTCTGTTTTCAACTTTTTGCCAGCATTGTAAATTGTTTGTAATATCTGCCCATTTGGGGTTGCATGTCATGGTTATAAATAAATCGGGCTTGCCATACTTCGTTACAATTGCCATAGCATCCTGATATTGCTGCTGCATATTTCTGGGACTACCCTCAGAAGATGATGAAAGTATTATCATTTTACCAATTGGCACATTGTCATTTTCAGATCTAGATTTGAGATAATCCATCAAACCACTATGTTTTTCAACTCTCAACTTAGATTGGTTTGCTTTGATGAAATTTATCTGATTGGCCTCCATTTTTGAATACGAATCCACAATAAACTGTTGAGTTAATTTTCCGGTATTTAAAATAGGATTGAAAGTGTCCCTCACAGAGAGATGAAATCCATAATACTGCATTTGTGTAACTCGTGTCCTTACATTTTTGCCTAGTATTATCGTCGACTACACTGTTGTCTCTGAGTCTTAATGCAATATCTGTTCTCCAGCCTTTTTCACTGTGTGGAAAAATAATAGGATATGTCATTGCATCTAATGTGGGAAACAGGATTTGTTTCATTTTAGTGGCACTTGGATTATTAGGATCTGGTTTACAATGAATGAGCAAGTCCCTTTCAAAAGGAGGTTCTCCATCTTCGTTTCTGAATAGGACAGCAACTTTGTTTGCTGCTGCTTCAGATTGGGCTTCCTTTTCTAACTCATGTAGCATCTTGTATGATTTTGTTAATTCATTGATTTCATGCATGAGGTTGTTGATGTTGATCATGAGTCTTTCTGAGCAGCCCTGGTTTTCTGGCATTGGTAATCTTTTACTTGTAGCTTTGGCTGTATCCACAATATAGAGTTGATCAAACTTCCGAGAAACACCGTCTGAAGGGTGTAAAGTTCCAGTACAGTGATAAACTCGTCCGTGTATTCTAAAACAGCATGACCCATACCCTGATGGCGATGCAATATTAGCACCCATGGAAGCAAAAGCAAAAGAACTATTTATGGATCAAATATTTTCCATGAAATTTTTACTGTCAGAATCTTTGTCATTAATCTTTTTAAATATGCCGGGTAATCTGGAAAATATCATTTGGACAGACTTTCCCTTTGCTACAACATCGAGTAAATTTCCCATCAGATGGTTTTTCATCAGAGAAATTTAGAGATAGGCAAAATTCACATTGAACAGTCATTCCACCACAACTATGTTCGAGGATTGCATCCTCATGTACTCCATTTTCGCTGAGAAGACAGTTCCTACAAGTATTGGTAGTACTTGTTGATGACTGTTCTCTCGACATATTCTGTCGTCGCCACCGAAATCACTATTTCACTTATGTAACAATTAATCACCTATACTTATACTTTAAATGTATAGTTTTTATAATTAATTTATTTTTCTTATGATGTCTGTTCTTATTATATATGTATATATAAAAAACTGTAATCTTATGTTTGTTGAATATAATAAAATGTACGCTTGTATATTCTATTATAGTCTATTATAGTTAATTAATATTTACTAATTTATTATTTTATTTCCTAAAATTCTTAGCCAATAATAACTTAAATTTTTATATATCTGATCCATCGCATTTTGACACGTATCATGATGTCATCGCTCATTTAACTATAATATAGGCCCAGTGAGAATGTAACTGTCATTATCTTCATATTTCAGATAGGGAAACTCGGAATCACAGAATTTAAATAACTGGTTCAGAGTCACATAACTATTAAACAATAAAGTCATGAATTATGCAGAGGTCTTTCTGGTTTTCAAAGGCTATTTTTTCAGCCACTACCAGTATATTACCTTCCCTTTATACAGACATACACATATAGTGCCAAACTTATAGAACATTTAAAACTATGGAAATACATATCAAAGTACTTTTTTTCCCTCCTAAACCACTGTGTAATAAGTTCCTAACATGATGTCCCATCAACCTTAAATATTTCATTGTGCATTTTCTAACACAAAAGGTTTTCTCTTATATGACCACAATACAACTAATAAAAGCAAAAGATTATCATTTAATACATCACTACCACCTATTTTTCAGACCCACTAGTCAAATCTCTCAAGTTATCCCATAATGACCTTTAAGGCAAAAGGATCCAATTCACAATCATGCATTGCATTTGGTTGTCATACCACTACAATTTCCTTTCCTGGAACAGTTCCTTATACTTTACTTTCATGAACTTTATCACTTTAAATATTTTAGGCCAATTATTTTGTAGCCTGAAACTTAATTGGATTTGTTTGAAGTGGACTCACGATGAATTCAAGTTATGCATCTTTGACAGGCTTATCACTGAAGTGATGCTGCATTCTTCTGATTACATTCTATCAGGTGGTGCAATATTTCAATTCGTTCCATTACTGATGGTGTTCACATTGATTATTTGAGTAGGGTGGTGTCTGCGGAGCTTCTTCACTATAGAGTTACTCTTTTTATCTTTTGTAATTAACATTTATTTTGTGGATAAATACTTTGAATCCATGTAAATATTAGGGTTCTCAGCACATTTTCAATTTATCCATTAATCAATATTTATTAATATACATCCACTATTATCATTATTTAATATTATTCTGAAATTGATCCTGATTTAACCAGGGGAATACCACTGAAGCTACCTCAAGCTTTGTTTTGTTTACATTTTCCCATCATTATTTGAGAAATTCCCTGCTTTCTGATGAACAAGGTGTTTAGTTTTATCCTGTACTTTCCTTGCTCCAGTTCTCAATCAGCTATTTCTCCCCCACAAATCGTGGATCTTTTTAAATTAAGAATTGTATGTATCACCTGGTCATTGTAGCTCAGTGGTTGAGAGTCAACCCATGAACCAAGAGGTCACCTGTTTGATTTCCGATCAGGCCACATGTTATGTGGGCTCAATCCCCAGTTGGGGGCCTGCAGGAGGCAGCTGATTGATGTTTCTCTCTTACCGATGTTTCTTTTTCTCTATCCCTCTCCCGTCCTTGCTCTCTAAAAATCATATATATATAATAGTATGAGAAATGATAAATATGTATTATAATTATATATAAATATATTTAATTATATATATATATATATATATATATATATATTGCATTTAGAAGTGTTTTAGGCTATGATTTTACTCATTAATATCAGATTGTCACTGCTCCCAGACCCTTCATATACTTTATATAATGTTTCCTCAATATTTCAGTACCCCCACTGACACCATACCTAGTTATCGCAATATTATTTACAATCTTCCCTATGCTTTACTTACATCCCAGTGACTATTTTGTGACTACAAATTTGTGCTTCTTATTTTTATTGTTTTATTTTTTATTGATTAAGTTATTACATATGTGTCCTTATCCCCAAATTCCCCCCATTCCCCCCACTCATGCCCTCACCCCCCTGTTGTCTGTGTCCATTGGTTAGGCCTATATGCTTGCATATAAGTCCTTTGGTTGATCTCTCCCCCTTACCCCCACCCGCCCCTACCTTCCCTCTGAGGTTTGATGGTCTGATTGATGCTTCTCTGTCTCTGGATCTGTTTTTGTTCATCAGTTTATGTTGTTCATTATATTCCATAAATGGGTGAGATCAATCTCTTCATTGTTTTCATCCAGTTCTCCACTGCCTATGCCTTGGCAACCACCAGTTCACTCTCTATGTCTATGAATATGAAACAATTTTGTTTGTTCATTTATTTTGTTCTTTAGATTCCTAAGCTGTACACCTGAAACCAATACAAAATAAAATAAAATAAAATAACTGATGCCGAAACTGGTTTGGCTCAGTGGATAGAGCGTCGGCCTGCGGACTGAGGGGCCCCAGGTTCGATTCTGGTCAAGGGCATGTACCTGGGTTGCGGGCACATCCCCAAGTGGGAGATGTGCAGGAGGCAGCTGATCGATGTTTCTCTCCCATCGACGTTTCTAACTCTCTATCTCTCTCCTTTCCTCTCTGTAAAAAATCAATAAAATATATTTTTTTAAAAAAACTGACAAAAAGGAAAGAAAGCTCAGTGGAACCTGAGAGTGATCGTAGTATAAACTAAAGGTCACTTATCACATTTTATACTGTTGAAGATAATTACAGTGCTGGAAATGAATATTTGCCTTTGAACTTAGAGTAGCTTAGGAAAGAATATGATTCTTCCCTCTCACATTGTATTGGGATTGTGATCATAGTTGTTAGCATAATGTAATGTGCAGTTAACTAGACTGCCTGTGCTCAAATCCAACCCTACCACTTGCTAGCTGAGTGCAAATGCAGGCAAGGAACTTGACCTGCTATGTTCCCATTTTCTTGTCTGTAGAATAGGGATAATGAATCATATCTAATTCACAAGTTCTAAGAATTATATAAAATAATACAATGTGCAAAAATAAAATTAAAATATCAAAACAAAATTATGAAATTTACTTTGAACCAGCATAAGCACGTATGCTTTCATCACCACTTTTTTGCACATTATAACCATAATGATTCATTATGGGACAATATTTTTCTAAAGAGAAAGAGTTTAAAAAAAACTCAATTTTCTCACTCCTCTAAATACTAGCCCTCAACACAATGCCACACATGAAAACATCATTTACCATTAAAATCATCCATATAGAGGTCAAGACTTCTGTGTAGATCATCAAAACCCTAGCCACAGCTTCAATGCACTGAATGGTTGATTGCTTGTCTCCAAGTCCCTCCTTGGAGAATGAAATGATAAGTGGTAAAGTTATAAAAATAGTTACAGCACATGTATCAGAATGTATTCTCTTGACAGTCCAATAGTGTTGATATGGTTTTCATAAGAAATAAGTTTCTTTCCCTTTGACTTAAAATCCATTGGTGGCAGTCACTGCAGAGTAGTGCACATTGATACCCCAGGCCTAAAAACAACTTGATCTTCATTTTCTCCATTAAATAAAAGTAGCCACCTGTAGAGAGTAGTTACAGTGCAACCATCAGCACTTCAACAATAGTATATATTTCAAAACATATTCATCTTTACCGAGACCTGTCAACTCTAATGTTTTGTACAATCTCCACAATTTATTTCCTCTGCCTCATAGTCTCCCATAACAATCTTGACAACTATCTCCAAGGCCAGCCTGTACACCCAATCCCAGATTCCTCACAGTAATTAGTATAAACTATGACCATGAGAACTTCTCATTCTGGAGTGATCCACCATTGTGTATGGAGATTGTGGAATCTGGACCCAATTCTGGTTCTGCCACTTATTAGCTGTCTGACTTAAAAACCATAACCTGTCTTCCTTCTTATAAGGGGATGAAATAGAAAAAAGGTTTATGACTCTCTAAGGTTTCTCTCAGCTCTCCAGTTTTAAGACTTTTGAAAGTATAATAGTCACCATGATGAAAAAGAAAGATCACTAGCTAAAAACCACCTTTTAAGATATAAATCTTATCATATCTCCTGACCCTTAATACATTTATATTTCTTACCTTTTATATCCAATCCAACTGTAAAACTTGCCACTTTTACATCTTAAATATTTTCCAAATATGTGTACTTCTTTCCTCTAGCCTGATCCAAATCACCATCATTGTTGTCTTGACAAATATAACCGCTTCCTCAATAATGTGCATACAGCTATCTGCATCCTATATCTTTTCAATACTATAGCCAGGTCAACTTTACAGAATGCAAATGTAATCAAGTTGTCACACCAACCCATGCTTATAACTCTCCATTGGTTTTCTATTGTCATTAGGATACAAACTAATTCACTAATATGAGCCCTTTATTAGCTAGCCTGGAACTACTTCTCCATTCTAAGGCCTCTTATTATTCTATGACCTCTTATTCTAGGTCCACCTTCTCTCCATCAATACACCCATTGCTCTCTTGCTACCCACTACACTCTTGCCACACCGGCCTTATTTGGGTCCTCCATACTCACCATTCTTCTTCCAAATTTATTATCTTTATATATACTATTCTGTCTCTGTGTGATACCTGTCTCTTCATTTACATTCAGGTAATGCCAACACAACCTATGAATCCATCTTACACATCACTTTCTCAGGGAAGTCTTATTCAGGTGGTTACCTAGAATGAGTCAAGTTATATTAGAGATTCTCATTGACTATATACCTCTCCTTTGTAACTCCTCCCATATTTGTAATATAACAGCTATTTTTGGATATTCGATAAATATGTCTTCCACACTAGTCAGTGAGCTTGAAGAGGTAACTTGTTTTTCTTGCTCACTACTGCATCCCCAACACCTAATGTAGTGCT
This sequence comes from Myotis nattereri, assembly GCF_964212035.1. Lineage (NCBI taxonomy): Eukaryota > Metazoa > Chordata > Mammalia > Chiroptera > Vespertilionidae > Myotis > Myotis nattereri. The sequence continues at coordinate 90,077,475 of NC_138078.1, forward strand.
TGCCACATAATGAGTTCTTAAGTCAAGTGGCCTGAAGTATAGTCTTAGCTAGTATCTATTTTGTGAAGTAATCCTTGATTTTTCAAGGAGTATAACCTCTCAATGCTTTAATCTTCTCTTCTTTAAAATAAAAGTAATAATCTGTATACCATAGGGTTGTTTCTAACAGCCAAATAAGATATAGTCATAGTCAAAATACAATGACTCATTTTTAAAATTTCAATAGATAGGTAATATCTGTGAAATGAATACATTTAATGAATCCAGTACTATTCCAAACTTGGTATAGATTGGTATAATACTATATGTGTTATGGTTACAGTAACACCTCCAGTAAGGTGTAGATGGAAGACATACTATTGACTTTCTATCTCTGGTAAAATACACTATTTCCTAAGAGTTTGTGGATCTATTTTGTAGTGGAAAGAAATTAGTCTTTGTCAATGACCCTAAAATCTTTTTTCTATAGCCCATATATTTCTTTTCACAACCTTCTTCCCTCTTGTGTCTGTGAAATAATTGTCACAGTCTAAGAGGAACTTTCAGGGTTGATGAATTAGTCCTGGGAATTCAGTTTCAGAAATGGGCTCCAAAACTAGAGATGACCTATGATTAGCATGTACTGTTACAGGAGAAAGTAAGAGGCACCTAGACCATATTGTTAGAGAGGTTGAGTGAGAGCAAAGAGATTTTAAGTTCAAAACCTGCCATATTTTCCTGTTACAGGAGAGCTTCTACTATGAAAAGATATTGACTGTAACTACTATTTATAACAAAAAGCTATTGTATCAGGATGAAAGCATAACTAAGGCAGTATCTATACATGCCTTAGTGACCACTGGATTCTTCATGTCTAACACAATGCCTAGTATGCAAGGGGCTCTTAGTAAATATTTGTTGTAGGAATACATGGCATCAATAAATGAAAAAAAAAATAAGTGAATATTTGGAGCAACAGTAGCAAATGAAGCTGGAAGCACTGAACAAATACATTACTAGTCATCAGAGACCACTTATTCCAACTCAGAGGATTAGTTCTTGCTTCCAGCCTTCTTTACAATGTGCTCAAAGTGTAAAGGTGCTTAAACATCAGTTACCTCCAGATTTTTCTGTGCATGCGATCAGAGGAATGGATGTAGCTAAGGCCAATGAATGTCAGTGAAAATTAGTGCCAAATTTTAGTTAGACTTCAAATTTTATTTCATAGTATATTAGCACTTGCTTCTTCTTTGGCCCCAAGAGGGTCATACTACCCATCAGAGCCACACCTATTATACATTTCCAGACTCTGTTTTGATTACATATCCCCTGACAGCTGAGGTAGAATATGAATCTGAAAGGTTCTCAATAGGAGATTTAACTGGTTTTGCTGGGTCCAGAAGAGAAGGCCTTGAAAAATACACCCAATGATTAGTGTAGCTGGAGAGAAGGTCAGAAATTTTATTTTACCGTCATGGGGCTGATTACAATTGAAACCATTATTACTCAGTGTTTTTGTCATTAAATTAAAAATAAATATCCAAAGTATTGTTTAAGTATGCTGCCATACAGTATATGCTGCAATATGGTATAATATAAATTAACAAATAATTTGTACTTACACACAAATATATGATATACATATGCGTGTATATACATAAACTATATATCATGTAACTGCTTGGATAGGGTCACTCTTTTACTTAGAAAGGAATGAAAGAAAATGTAATATTAACTAAATAATAAGAATAGTTTGTTGCCGAAACCGGTTTGGCTCGATGGATAGAGCGTCGGCCTGCGGACTGAAGGGTCCCAGGTTCGATTCCGGTCAGGGGCATGTACCTGGGTTGCGGGCATATCCCCAGTGGGGGATGTGCGGGAGGCAGCTGATCGATGTTTCTCTCTCATCGATGTTTCTGGCTCTCTGTCTCTCTCCCTTCCTCTCTGTGGAAAATCAATAAAATATATTAAAAAAAAAAAAAAAAAAAAAAAAAAGAATAGTTTGTTAATGTGCTTGTTTGATATTTTGTTTTGGTTTGGTTTGGCTTAAAACTCTTGACTAGTATTCCTTAGAATAAAGCCCTGTTTCAACATACAGTTTTCTTCTTTGCACACAGAGATAAAGGTTTGAAAATCTAACTCTCATGAGCTTTGAAATTAAAATAATGAAAAGGGGGAAATGTTTGTTAAATGGGAGGTTGGCCAAACACTACACAATCTGAGCTTCAAACAGATCCTGCTTGAAGAGTCACAGAGCTGTTGAGAACAGAGAAAGAAAAACAATACATGTTCTTTTTTCATACTGAACTAGCAAGGGCAACATTCAGCTCTGCTGTTAATGTCAAGCAGCCAAATTATAAAAGGAAGCATTATTTCAGAGTCCTTGAAATGAGTTAGAAAAGCCTATAAAATATTAAGATGCTATGGTGCTATGCAAATGTCTCATTTGAAATTGAAATTCTTAAAAAATAAATGTTTACTTTTCATTTAGAAAAAAAATACAATCCCTCCTCCCATTTTAATAGTGCTATCCATTTAACCACCTCTTGAATTGTTAAAATGGTTTACCTGCCTATATTTTATCCTAGATCATATGAATTGTACAGATATATTTTTACAATGAAATCATTCTGCTCTTCATTTCTTTATTGACAGCATTCTTAAAATTCAGTCTTTCTATCGTGTAGTTTAGTTCATCAACCACAAACTTAGAATCTGTGCCACATTTACTATATATATTATATATCTAGGAATTAATATATGTTTATATTACACTCTATAGTATATGTATTTCCAATATAATGAATTATACATGCATAGAAATGCCTCCTGATAAAGAATACTGAGGTGTTTTCGCATGATACAGACATATAATCTATAACACATGTTTCTGGCAGTAGAGTAGACTAGACTTGCAGAAAAATATCTCCTCATACAGAATTCCTTAAAATGCTAGATAAAATTCCTTTAGACATCCATTTTAAAGCACTTGTGGTAAAATAAGAGAAACAATGGAGGAGCTAGAAATTAGAAGAAATGTAATAACAGGGACCTACAGGGAAGGGCCTCTAGCAATCACATATGCACCATGTGTCACTAACTTTCCTGCAATAAGTTATAGCTGTTTGGCGAGGTTGTAGACACATGAACCAAGCTGAGCTGATCAAGTTTTCTCCTCTGGAGATTTAAATCTAGGATTCAAAAATTGTAAGTCAGTCTTTTTATGTGATTCTAAACTTGAGAGTTATAGGGCAACTATACTTTGACACATGTGTATAGAAACAAAATGTTAGTCTTCGGTATAAGAGAAAAACGAAGCAGATAAGGAGAATCAAGCAATATACAGTACTCCCTGGGTTTATGGTAGCTTTCCATTTCCTGATTCTAGGCCCTTTTTGAGGCCCAAATATGGTTCTGCCTGTGTTTGTATACTAAGGCTATTATACCAAAGTACCACTGACTGGGTGGCTTAAGCAAAAGAAATTTATTTCCTCTTCTTACAAGGACACGAGTCATATTGGATTAGGGACCACATTTATGATATAATTTAACTTTAAATACCACTTTTAAAACTTTATTTCCAAATACAGCCGCATTCTGATTTGCTAGATGTTAAAACGTCAACATATAAATGAAGGGGGGGGGGCACAATTCAGCCCACATTACTGCCCTTAGGTTCCATGAGACAAATTTACATATTTGCATGATCCATATAAAGCTAAACCACCATGTGGATAAACTTTAATGTTACATATAAAAATGCACAATCAACATACAAAAAATAATTGAAAACTGTTAAATTATTTACAAAGCTATTGGAAAATGCCATGAAGAAGCTCCAAATTTTACATAGCATAAACTTTCTTTAAAATATTCCTTATTTACTAATCTATTCAAAATCCCAGTCACTATAACATAGTAGCTCATCCCAATACATTTCCCTTCACTGGTGTTACTTCCCAGTAATACCATATCCAACTCATGTTAACTGTTATGCTTTTCTCCCCTACCTTGTCCCATTCCTGATCTATTATCTTTGTTCTATAATTAACTTTTTGTTTTCCAACACAAATAATAAAGCAAGTCTTGGATTTTTCATTTCTGTTCATGAGCAACGACACACATTTGCCCCAATTACAGCTAACCCAAGTTATTTTACTTACTACAACCAAAAGAATGCTGACTATTATTCAACACAAGAAAAATATTTGTTTCACCGTATTCATTTCCTAACAGGCATTTCTTCCTCTACCCTGTCTCTCTTGTCTCGCATTAAGCCTATCTATATTTCCCAAATTATGAAGGAAACATTTTATACAAACCTTTCTTCTCAAGGGTTGGAAGGGCTTGGTGACAATGTAGAGCTATGACCATAGCCACCACCCTCCAGAGGACCAAACAAAGATTCTGCTCATGTTTTATCAGGCTAGTTCAGTAATGTTTTTGAACATATTATTTACAATTATGATTTCCCCAAAAATCTCTTCTCCACTGACTCTAGTATAATTTCTAGAATTTCAGCTACCTGTCTCTCCACTGGTTTTAGTAACTGAAAGACTCTGATCAAATGTAAATGCAATACTCTGAGAAAGAAAAAAAATCATTTACTTAGTAAATATAATTGCCTTAAGTGAATATGACAGTGGGTAGCTAAGTTTTAATGGATAGAGGGGGTTGGGGTAGGCAAAGAAGCTTTGGAATTTGGGAGACTAGCCAAGATGATCAAAGTAACTAAAGGATGGAATAAGGGCAGTGAGTGCCTGGGAAGGGAATGGGGGAAACAAAGATAGAAAGGTATTGAGCCCATCTTTGTTTACACATCTGCAATTCTGTTGAAGCATAAAAACCACAGCTGAAAGAACCCATTTTTATAAAAGTATGAGTCTTGGGCACAGAATGAAAGACATTTTTCTTACCCTTTAGTTCAAATGCCAAGAGGCTAGCTCATAAATAAAATGTTCAACATCTTATTCAGTGTGACTAAAACCACTTGAACCTCTTTATTTTCTCTCACATCTACTCTGTCTTTCACATGTCACCCACTAACTATACTATTATTCAAATAAAGATCCCTAAACCTATAGCACTTAATCTGTATTTTCAACAGTATGTTAAGGAATAATAACAATTTGCATCTTCTATGTATGTCAAAATCAACCTATTACAAAACTCATCGGCTTCATCCTACACTATAATTCAAGTTTTTTCTTTGAGTCTCAGGATGACTGTCTGCTTGGCTACTGCTTGACTTGACATTTTTCTCTGACTTTTTATATTGCTTTTTAGAATTCTAAATTTTGTTTACCCCCTCTAAAGAGTTTTTTTGAATCTGTATATATGATAAACACTGCACTATTCTGAACTGGAAAAACAGAGTCTTGGGCATCTTAAGAGACCAATTGCAACCAATTAGCATGACATTTATTTTCTGTATATTTTCATTCACTGTGATGTCTTTCATCCAAGGAACTCAGAGGGCTTTTTAAAATATAAACCAACTCTCACAGAACCCTTGGAAGTAAGAAGAGGAGACAAATGATAGAAAAGACATCCAGCCTTACAGTATTCAAAAGAAAAATTATCTGCCCAATACCATAGAGAAAGAAATTGATCCATTGCCAGTCTTGGAACTCTTCAACTTAAAGGAACAAGCCTTGAACATATAACCTGGCTGCAATGTCCCCTGCCAGAATCAGAAACTAGTGTGGACACTCAGAAGTTATAAATAAATTACTTTGTATTTCTCTCTTACAAAAAAACTCTGGGGACAAGAACCATAGCAGATAGCTTATCAGAGGTGATAGGTTTTGCATGATTAGATGTGATTGTCAGTGGCAACTTTTCCCTGGACAGCCGAAGATAAAGAAGATGACCTTGAAGAGAAATAGGATTATGACAATGGATCAATTTCAACAATTGGCAAGTTCCTGCCATAAGGTATCTGAAGATAGTGTTAGGAGTATGAATATCTGTGTGGGTTAGTGCAGAGAAGCCAAGAGTGAGGGGGCAGGCTTAGGAAAAATGAAAGAAAAAGACCAAATTTACTTGTTTATAATTATGATTAAGCCAGTTCTTGCTTTCCCTGACTCAGGCTTGGGAAGGGAGTGGAGGACAGTGATGTAGAAGCCTAGACTACCTCTTTCCAAACTTACTCAAGCTCCTTCTTTCCAAATTACCTTTGTGGAAAGAAATAAGGAGAGAGAGAAAGAAGGAGAGCTTCCTGGCTTACAGTGGGGGTATTAATATTATAAGTAATGTAAATATTATGCTTATAACTAATATTTATTGAGTTATTACAATATTTCAAGTACTGTGAAAAAATTTACATCTATAATCTCATTTAATCCTCACAGTAACTTTACAAGGTAGGTACTATTAATATTATCACGTAACATTGGAGAAATGGAGATTTAGAAAGGTTAAATAACTTGCCAAGAATACAAAGCTAGTAAGCTGCAGAGTCAAGATGCTAACCTAGGCCTGTCTGATTTCAAATCCCTTACTATCATTTCCTGTACCACATTGCTTCTTTGTCAGAGGGACTAAAAAGGTCTTTATGTCTTTATGAGCTCTGATCATATAACTGTAAATGCACTATAGTCTGAGAGCAAACCTGGGAGTAGGTGGCACTAGGAGGAGTGAGAAGGTCTGGAAGGAGTATAACAAATAAACAAAACATGTTGGCTGAAAATTAACTAAATAATTCTTTCCCTTGCCTCCTTGGCCAATTTTTCTAAATAAAAACAAATGTTAATGGTAGAAATAAGCTAATCTAGGTGGCACTGGATGGTGCCATTGACCTGTGCATATGGTAAATGAGAGACACCAAGCAGTGCCAGAAGACACCTGCTTACAGAATAGTTAACCATGAAGACTTTCTTTATTTTGATATGTGTCTTTCTGCAGCAAAAATGACCTCTGTGGAATAATCACAATCTTTAAAACTGTTTAAAATTGGAAACCTTTTATACCTTTCTAATCCCCATCTACATTAATTATTCCTGTTTGTGGATCCACAAAGAAATGAGTGGTCTTTCCTGCTGTCTCTGGTCCTATACTGCTGCTATAACCCACTGGTTGCTTTTTCTGCCAGCAGTACCTTCTCTAAATTCTTCCTGATTTCCTCTTTCTATTGAAACTTAATGTATATTCTGTCCAATTTTCTTAGAGCCCATAAGTTAAAAGGATAAATTAATTTTGTGATAAAGTGTTGATAATAATTTAAGGAAGGGCTTACCATTTTCAGATCACATTGGCATTTGAACCTCAATAAGTTATTAATGCTAAGATTATAAGCCTTAGGTAGAGCTAGTGGAGTAGATACTCTAAGCAAGAACCATTGTCAGTAACTGATTTGAATCACATCATCTAAGAAACTGGAAACTTTGATAATATGTAAAGCGAGTCTGGTGCTAAATGAAAGCAGAGAAGCTAGTTCACTGTAACAAGTGTCTTGCCCACCCTGGCTATGGCATGGGAGAAGCTAACGCCAAGGAAACATTCATTAACAATTTACTCCTCAGCACAAAAGAGAAAGGAGCCTTCCAGGCTGAAGAAAGTATGGCTACAACAGCTCCATTTATGTGAGGGATATCTATCTAAAAGCCCTTTTTGTTATTGGAAAGGATAGGTTTAATAGACCAGCTGTCTTCCCTTGGTTTGTATCAACTCTAGCTCTTTTGGCAACAAAAAGTAAGAACAAATGATAGTGAATGAAGGTTTAAAAGACAGTGGAGACCTAATCCATAGAACATTATTTTATATGTATATTATCCTCTGTATACTAATAATGCAAGGGAAGAGAGTCACTTTATTGTTATTTGAGAAAAAAGAAAAAAAATAAACATATCTAACATTGAATAAAAATTAATAATTAAATATGCACTTACCTTCCTCTTTTGGGAGAATCATAAAATGATTGAAATGTTGGACCTGTCACATAAAAAAAAGAGGGTAAATATAGGATAAATGATAATGGAAGAAAACTTGACTTGGGATGGTAAACAGATGATGTATTATAGAATTGTGTGTCTTAAACCTATATAATTTTATTAAGTAATGTACCCCCAACAAATTCATTAATAAAAAAGACTACTCAAACTAATAAGTGATTATAGCAAGGTTGCAGGATGCAAGAAGATACAACTCTGCCAGAAATTTCAGGGGCCACAGAAAAGTAATTCTTTAAAATAAATAACTTTCTGACAATTCTGTATCTGTTTTTTCCCCCCCTACTATCCATTTATCCAATTCATTCCACATTCTAGTGTGTCATTTTACACCCTTGCTTAAAACCTTTCAGTGGCTTCCCATGGACCTTGGGTTAAATCCAAACTCATTAAAATGATGTCTTAATTTTTTCAGGCGCCTACAATAAAATACCATAGACTGGGTGACTTATAAAGAGCAGAAATTTATTTCTCAAGGTTCTGGAAGCTGAAAGTCCAAGATCAAGACACCTGCATATTCAGTGTCTGGTGAGGGTCCACTTTTCAGTTCATAAATGATCACCATTTTGCTATGTCTTTACATGGTGAAAGGATCATGTGAGGTCTCTGGGGTCTCTTTTTTACTTTTTTTAAATTTATTTATTGATTAAGGTATTACATATATGTCCTTATCTCCCCATTGCCCCTCACCCCCCCCCTCATACCCTCACCCCCCTGTAGTCTGTGTCCATTGGTTAGGCTTATATGCATGCATACAAGTCCTTTGGTTTATCTCTCTCCCTTACCCCCACCCACCCTTGCCTTCCCTCTGAGGTTTGACAGTCTGATCAATGCTTCTCTGTCTCTGGATCTGTTTTTGTTCATCAGTTTATGTTATTCATTATATTCCATATGAATGAGGTCATGTGATATTTATCTTTCCCTGACTGGCTTATTTCACTTAGCATAATGCTCTCCAGCTCCATCCATGCTGTTGCAAATGGTAAGAATTCCTTCTTTTTTACCACAGCATAAGGGCACTGATCACATTCCTGAAGGCTCCACCCTCATACTTAATAGCCTCCCAAAGGCCCCACCTCCAAATATGATCACATTGGAAATTAGGTTTCAATATAAAAATTTGGAAGTTCACAAACATTGTCTATAGCATATAATTTGCACAGCCTTGTGGAATCTTGCTCCTAAGTATCTCTCTGTCCTATCTCTCAACACAACCTACTTGGCACTTAACTATCCAGCTCTACCAGATTTCTTTCAGTTCCCCAAATTACTATATTCTTTCTTAACCCAATCTCTCAGATACATCTGCTTCTCTCTAGTAAATACTCTAGTTTTAAGGCCACAACATCTCTGCCCTGCATTTGTTAAATGGCCTTCTAATTGATCCTTACCTCTACTTTTCCCCATTGCAATTTATTCTTCAGACCGCAGCCAAGGTCACTCTCATCCTGTCTTACTGTTACTTCTTTTAAGGAATTCTCAAAAAAAAAACAACAACCCACATATTTGGTTATGCCATATTCTCAGTTAAGTTTCTTTAGTAGCTCACCATTCTTTTCAGGATAAAAATGTAAATTACTTAGCATTAAAGTGGGCATCCATGAGAAATGAGCCTATCTGTCTTTCCAGCCACATAGCTCCCCATTTCTTTTTCACCTGCAATGTCTTGGAATGACATAAAGTGCCTACAGATCCTTCTAATTGTTGCAATTCTCCCCCCAAAAAGCCACATTCGTAGGAAAACTAGATATCCACCACTGAGATGTGACTTAAGAAGTTCCAGAAAGATGCCCCCTGGCGTGGCTCAGTAGTTGAGCATCAACCTATGAACCAGGAGGTCATGGTTCAATTCCAGGTCAGGGCATATGCCTGGGTTGAGAGTTCGATCCCCAGTGTGGGGTGTGAAAAAGACAGCCAATCATTCTATCTCATCATTGATGTTTTTCACTCTCTATATCTCTCCTTTCTTCTCTAATATCAATAAAAATATATTTTTAAAAGAAGTTCCGGAAAAATTCTACCTCAAAATACCTTACACTATGCTCCCCATATGCATATTCTAGTGTTCCACAAATGTTAATAAAGCAAATTTGCTTAGGAAAATCAAAACTGTTTTCCTGAAACCCAAATGGCTGAAGAGAGATAGCAGGGGTACAAATCATATCTATGATATCAAAATTATTATGTGCTTATCATGTGCTCAGATATGAAAAATTGAGACAAGTGACAAGTTTATCACTAGATTTATTTGGCATGACTTAGTTCCAAGAGTAAAATGTAAAATTTTTCAATTATTCTCCTCAAATGAAGGTATTTCCTGATTCAACAAAAGAAATGTTATTCAATGTAGACAAAATCCTGGTTGAGCTGCAATGAGCACAAACAAGATATCAAAACGATCAATAAAAATAGGGTGGAGAAAATGTACCTTTTAGTAAACAGCTTACTTAAAAGTAGTACACAAATAAATTATGAATGTAAATAGTTATTTTTAAGTTCGGGGAAGATAAACAAAGACAGATTTTCATTTACTAGTAGTCATTCCCAGATTAACCTTTATATATGACTCACCACAAATGGAATTTCAAGAACTCATAAATTTAAAAAAATGAGTGGTTGTGCTATCCTATCAAATATATTAATATTTTATTATAATTTTAATTGAAACAAGGCATAGATATAGTACCCATAAATATAAACAATTACATTGAACACACATAGAAAATACAAATTGATATGAATATTATACTTATGTAGAATTTGAACAAAGAAACACCAAATGCTTTCATTCAATTCACAAATACCTAATAACAACCTTCCTACTTTCAACTCATTCATTCAAACAATATTTATTAAGTCTTTATGATTTTGATTTCAGTACAGTCTAGGGTGATAGGAAACAAAGGTGAGTAAAATGTAGTCTCTATTTTTATGAATCTCACAGTTGAGTAAGATGAATGACAGTTACACCAATAAGTATGTCACAAAATAGAGAGACAACTAATACAGTGTATTATAGAGAGCACAGAGGAAGGGCAGCTTTGTGGGAGGACTCAGGAAAGACTTAGGCTACTAATGAGTTGTAAAGAAAACACAGTTGGACATATTCCAAACTCATTGTAGTGCTAGGCCCAAATTAGATGATCACATAAATCCTTGCTGCCTTGAAGTATACTAAATTAAAAGGAGTTGCACTGAGTAAATATTTGGTGATGGGATTGGGAGAGTTAGAATAGGTAATTGATGATATACTCACCTGCCACCTGCTTTACCCTTTTTTCACTGTCTTGTAATTATCTTACTACCTGTAACCAAGAAATGTTAGCAAAATTGATAATCTAACAACTTTCAAGCACTTTGAAATTCTAAAAGAACCAAAAAGTATTAATGGAGAGAGTAAAATTGTATATTTCTATTTAGATATATATTTTAAATTCCTCTTAGTTTGGTCAGTAAATTTGTTTACCCAGTGCTCATTAGACTTCTATAAGGCTCAACACGGATGAGTTGTATATGCAGACATTTACGACTTTCCTCAAAAATAATTTCTCCATAGAAGCTTTAACATGAACCTTTAATCAGAAATAAGCAAGACTGATGATAAGAAATTAAATAAATAAATAAATTCATGGCTAAGTATAATTGTTACTGTATTTTTTTATCCAGAGGAAGTTAGTAGAAAAAAAAAAAAGATGTTGAGACATTAAAGGAAAAATAAATAAATTCAAAAATAAAAAAGATCTCATAAAAATCTGAGTATTTAACAATTATAGAGTTAACATGATCTTTATCAAGTTTTAGTCTCAGGTAAGGATTGGTTCTTTCTAACATAGCCCAATCCCACAACTTCTGGTGTGCATAGAGACACATATGCATCCAGAGGTATTTTCACCTTTAAGACCTCACTTGATCATTTAATTTCTACCCAGAAGAATATTAGAGGAATTAGAAAATAAGTGTTGTAGTCCCAGTTCTACATGTTATGAACTGTGTGACCTTGGACTAATTATTTACCTGTTCTGAACCCCAGTATTTTCTATTCTTCAAAGTTGCTGGTCTTGCCAACATCACAGTTTTGTGGACAGCATTAAATGAGATAACCAGTATACATGCATTTTGAAAACCATGAAATACTGTGCATAATAGAGGGTACAGGGTTATTTTCATGAAAGCTGTTGACTGTGGTGTCTAAGAGGTGTGACTGTACTTGTAGAGCCAGACAGTATGAGTTAGGCAGAATGTATGGTACATATACAATATACACACAAACATACACAAACTCACAAATATAGTATAGCTCTAATTTTATTATATGTTATAAACTGTTTGCTTCCAATTTGAGTACTCTCCCTTTGTAATAACTTGAAGATATATTAGCTTTTCAGGACTGAAAATTTGTAATTTAGTATGCAAAGACAATAGTAATGGCACCTGGTAACTCTTAACATGCTCATTTAGCATATGGTAAGGAAAATATATTAAATAATATCTGTATAATGGAAGTGTCTTTAAACTTTTCCAGGGACCCACATATCTTCTCCAAGAACTAAGAATTCAAAGACCAAAAGATCCAATCCTTTTCCACCTCAACCTTAAACAATGAGGAGATTGTACACAATACTTTTATGACTTCAAGGTGGGTAAGCTTTCAGATACTAACTCTCAGAAGAATATGCATCCAGTGTGAAGACATATCTAACTCTTTTATTTATTTCACAGTGTCCTTCAACACTATACCATTGTTGTTGAAGCCAGAAAAATAACTAATGCGGAAGAATTCTGGGTTATAGAAAGGTTGATAGTTGTTTAACTGCAGGAAACTTTACTTCAATACCCCTCAGAGAACACCATTTGGTAATTGTGTACGACACCTCACATTTAGACCTGGTCACAAGTTGAGTTTATTCACCATACCTGAGATTTTAAATTTGTACAGTTGATATTAACCTTCCAAATAAAAATTGATATTGACTACCCAGAATCAAAAATCAGGATCCAATGGTAGAAAGACAGATGACTTAACTAGAACATCTGCTCTTAAATAATTCAACCTTTCTCATCTGGTTTATGTTCTATTTATTGAAGTTGCATAAAAAGTCACTAAAAGATATGTGGTACCTAGGGTTGGGGAGGTACTGATGTAATCACTGAGAATTATTTGAGCAATCACTCAACCCAGCATGTGCTTTATTGTACCGTAACAGCATGTAAAGCATCAAAGCCCCAAATCTACAAATTAACCTGCAGTGTATATATATCCTCAGAGCCCTGTTCAGGTCATAAATGAATCAGAATAAAAAACAAGTTTCAGCCCTAGTCAGCCTGTGGATTCAAGGGTCCCGGGTTGGAGTCCAGTCAAGGGCACATGCCTGGGTTGCAGGCTTGATCCCCAGTAGAGGCATGGAGAAGGCAGCAAATCAATGATTCTCTCTCATCATTGATGTTTCTATCTCTCTCTTCCTTGCCCTTCCTCTCTGAAATAAATAAAAATATATATTAAAAAATGAAAGATGCCCTAGCTGGTTTGGCTCAGTGGATAGAGCGTCGGCTTGCGGACTGAGGGGTCCCAGGTTCGATTCTGGTCAAGGGCATGTACCTTGGTTGCGGGCACATCCCCGGTAGGGGGTGTTCAGGAAGCAGCTGATAGATGTTTCTCTCTCATTGATGTTTCTAACTCTCTACTCCTCTTCCTTCCTCTCTGTAAAAAATCAATAAAGTATGTGTTTGAAAAAAAAAAATGAAAGCAAGTTCCAAATATGGATCCTAATGTATTTATGTCACCCATTGTGCCTATAGTCTTCAGTATTATCTAACAAAAGTAGCCATTATTACTGATTTTCCTGCTATTTTCTAATCATTAGAGTAGTACAAAGGGACAGAGGTGAGGTTCCCATGGGAACCATATGCTAATATTTCTGCCTTTCATAAAGTAAAACACTATCAGAGTTACATCATCAGCACTTAGCTATTCATCCAAATAAATGTAGGTGGATACCAACATGACGTGAAAATGACAAAACTGACCCACCAGCAATTTAGCATGAACTCTGTTCTTTTTCTGAGTTGCAGACAAAGGATAAATTGATTAATCTTTACTCTTTCACTACTCTACTATCTCTTTTATAAGGAGGATAGCCAGGTTAAGGGCAGAAACTGGCTAAGTCCTCCAAACATTTTATTGTCTAAATCTTATCTTGATAAAACGCAAAATAAAACGTTCAAACTAGGTAATTCGCTACTTACACCCTAGCACAAAAAAAAGACAAATATCAATCCAAATTAAATTAGGTAGTAAACTCTAAAGTTTAAGGACTGTTGGTTAAAGCAAACAAACAAAACCCCCCACCAAACCGAAATTGCTTTATGAAGCAATAATATCAGAAAGATTTTGAAAACTTGCACAGTTTATGCTACTCCAAATGTCTAGGCTTTTATTTCTGCCACAAATCTTCTGCTTTACCAAGCAAACTAACTGATGGCTTCAGCTGCTGCCCCTCTGGATCCATCACCATGTTTACATGGCATCTCACTCCTCCCAATGACAGCATGGCAGATGTACAAATAGCGAACCATTACTGAGAGATGCAGGACTCCTTCATCTGATAACTCTAGTTCAAGAATTCCCTATATGTCTGGCCAAAACTTTTCAACTGTGTTTCAGTCTTCCTATCTTGTCCTCTTTATTTTCCTTCCTATTTCACAGGCGTGTGATCGACATCAAGTTCTAAGGCTCTCTCAGTCTTAGTTAGCTCCTTTCCCCTGACCCTTCAAAGGTATTTCCCCCCAATAAGCTTGTTACACATCTAATTCCATCTTGGTGCCTTCCCAAATGATGCCAGGAGAGGTCCCATAACATAGGCAGTAATATGAGGTTTGGAGACTGGTTCACTCTCCACCTAGTGGGGGAAAATGCTATCTTGAATTTTATGTGGGGTACAAATAGTTCTTGGCACAAAGTGCCAGCACAGTTGATAAATTTTAACCTGGGAAAATGTTCCAGTAGAGGGGAATGCTTTTTCAGGAGCAATCATTTGGGCATTTTAAATATCTGAGAAGAATCTATACTAATAAAAGGGTAATATGCTAATTAGGGCAGACATCTTCTGGACAAACTTCTGGACGTCCTTCCAGACAAAGCCCCAGTGGCTGCAAGGGCCAAGACTCAGGCCAACAGTGGCAGCAGCAGCGGGGAAATAGGGGAGACACCTTCCCCTGATTCACCAGGTCGTTTCCCACAGAGGGAGGCCAAACTGAGGCTTAGGCCAGGGGCCGAGGCAGAAGGAGTTAGGGGTGATCAGGCAGGCAGGCAGGCAGAGGGATTAGGGGCAATCAGGCAGGCAGGTAGGCAAGCGGTTAAGAGCCAGTGATCCTGGATCAGGCCTACACCAGCAGTTAGACATTCCCCCAGGGGTCCCAGATTGGAGAGGGTGCAGGCCAGGCTGAGGGACCTCCCCCTCCACCCCATGCATGAATTTCGTGCGCTGGGCCTCTAATATATCTGTAAGATCAATGGAGTAGAACGGTCATTTTTAAGTTGTATGGATGACCTGAAGAGAGTTAATGAGAAACCGAGGGCTGTTAACAAACAGTAAAAGGCTAAAGGTTAAAACCATATAACATTGTTGGTAGATTTATACAGTGGAGGAGCAAACACTGCTGAGGAGCAGATACCTACTCTTACAGTCAGAGTCACAGTGCTTCAGAGACATTTAAAGGCTCAGACAAGGTGGGTCTATTATGCTTAGTTATGGCCCTGAGTGGGAAAACCTGGGACCTTAAAATGCAGGGGAATATCTGGATGGATTCCTGTGAGCATGTTTACTCTATAGAAACCCAAATCCTCAGAACTTGCAGAAAAGTCCCACCCTTTCATATAAGAGCAGGCACTTCTGCTGTGCTGGAAAATGTTGTAGAGGCCTCCCTGGCAAGATTACAGCATTTATCCTCCCACCATCAAATCCCTTAAGAGCTGTTCCCATCTCCTCTCCTATCTATAAGGTATTTAACTAGGGATAAATCCCAGGATAACCTGTCTGGGAGCATGCCGACTCTGATAAGGGGGAAAACATACCCTGAAGGAGCTGAATAAAAATATCAGCAAGCTCCTACCAGCAGGAGTCTGGCAAGTACTCCTTGCATTGGACTTTGAAGGTACTCAGTTAAGGCTACCAAAATATAAGACTGGATAAGGAAGAATTTATTAACTTAGTGGCACTTTATGGGGACATAGGATTTAATACTATTGCAAGGACTCCAGAAAATGGGGCAAACTCACTGTTAGTGTGGTTTTTAGAAGCCTGGAGAAAGCAATGGTCTGTACTGAATGAAGTAGAAAGGCCTGAGGTGCCCTAGCATACAACAGAGGGAGGGATACATAGTCTCAGAGAGGTGGGAAGGCTGGATTGACTGTATTATGAGAGGCCAGAAGACCCAACCAAGGAAAGTGTTTCACAGGAGGGCCCATAGGACACATCATTAATCAAGGAATGCACTTGTGAAAGGGGCACTAGCATCACTAAGAATTTCAGTGTTGGCTGTGCTCTTCAGACCAATACTGGTAATAGGAAAGACGTTTACAGAGCCAGAGTAATTAATATCCTTGGAGATAATAGAATCCTGAAGTAACAGAGGACAAGGGACAAGGCTTAACTGTCAGAAGCCCGGAGAACTACAATTACAATAATAACTGTTATGACCAACAGTTCCTTTCATGTCTGATTTCCAAACCTACCTTCATCCTGGTCCCCTTCATCAGAATGCATCCATGTTGATCAATACACCACATAAAATGTGATACCTAGTAAAGAGCACTACCCTAAAAATATAAGAGGACCAACTGTAGAGTGGGGCCATAAGTTTCTTTAAAATGGACACTATATGTCTATCAACATGGGCTGTTTTTATTCACTTTGTTCAGCAGCTTCTAAAAATTAGCTTTTCTTTAATTTCCAATGGCATGATTTTGATTAAAAAAAAAAAAGCAGGAAAAAAGGAGCAATAACTTAACTCCAAATAGCATACAGATTTTATACTAGTCCCCTAAATGCCATTCCCCTTGTGTTCCCTACTCCCAGCCTCTACCCTAGACCCTGCTGTTTCCCTAAGGTTGAGATTTGTAATTTAGTCTTTTGTTACAGAAACTCCAACAGGCTGACCTTGATTCATATGCAAATTCTGTTCCAAGGTTAGAGCTCTATAAGCAGGATGGTTACAAAAGCCTCTCTGGAATAAGATTTTTAGACATGTTTAATTTAAAACACTAAATATTTCATCTATAAAATGTGAATGGAAGAGCTCATATCTGCGTTTTAGCTTCTTTCTTTTCCCTGATATTTAAAAATTGTGACTTTTAAGACCGCCAAGATGCTGGTAGAGGACATGACATGGGAAACAACTGCAGTGTTGATCCCTCCCAAGGGACAGAAGACTGGTAAGGAAATGCTTATTCCAAAGATGCAATAAGGGTTTAATCTTCAAACTTTATAGGGAACTCATACAATTTAACAAAAGGAAGATAAACAACCCAATCAAAAAATGGGCAAAGGACCTAAACAGACATTTTCGAAAGAGGGCATACAGAAGGCCAGAAGACATATGAAAACATGCTCAAAGTCACTAATTATCCAAGAGATGCAAATAAAAAGAACAATGAGGTACCATCTCACACCTGTCAGAGTGAGTCTCATCAACAAATCAACAAACAACAAGTGCTGGGGAGGATGTGGAGAAAAAGGAACCCTCTTGCACTGCTGGTGGGAATGAAGGCTAGTGCAGCCACTGTGGAAGACAGTATGGCATTTCCTCAAAAAGTTAAAAATGGGGGGGCGAGAAAATGGCGGAGGTTTAGACAGACGTGTGGGTGCCTTGTCCCGGAGCAGATAAGGGCGGGCAGCTGAAACGGGTAGCATACAGCCTGAATGAGCAGAGGAGATTCAGCTGAGACAGTCTGCAGCCAGGAAAGACAGAGAAATCCTAGATAAAGGGAACGGTTAGAGGCTGAGGCTGAAACCTCTCCAGGTGCACCAGCACAGCCGCGGAGACCGTGCCATCTTGGGTGACTGTCACCGGCATCCAGAGACCAGCTACTAACCCAGCAACAACGGCTCTCAAGCAGCGCGACTACGTGAACTCAGAGGAACCCTGCTTCTCCCCACAGAAAGGTTAGACTTTCCCCAAAGGTGCGGTTCGCAGTTTAGGTTGGAGAGTGGAACGCGCGCAGGGGGGTGGGGGCTCTGCGCCCCACAAAGACCGCGGCTGTTGGAGCCAGCCTGACCCACGAGTGTGGAAGGGCACCCCCAGGGCTGCTGGCAGAAGGGAACGCTATAAATAAGCCCACAGTTGGACGGGACACAAACGGGCAGCCTCAGATTACGCCAGTTTGCCGGCTACTCTGTGCCAGGAGCCAGAGCGCGCACAGAGACTTCGCGCAGATTTGGAAGGTGAAGCATTGCGAGTTCGGACAACTTCCCAGGCTCTTAAATCTGTGCGTTTGATTGTTGAACCCAGTGCAAGGGACTACCCAGTTGGGGTCAGTCACAGAGCTTGTAAGGGAAGGCTGTTTTGGGGGAGCCTGGGAAACAGAGCGGGGAGTGACTACTGGAAAACCAGCTCTGGGCGGAGGACATTCCAAACCAGCTTCTGGTACAATAGAGAACACCTGGTCAGAGAAGTCCTAGACCCTCAGAGGTCAATCCTGACGCACTGCCACCCAGAGGCAGAGCCACGAACTGACTCTTCTGTAAATACAGATAAGGGCTGTCTGGGAAACCAATGTAGCCTGCCTTAAAATCAGGACTGTGGCTTACAACACGGAGGAACAGTGTATCAGAGGGAAATTCAACATTCTCCTGAATACCTGGTGTGCCAAAAAGAGGAGCAGAAGATCTGAAGCACCTTCATTACAGCCCATTTTTTTTAATTATTTTTTTAATTATTGTTTCACCTTTTAACTAAGAAATCATTTATTTTCTTTTTTCATCACCTGATTTTACCCTTTTAATTACTACATTTTTATTTTTAACCAGTATTATTACTGCTGCCATTTTACCGTTTTTTTTTTTTTTTTAAAGTGTCATTTTATTTTCTCTTTATTTTATTTTGGGACTAAGGTTCTCCATTCTATTTTCATCGTTCCTTTAGCATCATTTTCCTCTACCTCAATTGTGCTGCCGTGCTAAAACTCTCTTCCCCACTTTTCCCCTTTTGCTGTCCTGTTTCTCTTACCCTATTCCTGCTTTAGATTTTCCCTATTCTTCATACGCCCTGTCTAAATTTCACCCTACTTATATATCCCTTTTCCAATCACCTGCTCTAAATCCTTATCCACCTCTCCCTTATCTTTCTTCACTATCCAAATTTTTTATTCTCTCCTTTTCTCTATTGTTCTGTTGTTGCTTGCTCGATTGTTGAGTATATTGGGTTTTTTTTTTCTTTTCTATTCTTTAAGGATTATATGTGACGTTGTCCTGCTTTTTCTTTTTCTTTTTCTGTCTCCCATTCCCCCCCCCCCCCCCGGCCAGTTATTTTTGTGCTTCTGCTTTCCCTTGCCTCACTTGATATTATTGGCTGTTTGTAGTTTGTATTCACTCCAGCGATCCGTTGCTGGAATTTATTGGGATTAGTGGCGGTTCTATCGGAGTTTTCTCCTCATATGAATAGTCTCCTCCCCTCTTCTACTTCATTCTATTTTTCTTTTCTTTTTTCTTTTTCTTCTTTTTTTTTTCTCTTTTTTCTGTTTTTCTCTCTATCTTTTTCTCTTCTTTCTTCCTTACCCCCCAACTCTCTCAGCTTGGGTGGCCATTTTTATTTGGGGTTATTAATACCGTAATTCATTTGTGTTCAGTGCCTGGTACGTTGTGCCTTTTTGAGTTGTATTTTGTGCCTTTAAATCAATGCAGCAGATCCAAGCAACAGCGGCCTCCTGATCTCCACACACTCTGAGGAACAGCTGCTGTGGGTGAAGCCTCCCTCTACCAGCCAGAAGAGGCACAACAGCTGTGAGCAGCACCCATCAGAAGACCCGCTAACAACAGAGGAGCATGTGCTACCACAACCGCCCAAGGAGCAACCACAGCCCGAGGAGCCACTGCCACCTAGGGAGCAGCCACTGAACGACTCAATATCTATATACGTCAGTGAGATCAAACATGGGTAGACAAAGAAATCCCCAAAGGAAAGAAAAGGAGGACTCACCAGAAAAGCAGCTAAGTGATACAGAGGCATACAACATGACAGAAAAAGAATTCAGAATAAGGGTCCTAGAGTGCATACACTGGATGGAGGAAAAAATCGACAATTTATCCAAGAAGCAAGAAGAAACATGAAAAAATCGACAACTTAAGTAAGACACAAGAAGAAATGAAGTGCGATATAGCTGTAATAAAGAACACCATTGAAAGTATCAACAGTAGACTAGGAGAAGCGGAAGACCGAATTAGTGAATTAGAAGACAGGGAAGCAAAACACACCCAAACTGTACTTCAGTTGGAGAAAAAAATTAAAAGACAGGAGGAGAGCCTAAGGGAGCTTTGGGACAACATGAAACGAAACAACATACGAATAATAGTGGTGCCAGAACAACAGAAAGAGGAACAAGGATTAGAAAACCTATTGGAAGAAATAATATCAGAAAACTTCCCTGAGGTGGGGAAGAAAAAAGTCACACAAACTCAGAGAGTCCCAAGCAAGGTGAACCCGAAAAGACCCACACCAAGACACATCATAATTACCATGGCAAATATTCAGGACAAAGAGAGAATCTTACAGGCTGCAAGAGAGAGATGGAAAGTTACATACAAGGGATCTCCCATTAGATTATCAAATGATTTCTCAACAGAAACACATCAGGCCAGAAAAGAATGGACAGAAATTTACAAAGTGATGCAAAGCAAAGGACTGAATCCAAGAATACTCTATCCAGCAAGGCTAGCATTCAAAATTGAAGGGGAAATAAGAAGCTTCACAGACAAAAAAAGGCTAAGGGAGTTTATCACCACCAAGCCAGCAATGCAAGAAATGCTAAAGGGACTGGTGTAAAAAGAAGAAATAAAAATACCAGAAAGAAAACAGCCACACACAAAAAAGAAATGGCTACAAACAAGTACCTTTCAATAATAACTTTAAATGTAAATGGACTAAATGCTCCAACCAAAAGATATCGAGTGGCTGAATGGATAAAAAATCATGACCCATACATTTGCTGTCTACAAGAGACCCACCTCATTAGAAAGGACTCACACAGACTGAAAGTGAAGGGATGGAAAAATATCTTTCAGGCTAATGGAAAAGAAAAGAAAGCTGGGGTAGCAATACTTATATCAGACAAAATAGACCTCAAAGTGAAGGCCATAACAAGAGATACGGAAGGCCACTTCATAATACTAAAAGGATCAATACAACAAGAAGATATAACCCTGATAAACATATATGCACCCAATGCAGGAGCACCCAAATACATAAAAAATCTTCTGGAAGATATCAAAGGAGAGATTGAAAACAATACAATCATAGTAGGGGACTTTAATACACCACTGTCATCACTGGATAAGTCCTCTAGACAAACAATCAGCAAAGATACAGCAATACTAAATGACTCACTCGATCAGATGGACTTAATAGACATCTTCAGAACACTTCACCCCAGTGCCACGGAATATACATTCTACTCAAGTGCTCATGACACATATTCAAAAATAGACCATATATTGGGTCACAAGCAAAGTATCCCCAAATTCAAGAAGATTGAAATCATAAAAAGCGTCTTCGCAGACCACGATGGCATAATATTAGAAATAAATTACAATAAAAACAACCCAAAATACTCAAACACCTGGAAGCTGAATAGCATGCTATTAAATATTGATTAGGTTACCAATGAAATCAAAGAAGAAATTCAAAACATCCTGGAAAATAATGACAATGAAAACACAACAATCCAAAACCTATGGGACACAATGAAAGCAGTCCTGAGAGGGAAGTTTATAGCTCTACAGGCCTATCTCAAAAAACAAGAAAAAATGGTAGTAAATCAGCTAACTCTACAACCCAAAGAATTAGAAAGAGAGCAACAAGAAAACCCCAGAGTGAACAGAAGGAAGGAGATAATAAAGATTAGAGCAGAAATAAATATCATAGAGACCAAAAAAATAATACAGAAAATCAATGAAACCAAGAGCTGGTTCTTTGAAAGGATCAACAAGATTGACAAACCTCTAGCCAGACTCACCAAGAAGCAAAGAGAGAGGACCCAAATAAACACAATCAGAAACGATAGAGGCGAAATACAACAGACCCCACAGAAATACAAATGATTGTTAAAAAATACTGTGGACAGCTCTACTCCAGCAAACTAGACAACCTGGAGGAAATGGACAAATTCCTAGAAAAATACAACGTTCCAAAACTCAATCAGGAAGAATCTAAAAATCTCAACAGGCCAATAACTATGGAAGAAATTGAAGCAGTCATCAAAAAGCTTCCAGCAAACAAAAGCCCAGGACCAGACGGCTTCACAGGGGAGTTTTACCAAACATTCAAGGAAGAACTAAAACCTATCCTCCTCAGACTACTACAAAAAATTCAAGAGGAAGGAACACTTCCAAGCTCATTCTATGAAGCCAGCATCACCCTAATACCAAAACCAGGTAAAGACAACACAATGAAAGACAATTACAGGTCAATATCCCTCATGAACATAGATGCCAAAATCCTCAACAAAATCTTAGCAAATCGGATTCAGCAGAACATCAGAAAGATCATACACCATGACCAAGTAGGATTTATCCCAGGGATGCAAGGATGGTACAATATCCACAAATCAATAAACGTGATACATCACATAAACAAATTGAAAGAAAAAATCCACATGGTCATATCAATTGATGCAGAAAAAGAATTTGACAAAATCCAACACCCATTTTTGATAAAAGCTCTCAGCAAGGTGGGAGTAGAAGGATCATACCTCAACATAATAAAAGCCATATATGACAGGCTCACAGCCAACATCATACTCAATGGACAAAAACTTACACCATTTCCCCTAAGAACAGGAACAAGACAGGGATGCCCCCTCTCACCACTCCTGTTCAACATAGTACTGGAAGTATCAGCCATTGCAATTCGGCAAGAAGAAGAAATAAAAGGCATCCAAATTGGAAAAGAGGAAGTAAAACTGTCCTTATTTGCAGACGACATGATATTATACATACAAAACCCTAGAGACTCCATCAAAAAGCTACTAGACTTAATACATGAATTTGGCAATGTAGCAGGATACAAAATTAACCCGAAGAAATCTGAGGCATTTCTATACACCAATAGTGAACTTTCAGAAAAAGAGATTATAAAAACAATCCCGTTTACCATCGCATCAAAAAAACTAAGCTACTTAGGAATAATCTTAACTAAAGAGGTAAAAGACCTCTACTCAGAAAACTACAGGACGTTGAAAAAAGATATAGAGGAAGACATAAACAGATGGAAGAACATACCGTGTTCATGGATTGGTAGAATCAACATCATCAAAATGTCCATACTACCCAAAGCAATCTATAAATTCAACGCACTTCCCATTAAAATACCAACGGCATACTTCAGAGATCTAGAACGAACTCTCCAAAAATTCATCTGGAATAAAAAAAGACCCCGAATAGCTGCAGCAATCCTGAAAAAGAACAAAGTAAGTGGGATCTCAATACCAGATATCAAGTTGTATTACAAAGCCACTGTTCTCAAAACTGCCTGGTACTGGCACAAGAATAGGCATATAGATCAATGGAATAGAATAGAGAGCCCAGAAATCGGCCCGAACCAATATGCTCAATTAATATTTGACAAAGGAGGCAAGAACATACAATGGAGCCAAGATAGTCTCTTCAATAAATGGTGTTGGGAAAATTGGACAGATATATGCAAGAAAATGAAACTAGACCACCAACTTACACCATACACAAAAATAAACTCAAAATGGATAAAGGACTTAAATGTACGACAGGAAACCATAAAAATTCTAGAAGAATCCAAAGGCAACAAAATCTCAGACATATGCCGAAGCAATTTCTTCACTGATACAGCTCCTAGGGCACTTGAAACTAAAGAGAAAATGAAAAAATGGGACTACATCAAAATAAAAAGCTTCTGCACAGCAAAAGAAACCATCAACAAAACAATGAGAAAAGCCACTGTGTGGGAAAACATATTTGCCAATGTCATATCTGATAAGGGCCTAATCTCCAAAATCTAAAGGGAACTCATACAACTTAACAAAAGGAAGATAAACTATCCAATAAAAAAATGGGCTAAGGACCTAAATAGACAGCTTTCAAAAGAGGACATTCAGAAAGCCAAGAGACATATGAAAAAATGCTCAAAGTCACTAATCATCCGAGAGATGCAAATCAAAACAACAATGAGGTATCATCTCACACCTGTCAGACTGGCTATCATCAACAAATCAACAAACGACAAGTGCTGGAGAGGATGTGGAGAAAAAGGAACACTTGTGCACTGCTGGTGGGAATGCAGACTGGTGCAGCCACTATGGAAGACAGTATGGAGTTTCCTTAAAAAACTGAAAATGGAACTCCCATTTGACCCTGTGATCCCACTTCTAGGAATATATCCCAAGAAACCAGAAACACCAATCAGAAAAGATATATGCACCCCTATGTTCATAGCAGCACAATTCACCATAGCTAAGATCTGGAAACAGCCTAAGTGTCCATCAGTAGATGAATGGATTAGAAAACTGTGGTACATCTACACGATGGAATACTATGCTGCTCTAAAAAGGAAGGAACTCTTACCATTTGCAACGTCATGGATGGAACTGGAGAGCATTATGCTAAGTGAAATAAGCCAGTCAATGAAGGAAACATACCACATGATCTCACTCATTCATGGATAATAGAGACCATTATAAACTTTTGAACAATAATAGATACAGAGGCAGAGCTGCCTCAAACAGATTGTCAAACTGCAGCAGGAAGGCCGGGGAGGGTTGGGGGGCAGGAGGTAGGGGGGGTAAAAGATCAACTAAAGGACTTGTATGCATGCATATAAGCATAACCAATGGACATAAGAGACTGGGGGATAGGGGAGGATGGGGGACTGTTTAGGGCGGGGGGATAAAATGGACACATATGTAATACCCTTTGTAATACTTTAAGCAATAAAAAAAAAGTTAAAAATGGAACTCCCATTTGACCCAGTGATCCCACTTCTAGAAATGTATCCCAAGAAACCAGAAACACCAATCAGAAAGGATATATGCACCCCTATGTTCATAGCAGCACAATTCACCATAGCTAAGATCTGGAAACAGCCTAAGTGCCCATCAGTAGATGAGTGGATTAGAAAACTGTGGTGCATCTACACAGTGGAATACTATGCTGCTGTAAAAAAAGGAACTCTTACCATTTTCAGCAGCGTGGATGGAACTGGAGAGCATTATGCTAAGCAAAATAAGCCAGTCAGAGAAAGATCAATATCACATGATCTCATTCATCTATAGAATATAATGAACACCATAAACTGAGGAACAGAAATAGATACAGAGACAAAGAAGCATCAGACTGTCAAAATACAGTGAGAAGGGAGGGGAGGGTTGGGGGTGGGTAAGAGATCAACCAAAGGATTTGTGTGCATGCATATAAAGATAACCAATGGACACAGACACTGGTGAGGGGGTGAGTACATGTGTGGGGGGGGGATGGGTAGGGGAGGCCAGGGGAGGTCAACGGGCGGGGGGGAAGGAGACATACATACTACTATTTGTAATAATTTAAACAATAAAAAACAGGGGGGATAAGGAACAATAATAAACATAGGAAAATAAAATAGATGTATCCTTTCTGTGTAAAAAAAACAAACACAAAAACAAACAAAAAAACAAAGATGACAGTAGGAAGAGCCCTACTGTCCATGCCTCTGCCCCACAGCCTGGACAAAAAGAAACACTGAGTATATTAAAGTTTTTTTGTAAAATTCAGCTTGACCAGTATTAACTGTGTACTATGCACTGCTCTTGGTTCTAGTAATATAATGGGAAATAAAGCAGTTTATAAGACGCTGTACTAGCCCTTAGAGGTCTCTTACATGATCAATACTCATATTTTGATTTTTTCTTTGAAACTAAATCTCTCTCTTTCACACACACACGTTTGTTTTGTTTTTCTCAACTGTCATAGCCTCACTCAAAGCCCTACCGAAAATGCTTTATCACCTTAGTAGAAACAGGAAGTCCCATTTGTGTGTGATCCCAAAATACTCCAGCCCCAAGAGCACCTTAACACACTAGTGTGAACAATCAACCACATTTGTGCACTAATAATAACCTTTTAAGAGTGACGGTTTTAGGACTGATAGGTAGGGTACCATGATGGATTATTAGACACTGCTAGCCATCACTACTGCTTGCAGCATTTTAGTGGATTGGCAAGGGGCTTGTCTTTGCTTCCGTTTTTCTTTATTTTTTTTTTCTTTCTGTGCCACAGCCTTATAACTGAACAAACAAAACCCTTCAAGAGTTTGAAATTAATAATGAGTAAAAACCATGACTAAGTTGATGTGCTCAACATATAATCACACAGTCCTATAAAACTAATTTGTTTTGTGCAACACTGTTTCCAGTGTTTAACTCTGTTTATCACAGGACAGCCAAGTTTATGGTAGCCAGTTGTTTACTGGTGACAATAAATTTTAACCAGACAACTGAACTCCTCACAGTGTTTCTAGAGACTAATGCTTTTCAAAGTATTTAAAGTTGGTCTCTGGATAACTGTGCCTCATTGCTTTTTTTGTTGGTGGGCCTAGGAGATGGTTGCCTGTCTTACTAAGGAGCCATAGTTCTCTTTCATGATATGCACCCTGATGCAGATTTTTTTAAAATATATTTTTATTGATTTCAGAGAGAAAGGGAGAGGGATACAGAGATAGGAACATCAATGGTGAGAATAATTGATTGGCTGCCCCCGCACACCACCTACTGGGGATCGAGCCCGCAACCCAGGCATGTGCCCTCACCAGGATTCAAACCACCACGATCTCCTGGTTCATAGGTCGAAGCTCAACCATTGAGCCACACCACCCGGGCCCTGATGCAGATTTTTATCAGTTCTACATGCTGAACACCTTAGCTCTTCCAATTTTTCAGGAAGAACAAATACCTGCTTTCATCTTTCATATGATAGAATTGACAGTAAATAAGTATTTTTTCAGAAGCCAGTTTGAAGGTATAATAATAAAAATAATTACCCATTTTATGCCAGGCTAACTATTCTAAATCCTTTATATGGGCCTCCCCATATTAATCACCAACATAGTTAGTTCTATGACATAGGCTTAAAGAGATTATATTTCTTTTTTAAGATATTAGTTGCAAAGGGCTGTGAGGGGAATACAAAGAGTTTGGTATAAGGGTGTAAAATTTTCACTTTAAGAGAAATAATTTCTAAGGGTCTAATGCAAAACATGGTGACTACAGTTGATAACACTGTGTTATATAATTGATATTTGCTGAGAGTAGAAAATGTTTTCATCAAAAAGAGATAAATATGTGAGGAGTAGGGAAAAATATATGAGAGCTATAAATTGCAAAGGTGAGATTCAAGTCTATAGTCACTACCCACAACCCCTTTGTGGAAACTAGCCTATTTTGGGGAGTCCCTCTGAAATATAGAAAATTATTAACCTAATAACAAGTTGAATATCAACATTTGTTAAAGTGGGCTACTAATTATGCAAAGTTGAAATTATCAAGAATTGTGGCCGAAACCGGTTTGGCTCAGTGGATAGAGCGTCGGCCTACGGACTGAAGGGTCCCGGGTTCGATTCCGGTCAAGGGCATGTACCTGGGTTGCGGGCACATCCCCAGTGGGAGATGTGCAGGAGGCAGCTGATCGATGTTTCTCTCTCATCGATGTTTCGGACTTTCTGTCTCTCTCCCTTCCTCTCTGTGAAAAATCAATAAAATATATTTAAAAAAAAAAAAGAATTGTGAACAACACAATGAAACACATTCAATGGTACCTGAGATAATTAAGATTTGAGAACTTTTCCAAGTTAATTAAAGAAGCCAAGAACAGTAGATGATTTTTTTCTTTGAATAAGGACTTATTTGGCCTGCTTATCTGAAGTTAGAACCAACTGTGCTGAATCCTTTAAATAGTCCCTGATAGTTCATCATGTTACGATAAGAACCTTGGCTTCATTTGAAGATAAGACATGCCTATCTTCAACTAAGCCAGTTTCTGAAAATAGACAATACAAAGGTGTTAACATTTACCTACAGCCAGCTATGGAAAAATAATTATCTTGAATGAACCAAAGAATATTATGTTGAATATTGTGTATGAATAATTGTGGAACCTTATAACAAAATTTGCAGAAAGGAAAAATCCATAATTTTTGATACCAATGTTACCTTTAGGGAGCTCATTAATACCATAAGACAGCAAGGTCATATATCAGCTCCGAGGACGTGTTGATTGTTAGGGAAATTGCCTTCTAAATGATATTTATTCACATAAAACCATCAACTTCATTTCAGACAATTATTATTCTCCAATACTTGACTGTGGCTCGAAGGAATATGGGTGATACAGTTTATAAGGAGTGGGAAGATGACTACATTGATAATTATGTTGAATTCAGCCCAAAGTCACTGCAGTGACTTTGGGCTGAATTATCTATCTATCTATCTATCTATCTATAATTATATATATACATATATATATATAATTATATCTATATCTATATCTATATCTATATCTATATCTATATCTATATCTACATCTACATCTACATCTACATCTACAGATACAGATACAGATATAGATATAGATATAGATGATATAGATATAGATAGAACCAGGGTCCTCAAGACTGAAGGCTCGACCTAACACCGTAAGTCAGTGCTGGGTAGCCATGGAAACCCAGAACTGACTGCAGCCAGTGCTGGGGGAGCAATCCAGCACTGACTGCCGAGGGGGCTGCAGATTAGGCCCAGAAAGAGGCCTGCAGAGAGAGAGGCAGGGTCTGATATTCAGCCTTAGTGGCAGCTGTTGATCAGCCTTTGCGTCTCTTTCTCTCCCGGCTTCACCAGCAGCCATGACTCTGTTTCTCTCTGGGCCTCACAGGGCTGCTGATCTGCCCCGCCTCTTTGGTCAGGCCAGAGATGAGAGCAGAGAGTCTGACTGGCATAGAAACTGACCAATCAGAACTTAATCTGGGTGAACTACAAAGGCAGAACCTAAGGTGGGGGCTGAGGAGGGGTTTTAAGGGCAACAGCTATTTGGTGTAAGGTGTAAGAAAGCGGTTCAATTTTTTAACGACCACTTTGGCAGTATAGTCCATATGGCTGGCTGAAAGTCCAGATATATGGATTACATGTTTTTGTCTGCCAAGAGCATCTATTCCTGCTGAAAAAGGCTTCCCATCCCCCCACCCCCCGCATTTAAGCAATCCTATCCTATATAATGTATCTATACTAATGAAAGTGTAATATGCTAATTAGACTGGGTCAACTGACCAACTTCCGGATGTCCGACTTCCTTCTGGACAAAGCTATGGTGGTGGGGGCTGAGGCAGAGGCAGTTAGGGACAATCAGGCCAGCAGGGGAGGGTAGTTGGGGGGCAAGATCAGGTCGCCAGGGGTTTAGGGGCTATCAGGCTGGCAGGGGAGGGCAGTTGAGGGTGAGATCAGGTAAGCAGGCAGAGTCATCTAGAGGTTATCAGGCAGGCAGGGACAGAGGCTATGGGGGATCAGGCAGGCAGGCAGGTGAGTGGTTAGAAGCCAGCAGTCCCAGATTGTGAGAGGGATGTCTGACTGCCGGCAGTTGAACATCCCCCAAGGAGTCCCCAATTGGAGAGGGTGCAGACTGGGCTGAGGGAACCTCCTCTACCCATGCATGAATTTCGTGCACCGGGCCACTAATAAAAAATAATAGAAAATATCTCATATGTCCTTTTAGAAGGAGCTTAATAATAGTCCCCATTTTTATAACTAGATTTCATGGGTAACAAAAGTATCTTGTTAAAGTAAAAAAAAAAAATTGAAGGGAATGGGAAAAGGAATTGTTTTCAAAGTTCTAGCAGCTCTTACATACAGAAAACATATAACTCATGTGCCTCTCAAGGGGTTAGAGAGTACATTTAAATGTGAGTGATGAAAAGCAGGTAAATTGTTCAAGCAACCTCATTTGGAAATAGAAATCATGAAGAATTTTTTTTTCAATATAGCAAGAGTAAAAGCATAACTAGTACTGAACTTCTCATCAAACATGAGTGGTTTGTCATCAACCTGAATGACATAGACTTACTTATTTTAAAGTAAACAGAATTTTTAATAGTTTCCATGTTCTTGCACATTAAGTATTTAACTTTCTTAAAGGGAGAGGAGACAACAATTCACCATTTGTCTGTGCGCTCATTATTTATCTCCATACTTCTCATAGACAATAGAGAAGTAAAAAGATTTTCTTTCAAAACAAAGAAAAACAAAACAAATCCTAATATAACCTAATATTTATTTTTATTTATTTGTAATCTGTCAATTACAATTTACATTCAGTATTATTTTGCATTATTTTCAGTTGTACAGCATAGTGGTGAGACAATCATATACTTTACAAAGTGTTCTCCCTGCTATTTCCAGTACCCAACTGGCATCATATGTAGTTATTACAATATTATTTTTAAAAATTTATCTTTACTGTTGTTCCCTTTTTTCCTCATTGAACCCTTCTAGCCTGTACCCACCCACCACCCCAGGCCCTCACCACCCTATTGTCTGTGTCTATGGGTTATGCATATATGAGTATAAATTCTTTGGTTAATCTCTTCTCACCCACCCATCCCGAATATTTCCTATGATGTACTTTACATCCTCATGACTATTTTGTAACTACCAATCTGTACTTTTCAATGCCTTCAACTTTTTCACTTAGTTGCCAAACCTCCCCGCCCCCATCTCGCAAGCATCAGTATGTGAGCCTGTTTCTGTTTTGTTTGTTTATATTGTCCTTTCAATTCCACGTATAAGTGAAATCATATATTTTTCTTTCTCTGACTGACTTATTTCACTTAGCACAATAGCCTCTAGGTCCATCCATGCTGTTGCAAATGGTAAGATTCCATTTTTTATGGCCGAGTAATATTCCATTACACACACACACAAACACACACACACACACACACACACACACACACACACTAGTGGCCCAGTGCATGAAATTGATGCACATTAAAAGGGAATTAATTAGAGAAAATATTTTAATATTGCTATTTGCCCTTTCTCTATAATAGAAATGTCAGAGATGAAAGAAAATTAGTAAAATGTATATGAAAATCTTCCTCCTCTCAGAGATTGGGGAGAGCCGTGGGGCCCAGAGTCAAGTCCCCACCCACCAACACACATCTTGAAATCACGTGAGACCCAGACCCAGCCAGCCCCACTCACATTGGGTGAGGTCCAGACCTGGCCGGCCCCACTCCCATCAAGCCCTGCTCGGCGGGGGGGGTGGGGGGGGCACAGCCTCAGGTCCCCTGTCAAGCCCCTCTGGGTGGGGGGGGTGCAGCCTCAGGTCCTCCAGCCTTGCACCAGGGCAGGGGCTATGACCTGAGGTCCCCCGTCAAGCCCTGCTGGGCAGGGGGCTCAGCCTGAGGTCCCCCACCCCAGCCTGGCGCCACACAGCCTCAGGTCCCTACTGATCACTCGTTATGGCTCATTACGGCAACCCCGCCTCCACTGTGGGTACAGCCATCTTGTGTTATGGGAACCCTGCCTCTGCTGTAGGAGCAGCCATCTTGTGACAGTGTGAGGGTTAATTTGCATATTACCTCTTTATTATATAGGAGATATATATATCTGGGTTGCTGCCCTAACTTGGCTATTGTAAATGACACTTCAATGAATATAGGGGTGCATATATTGCTTCAAATTACTGTTTTGTGGTTTTAATTTGCATTGCTCTGACAATTAGTGATGTTGGGCATCTATCCATATGTCTATTGGACATCTGTATGTCCTATTTGGAGAAATGTCTATTCAGATCCTCTGCTCAATTTTTATATTATTTTTTTTGGTGTTGATAGTATGAGTTCTTTATAAATTTTGAATATTAACTTTTTATCAGATATATTATTGGCAAATATATTCTTTCTTTTTTTTTGATGGTTTTCTTTCCATTGTAAAAGTATTTTAGTTTTATGTAGCTCCATTTATTTATATTTTCTTTTCTTTCCCTTACCAAAGGAAATATATCAGAGAAAAATATTGCTATAAGAAATATCTGAGATTAACTGCCTATGTTTTCTTCTAAGATTTTTATGATTTTGAATCTTACATTTAAGTCTTCAATTCATTTTGAGCTTATTCTTGTGTAAGGTTTAAAGAAGTGGTCTAGTTTCTTTTTTTGTATTTCTCTTTTGTGTTTTTAAATTTATCTTTATTGTTGCAAGTGTTACAGATGTCCCCCTTTTTTCCCCATTGACCCACTCCTCCCCACTCCAACCCCTTCCCCAGGCCTTCACCACACTAATATCTATGTCTATGGATTATGCATATATGCGTATAAGTTCTCTGGTTAATATCTCTCCACACCTCTTCCCTCTGAGAATCATCAGTTTATTGCATGCTTCCATGTCTCTGGGTCTATTTTGTTTGTCATTTTTGCATATATGTGTTCAATTTCCCCAGCAACATTTATTCAATAAACTGTCTTTACCCCATTGTATGTTTTTACCTCCTTTGTCAAATATGAATTGACCATATACATGTGGGTTTACTTCTGGGGCTTTCTATTCTGTTCCATTAATTAATATGCTTGTTTTTATGCCAGTACCATGCTGTTTTATTACTATGTTACCTGATTAAGTGATGCACCCAGAAGCACACTGCTAATAAATATCAGGACCAGAATTTGAATTCAGGTTGAAACATATAAAATAAAGGAAAGAGAGGACTAAATACATATAGAATGAGGAAAGCATCTGAGTTTAACACTGTTAGGTCAATTTAAAATGGTAAAAAAAATTAATTGAGATAGATTTTTGCATGTAAGGTAAGTTGGCATACAAGGGTACTTATTAACATAGGCTGCCAGTCCATTTGCATCTCTAGTGTCTATCCCAGTGTTAGGAACATAGCAGGTGCTCAAAAATATTTTTGAAGGAATACCTCATTTTATGAATTAGTTAATAAAAACCATTGTGATTTTCAAAAACTGATACCTGGGCTGTTACAGGGACACGCTTCAAAGTGTTACTCACAGGTTTGTGCAAAATAATTGAAATAGAAACACTAATGAAGATTTAGAGGAATCTATAGATAGGCTGTACATGTTCTGAAGACCCTTAGTCAAGATGTCAAAGATAAATACTGAAACTCTACTACTTAACATTATTTGAGATGCAGACCTGGAGCTGCTACACAAGCCTGTGTCCTTCTTTGCCAGATTTCATTTCTGTGGTGGACAGCCAGCTGATTTCAACTTTAGTTTAGAGATTAGCTGACCTTCCTAATTCTAACTATTGATTAATATATTAATGACAAACCCTTATGCTCAGCTGAGGATAGCATCATTATTTTATAAAGCTTCTTTTTTTTTCTTTTTGATGTAAGAAAAAACAGGACAAACTGAACATTTACTGCAGGGGGATTTTCTCCTCATTATTCAAGGATAAAATGTGACTAGGATGATGGGGTAAGCTATTCTCTAGCAGCACAAAGCAATTCCTTTAAGTAGGTAAACATTGGCAGAATGTATTTTGCAGCCTTTGCTGAAGGTAGATTGTTTGAGTATGTGTAGCAATGCCACAACTCCCACCCTCCTGCCAATTCCTTTTGATCAATAAATAGGGGACACAGATAATTCAGCAAGGTAAAATCAGTCTCTTTTCTCTCATATAATATGGGTCCCAAATTGACTGTCATGAATACAAATCTAGAGAAAGAAATATTTATTTTTAAAACAGCTGGACCTGAATGCCTGCTTATTTTCTGGAGGTGTTAGGTGTCCACTCCTGGAAAAGAGCTTATTCCAATGTTGCCCCCAACCAGCTGAAATAAAAAGGAGATAAATTTACTTGGTCATAAATTGTTGAAAAATAATCATCTGAAAACCTCTGTGCAATTAACACAGTGCTACAGATTTTAAAGTCAAAGCAGAGCAAAGCCATTAAACATGCTGAAGGTGTGGGAGGCTTTCATTAAACATTGCCACACAAACATACAGGGCCATTCAAGTCTGACCTCCCTGAGCAAAATCACTTCATGTTCTGCCTGTTTTGTCCAATTTTGTGACTTTGTACAAAATGGAAATCATTCAAACAGAGTTTGATTGGGGTATTTAGTTTATCGGTAAAACCCAAAACATCACACTAAGGCCATTGCTGTCTAAAGCAATTCATAGGGGTTGCCTTCTCAACAACTCAACACATTCTATTGTCTAGGAATGGCATCAAGGTTTCTAGATTCTAAGAAAGGCACTGAATTTACTACGTGAATCCATGGAAGTACAATATTAAAACTCAGCAAGTTGCTCTGCAATTGTCTAGTTAGATCAAATAAAACACCTCTCAAAGATTTGTTTCTGGGGAACCAAGATGGCGGTGTAGGTAAACACCTGTACTTGCCACCTCCCACAACCACATCAAAATTACAACTAAAATACAGAACAACCACATTCAGAATTGCCTAAAACCTGGCTGAAAGACGTCCTATAACTAGAGATATAAAGAAGAAAGCACATTGAGACTGGTAGGAAGGGCAGAGGTGGGGAACAGGCTGGTCCTACACCCACTTTTTAATCAGGAGGAATATCTCCAAGACCTCCCATGAGAAAAGGAGGTCCCAGCCACACACCAGACCCCCAGCCCAGGGTTCCAGTGCTGAAAAGAGAAGTCCCCATACCTTTGGACTCTAAAAACAAGCAGGGATTGTGGCTGAGTGACACAGAGGCTGCTGGAGTCCCAGGTGTTCCTCTTAAAGGGCCCACACACAAACTTACACAGTATTGTTTCCTCTGAGCTCCACCGCCAGGTGACTTTGGGGGAATCCAGGGACATACTGGGAGGAACTGGACTGTCTGACATCAGGGTAGGAACTCAGGGGTAGCTTTCTCCCAGACAGGGGTGCTTTCAGGGGTCATTGTTCCTATGTCAGGACCTCTCTTCCACTGCAGAGCTGACTAGCAACCATATCTGAGTTTCCATCAGCTTGGCCCACACTATTTGCTCCACCCTGGAGATAATCTGAGACTCCACCACATCCAATTTGCAGTCCCACCTGAGCTGTTTGCAGAGGCCCAACTACGGGATACAGACTTCAAAACAATGGTTATAAAGTTACTCAAGAATCTTTTTTGTCTTTTAATGTCAAGTTTGGGAGTAGATCTGTTTTTGTTTTGTTTTGTTCTGTTTGTTTAATTTTAGAGAGGAAGGGAGACAGAGAGAGAGATAGAAACATCAATGATGAGAGAGAATCATTGATCAGCTGCCTCCTGCACACCCCACACTGGGGATCGAGCCTGTAGCACGGGTATGTGCCCTTGGCTGGAATCGAACCTGGGACCCTTCAGTCCTCAGACCAACGCTCTATCCACTGAACCAAACTGGCTAGGGCTCAAGAATCTTGATGAGAGCTTCAAGGGACCTAATGAAACTTTCAAGGGAATTAATGAGAGCATCAAGGGACTTAGCAAGACTTTCAAGGATCTTAGTGAGAATGTCAAATAAATGAAAAAGGGACAGTTAGAAATTAAGCATACACTAACTAACTGAAATAAAGAATAATTTACAGGAATTCAACAGTAGAGGATTCTGAGAATCAAATCAATGATTGATTTGGAACATGAGGAAGCAAAAACACCCCATCAGAAAATCAAAAAGAAAAAAGAAATAAAAAATGTGAAGATAGTGTAAAAAGCCTCTGGGACAACTTCAAATGCACCAACTTTTGCAATATAGGGATGTCAGAAGGAGAAGAGAGAGAGCAAGTCATTGAAAACCTATTTGAAGAAATAATGACAGAAAACTTCCCCTACCTGGTGAAAGAAATAGACTTATAAGTCTAGAAAGCGCAGATAGTCCCAAATAAGAGGACATAGAAGATGTGTATCAAAAATGTGCTGAATGATTGATTCTTGTTAAAAATGCAAAGTAGGAAAATACTGGAGCTCAGCACAATGGTAATTTAAACTCTACAGTGTATCCGGAAGCTGAGGCTTTGTTGCCTGTATAACTAAAAAAAAATTAAAGACAAGCTGAAAATATCAACCTAGAAAATAAAAAAGTGTAGTTTAATCATATGTCACAATTTTTATATCACTTAAAGGAGTAAAGTAGAAGTGATGATATTAATTAGAATTTGAAATCATTCTTTAGAGAACAAGGAAAACTTGTAAGCATGTTGACATTGTTTACTTATAGACAAAGTAAATATTTTATATTTTACATGCTTTATACTTTGTATCTTCAATTATAAATATATGTGATAAGATATGAAAAAAGCACTTTTAAAATTTGAATTTAATGTACATACTTATTATGAGTATCTACAATCTAATGAAAGAATTTGCAACAATTTGTTGTAATGGAAAAAGCACTAAATGAAGAATCAGAGATCTAGATTCTAGTGCCAACTCTAGCTGTGTAATTTGAGGCAAACCATTTCATTATTCCAGAAATTAATTTCATATCTACCTAACATTAAATGGTCTCTAGGATATTTTCCAGCTCTGATATTCTAAGGTTCTTTTTCATGGTTGCAGGATTCTCTCATGGCATTAAGGAAAGAACAAAATAAAAAAGATATGAAATTTCAAATAGTAGAAATCATAAATACATACCTAATATATGTAAAATAACTACAGAGAAGTATACAAATTGTTATACTCTGAACCTTGTCTCCAGGAATGGAGTATGCTATTTGACCATATTATGTTCTCCTCTAAATAAAAACTCTGCTAAAGACTGATTTATTCTACAACACCAACCAAGACTAACACCCACTGACATCAGTTATCTTAATTCCTCCAGTAACTTTTCAGCATTTCCTCATAGGAGGCTGGTAATATAAAGGTAGTACAATGGGTTGCCACATAGTGTTTGTCTCATGTGCCACATACCCCACATATGGAAATCATTGTTTTTTCATTCTCTTGGTAATATAATATGCAATGTGCAGTATCTGAGAGAGGATAGACTTTTGATAACATTAAGGATACTTGAAACAATACATAAAAATACCACAAGAAAATATATTTGACCTGAAAATAGAAATCACATTCTATGCATAAAAACAGTGAAAAGTAATGCAGGAAAACATGGATTGATTTGACATCGTAAGAAATTCAGAAGGCAAAAAAACCCAAAAAACAGAAGTTTACATACAGAAGCAAAACACATCATTGTCTATTATATATATAAATAATTGTTCTATGACAGTACTTAATTCTGACAAAGAGATAAGGAAACAGACATAATGATGGGAATGTAAATTAGTAAAAACCTTTCTGAAAATAAAGCATATAGTGCTAATAGCCTTAAAACTGTTTGAATCATTTCGTTCAGTAATTTTATTCATAGAAACATATCCTATAAAATAGAGACTTAGGCTTATAACCAAATATTTTCATTAATGCATTATTTATAACAGAAAAATTATAGGTAATTAAAATATCTAGTCAAATAAACGATAGTATAGCTAATAGAAGGATTATTATCCAGTCATTAATACTATATTATTTTCTGATATTTTTAATTTTTTCAATTACAGTTGACATACATTAGTTGCAAGTATACTGCATAGTGGTTAGACATTTACATAACTTACAAAGTGATCACCCTTTAGCCCATCTGACATCATACATAGTTATTACAATATCATGCTGTACTTCACATCCCAGTAACTACTCTGTAACCACCAATTTGTACTTCTTTATTCCTTTAACTTTCTCAACCATTCCCCTAACCCCCTTCCTATCTGGCAACCATCAACATACTTTTTTTTGTATCTATGGGCTTATTTCAGTTTTGTTTGTTCATTTATTTGGTTTTTGCATTCCACATATAGGCATAATCATGTGGTATTTCTTTTTAACTGTCTAACTTATTTTACTTAGCATAATACTTTCAAGTCCCATCCATGTTGTTGCAAAATGGTAAGGTTACATTTTTTATGGCTGAGTAATATCCTATCGTATATATGCACAACATCTTCTTTATCCATCCATCTGTTGATGGAAACTTAGGTTGCTTCCATATATTGGTTATTGTAAATAATGCTGCATAGGGATGCATATGTATTTTCAAATTACTGTTTTGATTGTGTGTGTTTTTTTTGTTTTTGTACTATAAACCCAGAATTGGAATTGCTGGGTATTTCTTTCTCTCTTTGCCAAGCCTTTGTTTTAAAGTCTACTTTTATCTGATATTAGTGTTGTTGTCTCAGTTATTTTTTTCTTCCATTTCCATAAAATTTGTTTTTCCACCTCTTTACTTTCAGTCTCCAGGTGTCTTTTGAGTTGATGCCTGTCTCTTGTGGACAGAATATGTATGGGCCTTGTTTTCATACCCAATCAGCCACTCAATGTCTTTTGATTGGGGCATTTAATACATCTGAATTTAAAGTAATTATTGATAGAT
Source organism: Myotis nattereri (assembly GCF_964212035.1). Lineage (NCBI taxonomy): Eukaryota > Metazoa > Chordata > Mammalia > Chiroptera > Vespertilionidae > Myotis > Myotis nattereri. The sequence continues at coordinate 90,116,045 of NC_138078.1, forward strand.
ATGTAGTTATTGTTACTTTATTATCATATTTTAAATCTTTTTCCACCTTCTTTTTAAGGCGGCCCCTTTAAGATGTAATGCTGGTTTGGTGGTGAGAAATTCCTTTGACTTTTTCTTGTCTGGGAAATTCTTTATCTCTCCTTCAACTCTAAATGATACCTTTGCTGGGTAGAGTCAAAGCTGAAATAAAATCAATAGACTCTAGGAAAGAGGGGAGAAAAAATGGCAGTGGAATAAATGGGCGTGTCCCAAGCCATGTGCCAGATCAGATAGAACGAGCAACTAAATCGAACAACATCCACCCTGAATTGGTGAAGTAGACACAGCTGGTGAGACAATTGCAGCTGGGAAGGGCATAGGATGCCTGGAGAATGGTAAAATGAGGGACCCAGGCTAGAGAGAACTGCGAGACCTCTGAGCCCAGAGAGTCAGAGGGAAACTGCATGGCACTGAGGCCACATCCCTTGGAACAGGCACAGTGTCTGACTGTGGAAAGGAGGTCTGCAGGTCTGCTGGTGGCAGAGGGTTCTAGATCTGGGTTCACAGTCACGACAGACTGAACCCAGAGAGGGCATTCGGGATGGCTGGGAGGAGAGGGGCTATCAGAGATGCAGCTCATTCCCCGCTTAGTGGGCGTTGCTTTTGTTTGCTAAACCTAGTTCATAGGACCTTTTGGATATGGACACTCACCTGTGGCTGAGGTGCAGGAGGAGGTGCGGACTTGTGGGGTCTGGGGAGAGGCTTGGGAGAGGAAAGGGTCTGGGAAAGGTGGCAGCATATTTGGTGCTGAGTCATACCTGATGTGCGGGACCTAGACAGCCATTTTCTCCTGAAGAGATAGCCCCTCCCTGCAGTCTCCAGGTAATCAATACAGTCACACCCAGAATACACCCTGAGTGATACAAAGGATAAAAAAAAATCTGAATACTGGTAGTCCCTGAGAATCCACAGGGAATGGCCTAAAGAGAGGCCTTCAGTCCCAATAACAGGAAACTGATAAATCACAGACAGTACAGAAGAGTGGGATCTTAAACCAGCCAAAGGAACGACACTTCACTTTTTCATTTTTATTTTATTTTATTTTATTTTATTTTATTTTATTTTATTTTATTTATTTTAATTATTTTGTTAGCTCTTTTTTCTTTTTATTATTTCATTTTTCATTTTTTTAAAATTTCTGTTCCTTTTTGCATTATTTTTCCATCATTCTAATTTATTTTATTTTTTATCCCATTTTTTATCAATTTTTTTAAAAATGTATTATTATTATTGCTATTTTCTACCTTTTTCTTTCTTCTTATCCACTCATCCTCTTACTACTTTCTCTATTCTGAACTGAAGTCCTCCCCATATTCATCCAATTCTTAACCTTACTTTCTGTAGTGGGCACCCCCTCTTTACTGCGTATTTGGTATTTGTTTTGGTTTTCCTGTTTGTTCTCTGGTGTTTTCTCCACATATATATATTTTTTTCCTTTTTCTTTCTTATTCTTCTTTTTCTTTTGCCTCATACCATTTTTTTTCTCTTCAATACCATTTATGCTCTCTTTTCTCTTCACTAATTTTCTTTTCTCTGACAGTCACTTATATTGAGGTTATCAGTGCCATGAGAACATTTGTGTTTTGTTCCTTTTATGTCATGTCTTACTGAGGTAAATTTTATCCTGTCCAGCCAGTGTGCTAGAGAGCAAGCTACATAAACAGACACCCATAGAGAAGACTCCATCCATGAATGGGTCAATAACACTCCAGACACAACTACAGAGTCAGGAAGAAGGTGGCAGTGAGGGAGAGAGTGTGAGTGAGGGAGGGAGCCAAAGAATAGTGTGTGGTCTTTTGGGGTGTGTGTGTGTGTGTGTGTGTGAGAGAGAGAGAGAGAGAGAGAGAGAGAGAGAGAGAGAGAGAGAGAGAGTTAGATCCCACAGGACCTTCGGGGGCAGTCTAACTGGGCTCACATAACTAGGCAGCCTCTGCTACCATTGCAAACAGTCTGGGAGTGGCTGACTCTTCCTCAGAGAACTCGCCTTTTTGAAGGTGAGAGCTTCTGTGACTGGGCCCAGGCTCACCTCCACCCAGGGTGCCCTCAGATAACACCCAGGACTCTACAGCCACCCTTGCCAGGAACCTGCTGCTTCGGCTGCAGTCCCACAGTCACTGAGACTCCAGCCACCCAGGGTGCAGGCTCCTGTGAGTTCTGAAGCACACTCACCTCTAACTGGCCCAATGTTTTGCCCTGGGCACTGTGACCACGCAAGCAGCAGCCATGTGAGCAGACCCTGCCCATCTGAGGAGCAGCAGCCCCGCATATATGCTGTCCACAGGAGACCCACTTTAGGAAAAAAAAAAAAAAACTCACACAGAATGAAAGTGAAGGGATGGAAAAATATCTTTCAGGCAAATGGAAGTGAAAAAAAAAGCTGGGGTAGAAATTCTTATATCTGACAAAAGAGACCTCAAAGTGAAGGCCATAACAAGAAATAAGGAAGGCCACTTCCTAATACTAAAGGGATCGATGCAACAAGAGGATATAACCCTGATAAACATATATGCACCCAATGTAGGAGCACCCAAATACATAAAAACACTCCTGGAAGATATCAGGGGAGAGATCGACAATGATACAATCATAGTAGGGGACTTTAATACCCCACTGACATCACTAGATAAATCCTCTAGACAAAAAATCAGCAAAGAAACACCAATCCTAAATTATGCACTAGATCAGATGGACTTAATTGACATCTTCAGAACATTTCACCCCAAAGCCACAGGATATATGATCTTCTGAAGTGCATATGGGGCATTTTCAAAGATAGGCCACTTATTGGGTCACAGGCAAAGTCTCTGCAAATTCAAGAAGATTGAAATTGTACCAAGCATCTTTTCTGACCACAATGGAGTAATATTAGAAATACTAGTGGCTCGGTGCATGGAATTTGTGCACATTAAAAGGGAATTAGTTGGAGAAAATATTTTAATATTGCTATTTGCTCTTTATAATAGAAGTGTGAGAGATGAAAATAAATTAGTAAAATGCATATGAAAACAATATATAAATTTATTAATAAATAAACAGTAACAAAAGGATATAACAACAACAGAGGCATGATATAAAAACAACAAAAACATGATATAAAAACAATAGTGATGCAAACAATGACTAATAAAGTGATTAAACTTATTCTAATATCTCCCTGTACACCACATTAAGAGTGAAAACACTTTCAGAGTGCTTGACTAATTTCCCTTGTGATGTAATATTTAGAACTTTAACTTTAATGTCCCATGCTCTTCAAACTCGAGAGAAAGCAACATATAACTGACCATGTGTGAAAACGGGTTCTGGTAGGAATATTCCTACTCTGTCTAGAGTTTGTCCTTGTGATTTATTAATAGTCATAACAAATTCTAGCATCTCAGGAAACTGTCGTTGAATCAATTTAAATGGGAGGCCAGTGTCAGATGGGGACAAATCAGTTCTTGGAATCAGAACAACCTCTCCCTCTGCAGATTCTGTTACTACTTCAGCTTCAATAACGTTAGTTAGTAATCTTTTGATAATAAATCTGGTACCATTACAAAGACCCCCCATTTACTATTAAAATTTCTCAATAGCATGATTTTTGCACCCACTTTCAATTTTAATTTATGACACGGAATTCTTGAAGGAGTAATACTATTAAGAAATTCGATGGGAAAATTTTCCTTTTCAGCATCATCTGTGGAATCAATGGAATCATCACTCAAATATGTGTGAAAATCTCCATTGATTATATCCAAAACGTCTTCATTTAATTTTTGAACGTGCTCATTTTTGGAACAAAGAATTGAATGTTTAGATATGCTTTTAATATTATCTATAGTTATAGTATTTCCAAAGGTAGCTTCAATAATAGATGCATTACATATCATTTCACAGGGGATTTCAATAATATCCATTCCTAAATGAAAACTGCTATCAAGTTTGCCATCTCCAAGTTTTACTAACCATTCACTATAAGCAGAATCCTCTGATCTCATATTTGTTATAAGGAACAACTTTCTGAAACATCCCCAAACATTGCAGTACTTTAAACTCATTTGTACTATGGCCAATTGCATAGCATGCGGTACATTGTCAAAAATCCCCTTCAAAAAGGAGAACTTTCCCAGCAAATACAATCTTCAAATTCATAATTTCTCTTAGTAATTTGTCTATGGCATTTACAGCATGACTGGATGCCATGGTGCATTCATCAATAATGAGAAATTGGGCCTTTTTAATAGTTTTAGCAACTTCACTGTTTATATTGAGTCTAGAAATTGAAGTTTCATTTAATGGAGTGGGTAATTTATATTGGGAATGAAAGATGCTCCCACCGAGAGGTAAGTTTGCAGCAATTCCTGTAGACGCTGTGGATAAAACAGTACTACCACAACCTCTAATAAAATGTATTAAAACTTTATAAAGATAAGCCTCCATGTTCTGAGGGCCGGTTCCGGCTTCAAATGTCACCCTCATGGAAAACAGCTCGGGGAGGGTGCAGCCCTTGGCAAGGCGACCCAGGACTCAGTGCGTCCATGCTCCAAAAGCCGGTTCCTGCCTCAAACCTCACCCTTACCAGAAACAGCTTGGGGAGGGCACACTGTTGCTAAGAGGACCCAGGACTCAATGTGTTCCACACTCAGAGGGTGGGTTCCTGCCTGAAACCTCGCACTCACAGGAAATAGCTCAGGAAATAGCCGTTTCCAAGATGACCCCTGCAGGACTGATTTCCTTCTGGTTGGTCGAGCTTTGGTTGTGATGTGTTACACCAAGGATTTTTATAGAAATAGTTACTACAATAAAAACAATTAAAACAATCAAACTCTTCAAAGCTGAATAGCATGCTATTAAACAATGATTGGGCTACCAAAGATCTCAAAGAAGAAATTAAATACATGCTGGAAACAAATGACAATAAAAACACAATCCAAAATCTATGGGACACAATGAAAGCAGTCCTGAGGGGGAAGTAAATAGCTCTACAGGCTGACCTCAAAAAAAAAAAAAAAAAGAAAAAATAATAGTAGATCACCTAACTCTACAACTTAAAGAACTAGAAAGAGAGCACCAAGAAAAGCCCAGAGTGAGCAGAAGGAAGGAGATAATAAAGATAAGAGCAGAAATAAGTGACATGGAGACCAAAAAGAACAATCCAAAGATCAACAAAATCAAGAGCTGATTCTTTAAAAGGATAAACAAGATTGATGAACCTCTAGCCAGGCTCACCAAGAAACAAAGAGAGAGAACCCAAATAAACAAAATCAGAAATGAAAGAGGCAAAATAACAACAGACCCCACAGAAATATAAAGAAATGTTAAGAAATATTATGAACAACTCTATTCCAATAAACTAGAAAACCTGGAGGAAATGGACATATTCCTAGAAAAATACAACCTTCCAAAACTCAATCAAGAAGAATCTAAAAATCTCAGTAGGCAGGAAACTATGGTAGAAATAGAAACAGTCATCAAAAAGCTACCAGCAAACAAAAGCTTGGGGCAAGACAACTTCACAGGGAAGTTTTACCAAACATTCAAGGAAGAATTAAAATCTATCCTCCTCAGACTATTCCAAAAAAATTCAAGAGGAAGGAACACTTCCAAGCTCATTCTATGAAGCCAGCATCACCCTAATACCAAAACCAGATAGAGACAACACAATGAAAGAGAATTACAGGCCAATATCCTCGTGAACATAGATGCCAAAATCTTCAACTAACTTCTAGTAAATAGAATGCAGCATAACATCAGAAAGATCATACACCATGATAAAGTAGGATTTATCCTGGGAATGCAAGGATGGCACAATATCCGCTATCAACAAACATGATGCTCCACATAAACAAATTGAGAGATAAAAATCACATAGTCATAGCAATTGATGCAGAAAAAGCATTTGACAAAATCCAACACCTTTTCTTGATAAAAACCCTCGGCAAAATGGGAATAGAAGGATCATTCCTCAACACAATAAAAGCCTTATATGACAACCTTACAGCCAACATCATACTCAATGGGCAAAAACTAAAACCATTTCACCTAAGAACAGGAATTTGACAGGGATTCCCACTTTTACCACTCCTGATCGACATGGTTCTGGAAATGCTAGCCATAGCAATTAGACAAGAAAAGAAATAAAAGGTATCAAAATTGGAAAGTTGTAAAACTGCCATTATTTGCAGATGACATGATACTGTACATAGAAAACCCTAAAGACTCCAATAAAAATTATTAGACTTAATAAATGAATTTGGTAATGTAGCAGGATACAAAATTAACACCCAGAAATCTATGGCATTTTTATACACCAATAGTGAACTTACAGAAAGAGACTAAAAAATCAATCCCATTTGCCATCACACCAAAAAAAATTAAGCTACCTAGGAATAAATGTAACTAAGGAGGTAAAAGTCCTGTACTCAGAAAACTAAAAGACACTGAAAAAAGAGATAGAGGAAGACATAAGCAGATGGAAGAACATACCATGTCACATGGATTGGTAGAAGCAACATCATTAAAATGTCCATACTACCCAAAGTTATCTATAGATTCAATAAAACCCCCATTAAAATACCAATGACATATTTCACAGACCTAGACCAAATTCTCCAAAAATTCATCTGGAATATAAAAGACCCCAAATAGCTGCAGCAATCCTGAGAAAGAAGAACAAAGTAGGTAGGATCTCAATACCACATATCAAGCTGTATGATAAAGCTACTGTTCTCAAAACTGCCTGGTGCTGGCACAAAAACATATAGATCAATGGAATAGAATAGAGAACCCAGAAATCAACTCAAACCACTATCCTCAATTAATATTTGATAAAAAGGCAGAAACATAGAATAGAGTCATGGCGGTCTCTTCAATAAATGGTGTTGGGAAAATTGGACAGATACATGCAAAAAAATGAAACTAAATCACCAACTTAACACCATACACAAAAATAAGCTCAAAATAGATAAAGATCTTAAACATAAGATGGGAAACCAGAAAAATCTTAGAGGAATCCACAGGCAGCAAAATCCCAGACATATGCTGAATCAATATTTTCACCAAAACAGCCCTTAGGGCAATGGAAACTAAAGAGAAAATAAACAAATAGGACTACATCAAAATAAAAAGCTTTTGCCCAGCAAAAGAACCATGAACAAAACAACAAGAAAGCCCTCTGCATGGCACAATGATGGCGAACCTTTTGAGCTCAACGTGTCAGCATTTTGAAAAACCCTAACTTAACTCTGGTGCCGTGTCACATATAAAAATTTTTTGATATTTGCAACCATAGTAAAACAAAAACTTACATTTTGATATTCATTTTATATATTTAAATGCCATTTAACAAAAATAAAACAACCAAAAAAATGAGTTCGCCTGTCACCTCTGACACGCGTGTCATAGGTTCGCCATCACTGGCATGGGATAATATATTTGCCAATGTTATCACCAATAAGAGTTTAACTCCTAACATTTGCAGGGAACTAATTCAACTTAAAAAAAAGAAAGATAAACAACCCAATCAAAAACTGGGCAAAGGACCTAAATAGATACTTTTCCAAAGAGGACATAAGGAAGGACAAGAGACATATGAAAATATGCTCAAAGTCACTAATCATCTGAGAAATGTGAATCAAAACAACAACACGGTACCATCTCACACCTGTCAGAATGGCTATCATCAACAAATGAACAAACGACAAGTGCTGGAGAGGATGTGGAGAAAAAGGAACCCTTGTGCATTGCTGTTGGGAATGCAAACTGGTGCAGCCACTGTGGAGAACAGTATGGAATTTCCTCAATAAACCAAAAATGGAACTCCCATTTGACCTAGAAAACCCACGTCTAGGAATATATCCCAAGAAACTAGAAACACCAATCTGAAAGGATATATGCACCCCTATGTTCATAGTGGCACAATTTACCATAGCTAAAATTTGGAAACAGCCTAAGTGTCCATCAGCAGATGAGTGGATTAAAAGCCTGTGTTACCTCTACACAATGGAATACTACATTTCTGTAAAAAAGAAGGAATTCTTACCATTTGCAACAGCCATGGATGGAACTGGAGATCATTATGCTAAGTGAAATAAGCCAGTCAGAGAAAGATAAATATCACATGATCTCACTCATATGGAATATAATGAACTACATAAACTGATGAACAAAAACAGATCCAGATACAGAGATACATCGATCAGACCATAAAACCTCAGAGGGAAGGTAGGGGCAGGTGGGGTAAGGGGGAGAGATCAACCAAAGGACTTGTGTGCATGCATATAAGCCTAACCAATGGACACAGACACCAGGGGGTGAGGGCATGAGTGGGGAATGGGGAGCAGTGGGGAGATAAGGACACATATGTTATACCTTAACTGATATAGAAAAAAAATCAATAGACTCTAAACAAAAAAACAATGATAATTTTAATGAAACCAAGAGATGTTTCCTTGAAAAGGTATATAAGATTAATAAACCTTTAACCAGACTCACAGAGAAAGGGAGAAAACCCAAATACATAAAATTTTAAAAAGTGAAAGACAAGTAACAACTGACACTACAGAAATACAAAGATTATTAGTAAATACTATGAAAATAATATGCCAATTAATTGGACAATATGGAAGAAATGAATAAATTCTTAGAAACACGCATGCTCCATGACTAAATCAACATGAAACAAAAAATCTGAACAGACTGATTACAGTCAAAAGCCCTAGACCAGTGGTTCTCAACCTTCCTAATGCCGCCACCCTTTAATACAGTTCCTCATGTTGTGGTGATCCCCAACCATAAAATTATTTTTGTTGCTACTTCATAACTATAATTTTGCTACTGTTATGAATCGTAATGTAAATATCTGATATGCAGGATGTATTTTCATTTTTACAAATTGAACATAATTAAAGCATAGTGATTAATCACAAAAACAATATGTACTTATATATGTGTTTTCCAATGTTCTTAGGCGACCCCTGTAAAAGGGTCATTTGACCCCCAAAGGGGTCATGACCCACGGTTGAGAACCGCTGCCCTAGACCATATAGGCATATATGCATAACCCATGGACACAGACAATAAGGCATGAATGCCTGAGGTGGAATGCAGGGATCTATATATACAAAAGCCTAAGCAACCAAATGACCAAATGAATGAATCACCAAATAACTGGTCAAATGGTCACTATGACATACATTGACCATCAGGGGCAGGTACTTAATGCTTCCAGAGCCAACATCCTGCAGCCCTCTCCCTGGCCATCTCCCATGGCCCCTCCCCCCACCTGGCCGAGCCCAATGGCCCTGATCAGAACCTCCCGTGGCCCCTTCCCCCTGCCGGCCATCCTCCCACCACCCCAATCAGCCCCAATTACGACCAGGCCAAGGGACCCCACCTGTGCACAAATTCATGCACTGGACCTCTAGTGGGATATAAGGGGTCAATGGGTGAAAAAGAAGGAACATACGTAATACTTTCAACAATAAAGACTTTTTTTTTTTTAAGTGCTGAACTGGATAAATTTTACCAATCATTCAAAAAAGAATTAACATTTATCTTTCTCAAATTATTCTAAAATATTCAAGTGAAGGGAAGTCACCCAAGCTCATTTTATAAGACCACCGTAATTTTAATTACAAAACCAGATGAGAAATAAAGAATATTATAGGCCAATATCCCTGAAATAAAAATATGTATAAATTCTCCAGAAAATATGAACACACTGAATTCAGTAATACATTAAAAATATCTGCAACATGCCCTAACCTGTTTGGCTCAGTGGATAGAGCATTGACCTGCGGACTGAAGGGTCCCAGGTTCGATTCCACTCAAGGGCGTGTACCTTGGTTGCAGGCACATCCCCAGTGGGGGATGTGCAGGATGCAGCTGATCGATGTTTCTAACTCTCTATCCCTCTCCCTTCCTCTCTGTAAAAAATCAATAACATATATTAAAAAAAATATCTGCAACATGATCAAGTGGGATTTTTTTCTGGGATGCAAGTTTGGTAAAATATTCACAAACCAATTAACATGATCCACCATATAAACAAAATGAGGTATAAAAATTATCATGATCATATCAATACATGCAGAAAAAAACACTTGATAAAATCCAGTACCTTTTTATGATAAAAAAATTCAAAAAAGTTGGACTAGAGAAACCATACCTCAACATAATAAAAGCCATATATGACAAATCCACAGCTAACATTTACTCAATATGAATAAAGTAAAAGTGTTTCTTTTTAGATCAGGAACAAGACAGGATACCCACTTTCACCACTCTTTTTCAACATAGTACTGGAAGTCCTAGCCACAGCTATCAGACAAGAGGAAGAATTAAAAGGCATCCAAAGTTGAAAGGAAGAAATGAAGCTCTCATTATTTGTAGATGACATGATACTGTATATAGAAAGCCCTAAGGACTACACCAAAAAAACACACCAAACTACTAGAAATGATAAATGAATTCAGTAAAGTAGTGAAATACAAAATTAAAATTTAGATATCAGTTTCATTTTTATATATCAACTAATGGCCCAGTGTACTATGGGGTTCCCTCAGCCCAGACATCACCCTCTCTAATCTGGGAACCCTGTGGGATCGGGCCTAAACAGGCAGTCGGACATCCTTCTTGCAATCTGGGACTGCTGGTTTCTAACACTCACTTGCCTGCCTGGCTGATCGCCCCTAGCTACCTCTGCCTGCCTTCCTAATTGCCCCTAACTGCCCTCCCCTGCCAGCCTGATCTCGCCCCCAACTGCCCTCCCCTGCCAGCCTGATCTCGCCCCCAACTGCCCTCCCCTGCTGGCCTGATTGCCCCTAACTGCCTCTGCCTCAGCCCCCACCACCATGGCTTTGTCTGGAAGGAAATCAGATGTCCATAAGATGGCCGGTCAACCCGGTCTAATTAGCATATTACCCTTTTAGTAGTATAGATAGATTATATCAGATAGGATGGCTTAAATGGGGAGGAAAGCCTTTTTCAGCAGGAGGAGATGCTCTTGGCAGACAAAAATACATAATCCCTATGTCTGGACTGATAGCCAGCCATATGCACTATATTACCAAATGGTCATTAAAAAATTGAACCTCTTTCTTACACCAAACATATGTTGCCTTTAAAACCCCTCCTCAGACCCCACCTTAGGTTTTGCCTTTGCAGTTCACCCAGATTAGGTTCTGATTGCTTGGTTTCTAAGCCAGTCAGCATCAAAAGCTCCACCTCCTAGGCAGCCATTGGCTCCTCACACTTCACCCAGATTAGGTTCTGATTGGTCAGTTTCTATGCCAGTCAGTCAAAAGCTCCGCCTCCTAGGCAGCCATTTAGAACTTGCACTTCACCCAGATTTGGTTCTGATTGGTTGGTTTCTATGCCAGTCAGTGTCTCCGGGCCTATATCTGGGCCTGGTCAAAGAGTCTGGGCTGATCAGCAGCCCCTGAGGAGGCCAGAAAGAAACAGAGTCATGGCTGCTGGCTAAGCTGGGAGAGAAAGAGAAAGGCATTGGCTGATCAACAGGTGCTATGGAGGCTGGAGATCAGACCCTGCATCTCTCTCTACAGGCCTCACTTTGGGCCTGATCTGCAGCTCTTTCAGCAGTCAGTGCTGGGTTGCTATGCTGGCACCAGCTGCAGTGAATGCTGGGTCACCATGGCAACCCAGCACTGACTTCCTGTTGGGTTGAGCCTTGGTCATTATGGACCCTGGCTCTTTATATATAGAGATAATGAAATGTGAGAAAGGGAAACTTAGAAAAAATACCATTTACAATTGCACCCCAAAAAAATAAAAGAAAAATAAATAAATTTAATTAGGTACGTTAAAGAACTGTACTTGAAAAACTATAAGGCACTGAGGAAAAAATAGAAGATAAAAATAAATGGAAACATAGTCCATGTTTATAGATAGGAAGAATTAACATTATTAATATGTCCATATTACCTAAAAATTATATTTATATAACACAATTTATATCAAACTACCAAAGGCATATTTTACAGAACTAGAGCAAATCATCCAAACATGTATATGGAACCACAAAAAAGCAAACAAACAGATAGTATTAGAAATATTGAGAAAGAACACAAACATTGGAGCTATCACACTGCCCAATACAAAACTGTACTACAAGGCCATAGTAATCAAAACAGCATGATACTGGCATAAAAAAAAGACATCTAAATGATGGAACAGAAGACAGAGCCCAGTAATAAGACCACATCTATATGTTCAATTAATATTTGACACAGGAGTCAAAAACATACAATTGGGTAAAGACAGTCTGTTCAATAAATGTTGCTGGGGGGTGGAGAAAATGGCGACCAGCAGTAAGGTAGGGAGGGAGAGAGTGTGAGAGCGCAAGGGAGTGACAGAGGAGTGTGTGGACGTGTGTGGTGTGTGTGTATGAGCTAGGGACAGTTAGATTCTGCAGGTCTTCTAAGAGGCTGCTAAACTGGGCAGTCTTAGGCAGCGGAGTCCCGGGCCCTGCGTGGACACTCCTAGGTGGCCAGCACAGGCACCGTGACCACGCCACCTTGGGAAACAGAGCTGCTTGAGACTAGGATCCTGGCCTCAGCACCACCCAGTCTGATCTCAGACACATACCAGGACCCCGCAGCCACTGGGGACAGAGACCTGTGACCACAGCTACAGACCTGTGGACACCAAAAGTTCAGAAATCCCCGCAGCAGATCCGTGAGTAACAGAGCCCATTCCCCCTTCCCTCAGGCTTGTGGGCAGTGCCAGAGTAACTAACTGATAGACCCAACCCTTGCCAGGGCCTCAGTGCTCCAGGAACTTTAGCCTGGAAGTGCGCGAGCACCTTGGAACTGATCCCATGTAGGGCCAGGTTCAGGAGTCCTGGGCTGGGAGTAAACGTGCGAACACCAGGAACTGGTCCTAAGCACACTGCCGGCTTCGGAGCCCTGGGCTGGGAGCAATCCCGCGAACACCAGGATCTGGTCCTGCTCGCACTGCCTGCTCCAGGAGCCCTGGGCTGGGAGCAATCACACCACGAGCCCCAGGAACTGATCCTACACACACTACCGGCTTCCGAGCCCTGGGCTGGGAGCAATAGCACGAACACCGGGAATTTGTCCCGCGTAGCACAGGCCCAGGGACCCCGATTCTCTGGGCAGGAGGCAGCACCAAGCACCAGTGACTTGACTGTGTTTCTTATCACCTGCGCCTGAGATCCTGATTCCCTGTGCATTCATACTAAGAGTCAGTGACTCCAATTCCTGGTGCAAGGGCACACAGGAACCCTGATTCTCAAAGCAAGATCACGCGAAGCAACAGAGACTCTGATACTGGATTCTTGGGGAACTCTGATTCCTGGCGCACTCTAGGGGGCTCTGGTTTTCAACACGTTTCAGGGGGGGGTCTCTTTTTCAGCACGGTGCAGGCAGTGTCCCTGATTCTAAGGGCGCATACGAGGCCACATTGAGTGCTGACAACACTGACTCTGAGCGAGCCTGGTTCCCACCAACCCACAACAACCACACATCTTAGTGTCAGAGCTCTTCAGTGACACTAGGGTGGCGGGAGGCTCCCACTGCACAATGCCCAGGCCCACGCAACTCGACGTTTGAACCATCGGGAGATAATCAGAATGAAGAGACGACACAACACCCAGAGGAAAGACAATGAGGAGTCGCCAAGAAAGGAAATTAATGAAGTTGAAGCATGCAACATGACAGAAAAAGAATTCAGAATAATGGTTGTACAATACATTCACCGGATGGATGAGAAAATCAACAACCTATGCAAGAATCAGGAAGAAATGAAAAGTGATATAGCTACAATCAAAAACACTATGGAAAGTTTCAACAGCAGACTAGAAGAAGCAGAGGACCGAATTAGTGAATTAGAAGATAAGGCAGAGAAACAAGCTCAATCTGAACAGCAACTGGAGAAAAACATTAAAAAGCAGGAGGAGAGCCTAAGGGAGCTTCGGGACAACATGAAACGAAGTACCATACGCATAATAGGGCTGCAAGAAGGACAAAAAGAGCAGCAAGGATTAGAAAATCTATTTGAAGAAATAATGTTAGAAAACTTCCCAGATATGGGGAAGAAAAAAGTTACACAAGTACAGAGAGTCCCAGGCAAGATGAACCCCAAAACACCCACACCAAGACACGTCGTAATAACGATGGCAAATGTACAAGACAAAGACAGAATCTTAAAGGCTGCAAGAGACAAACAGAGAGTTACCTACAAAGGATCCCCCATCAGATTATCAAATGATTTCTCAACAGAAACACATCAGGCCAGAAAAGAATGGACAGAAATTTACAAAGTGATGCAAAGCAAAGGGCTGAATCCAAGAATACTCTATCCAGCAAGGCTAGCATTCAAAATTGAAGGGGAAATAAGAAGCTTCACAGACAAAAAAAGGCTAAGGGAGTTTATCACCACCAAGCCAGCAATGCAAGAAATGCTAAAGGGACTGGTGTAAAAAGAAGAACTAAAAAGCCCAGGAAGAAAACAGCCACAAAAAAATAGAAATGGCTACAAACAAGTATCTTTCAATAATAACTTTAAACGTAAATGGACTAAATGGTCCAATCAAAAGACATCGAGTGGCTGAATGGATAAAAAAACAGGACCCATATATTTGCTGTCTACAAGAGACCCACCTCATTAGAAGGGACTCACACAGACTGAAAGTGAAGGGATGGAAAAATATCTTTCAGGCAAATGGAAAGGAAAAGAAAGCTGGGGTAGCAATACTTATATCAGACAAAATAGACCTCAAAGTGAAGGCCATAACAAGAAATAAGGAAGGCCACTTCATAATACTAAAGGGATCAATACAACAAGAGTATATAACCCTGATAAACATATATGCACCCAATGCAGGAGCACCCACATACATAAGAAAACTCCTGGAAGATATCAGGGGAGAGATTGACAACAATACAATCATAGTAAGGGACGTTAATACACCACTGACATCTCTGGATAAATCTGCTAGACAAAAACTCAGCAAAGAAACAGCAATCCTAAATGACTCATTAGATCAGATGGACTTAATTGACATCTTCAGAACACTTCACCCCAAAGCCACAAAATATCTGTTCTTCTCAAGTGCTCATGGGACATCTTCACAAATAGACCACATACTGGGTCACAAACAAAGTCTCCCAAAATTCAAGAAGATTGAAATCATACCAAGCATCTTCTCAGACCACAAGGGCATAATATTAGAAATAAACTACAATAAAAACAAATCAAAATACTCAATCACTTGAAAGCTGAATAGCATGTTATTAAATATTATTGGGTTACCAATGAGATCAAAGAAGAAATTAAAAACATCCTGGAATCTAATGATAATGAAAACACAACAATCAAAAAACCTTTGGGAAACAATGAAAGCAGTCCTGAGAGGGAAGTTTATAGCTCTACAGGCCTATCTCAAAAAACAAGAAAAAATGGTAGTAAATCAGCTAACCCTACAGCTCAAAGAATTAGAAAGAGAGCAACAGAAAAGCCCAGAGTGAGCAGAAGGAAGGAGATAATAAAGATTAGAGCAGAAATAAATGACATAGAGACCAAAAAAACAATACAGAAAATCAAAGAAACAAAGAGCTGGTTCTTTGAAAGGATAAACAAGATTGACAAACCTCTAGCCAGGCTCACCAAGAAGCAAAGAGAAAGGACCCAAATCAACAAAATCAGAAATGATAGAGGCGAAATAACAACAGATCCCACAGAAATACAAATGATAGTTAAAAATACAATGGACAACTCTACTCCAACAAATTAGACAACCTGGAGGAAATGGACATATTCCTAGAAAAATACAACATTCCAAAACTCAATCAGGAAGAATCTAAAAATCTCAGTAGGCCAATAACTATGGAAGAAATTGAGGCAGTCATCAAAAAGCTTCCAGCAAACAAAAGCCCAGGACCAGACGGCTTCACAGGGGAGTTTTACCAAACATTCAAGGAAGAACTAAAACCTATCCTCCTCAGACTACTACAAAAAATCCAAGAGGAAGGAACACTTCCAAGCTCATTCCATGAAGCCAGCATCACCCTAATACCAAAACCAGGTAAAGACAACACAATGAAAGACAATTACAGGCCAATATCCGTCATGAACATAGATACCAAAATCCTCAACAAAATCTTAGCAAATCGGATCCAGTAGTACATCAGAAAGATCATACACCATGACCAAGTAGGATTTATCCCAGGGATGCAAGGATGGTAAAATATCCGCATATCAATAAATGTGATACATCACATAAACAAATTGAAAGAAAAAACCACACAGTGATATCAATTGATGCAGAAAAAGCGTTTGACAAAATCCAACATCCATTTTTGATAAAAACTCTCAGCAAGGTGGGAATTGAAGGATCATACCTCAACATAATAAAAGCCATATGTTACAAACCCACAGCCAACATCATACTCCATGGACAAAAACTAACACCATTTCCCCTAAGAACAGGAACAAGACAGGGATGCCCACTCTCACCACTCCTGTTCGACATAGTACTGGAAGTATTAGCCATTGCAATTAGACAAGAAGAAGAAATAAAAGGCATCCAAATTGGCAAAGAAGAAGTAAAACTGTCCTTATTTGCAGATGACATGTTATTATACTTAAAAAACCCTAAAGACTCCATCAATAAACTATTAGACTTAATAAAAGAATTCGGCAATATAGCAGGATACAAAGTTAACGCCAAGAAATCTATGGCATTTCTATACACCAATAGTGAATGTGCAGAAAGAGAGACTAAAAAAGCAATCCCACTTACCATCGAACCAAAAAAATTAAGCTACCTAGGAATAAACTTAACTAAAGAGGTAAAAGACCTCTACTCAGAAAACTACAGGACGTTGAAAAAAGAGATAGAGGAAGACATAAAGAGATGGAAGAACATACCATAGTACATCTACACGATGGAATACTATGCTGCTGTAAAAAAGAAGGAACTCTTAGCATTTGCAACAGCATGGATGGAACTGGAGAGCATTATGCTAAGTGAAATAAGCCAGTAAATAAAGGAACAATACCACATGATCTCACTCATTTCTGGATAATAAAGACCATTATAAACTTATGAACAAAAATAGATACAGAGGCAGAGCTGCTCGAACAGACTGTCAAACTACAGCAGAAAGGCCGGGGAGGGTGGGAGGGCAGGAGTAGGGTGGGTAAGAGGTCAACCGAAGTACTTGTATGCATGCATATAAGCATAACCAATGGACATAAGACACTTGGGGGTAGGGGAGGCCAGGGGATTGTCAAGGGCGGGGAAAAAAACGGAGACATATGTAATACTCTTTGTAATACTTTAAGCAATAAAAAATAAATTAATTAATTTAAAAAAAATAAATGTTGCTGGGAAAATTGGACAGATATATGGAAAAATGAAACTTGATCACTGATTTTTTTATTATATAAGAATAAACTAAAAATGGATAAAAGATGTAAAATGTAAGATTCAAAACCATAAAATTCCTGGAAGAATACATAGACAGTAAATCTCAGATATTTCTTGTAGCAATATTTTATTCTGATATATCTCCTTGGGTAAGGGAAAGAAAAGAAAATATAAACAAATGGGGTTACATCAAACTAAAATACTTTTACAATGCAAAGGAAAGCATGAAAAAGTGAAAATACAACCTGATAAATGGGATAATATATTGCCAATGACACATATGATAAGGGTTTAATATCCAAAATTTATAAAGAACTCATACTATCAACACAAAAAATAATCAATATGAAAAATGGACAGAGGATCTGAACAGACAGTTTTCTATAGAGGACATACAGGTATCCAATAGACATATGAATAGATGCTCAACATCACTAATCATCAGGGAAATGCAAATTAAAACCACAATGAGATATCACTTCACAACTGTCAGAATGGCTATCACCAATAAATCCACAAATTTCAAGTGTTGGTGAAGATGTGAAAAAAGGGAACCCTAGTGTATTGTTGATGGGAATGCAGATTGGTAGACCCACTATGAAAAACTGTATAGGGTTTCATAAAAAAATTTAAAATGGGGACCTGACTTATGACCCAGTCATTTCACTTTTGGTGCTTTATCAAAAGAAACCCAAAACAGTAATTTGAAGGAATATATGCACCCCTGTATTTGTTGAAGCATTATTTATAATAGCCAATAGGCTGCCCTATTAAAGCAACCCAGGTGCCCAGAAGTAGACACATGGATAAAAAAAAAGTGGTGGTACGTATATACATGGATATTAGCCATAAAAAAATGAAACCTTACCATTTGTAACAGTATGAATGGACTTAGAGGGTATTATGCTCAGTGAAATAAGTCAATCAGAAAAAGACAAAGACTATATGATTTCACTTATACCAGGCATGTGGAATGGAAAGAACAATATAAGCAAACAAAACAGAAACATACTCATAGATACATAGAGAGGTCTGGTTGTTGCCAGAGGAAAGGGTTGTGTTGGTGGGGTGGGGGGGGTGGTGGGGGGGTAGGACAATGGGTGAAAGAAATGAAGGGACAAGAAATACAAATTGATAGGTACAAACTAGTCACATGGAAGTAAGTAAAGCATAGGAAATATATCAATAATATTATGATAACTATGTTAGGTTCAAAATAGGTTACTGGAACTATCAAGGGGAACACTATGTAAAGTATATGATTGTCTAACCACTAAGCTGCACACCCAAAAGCAATCTATACAGTATATATATAAAAGCCTAAGCAACTGATCAAACGAATGACCGATCAACTGTTCGACCATGATGCACACTGACCACCAGGGGCAGATGCTCAATGCAAGAGCTTCCCCCTGGTGGTTGGTGCATTCTCAGAGCCAACCTCCAACAGCCCCTCCCCCCGGCCACCTCTTATGGCCCCTCCCCCCTGGCTGGCCAGCCCGATGGCCCCAATCGCAGCAGCCAACCTCCTGCAGCCCCTCCCCCTGGCCAGTCAACATCCCATAGTCTCTCCCTCCAGCTGGCCAGCCCAGATGACCCTGATTAGGACCACCAGCCAAACTCCTGTGTCCCCACCTCCTGCTGGCTGGCTCAGATGGCCCTGATCAGAACCTCCCGTGGCCCCTCCCCCTGTCAGCCAACCTTTCGCTGCCCCAATCAGCTCGATCGCTGGCCAGGCCAAGGGACTCTGCCTGTGCATGAATTTGTGCACCGGGCCTCTAGTACATAATAAAAAAATAACTGGCTTTTAACTCATACACACCTGGATTTGTATTCTAGCTCTTCTATTTCCTAGCTGTGTGATATTTGAAAATTACTTAAAAGCTTCCAAACTTCAGTTTTTTGAGTCTGTAAAATGGAATTAATATCACCTAATTCTCATAATTTGTTTGCATATAATTCACATAGTATAACAATATGTATCATCCATAGTTTTTACTCTCATTCTGTATCTTTTTTCTCTATATCCTCCCATAATACTAGGGCATTCAATAAATGATACTTGCATATTGAAAATAATTTTACATGGGTAAATAAAAAAGCTATCTATATATATAAAAGCCTAAGTGACCATCCAACCATCCAACCATTTGACAATTTGACTATTCACCATAACATGCACTGACCATCAGGGAGCAATGCTCAATGCACATGCATGGAAACATGGAACAGACTGATGAATCTCAGAGGGAAGGAGGGATGGGGGAGAGTGGGAAGAGATTAACCTAAGATCGTGTATGCATACTAGAGGCCCGAGGCTCAGATTCGTGCAGCATCCGTGAGGTCCATTGGCCTGGCCTGTGGGGATTGGGCCAAACCTGTCTCTCTGCCATCCCCTGAGGGGTCCCAGATTGCCAGAGGGTGCAGGCACACTGAGGGACCCCACTGATGCACGAATCCATACACCAGGCCTCTAGTATAAAAATGATATATTTACTATGGAGGGAATGCCTACATCAGAAGTCACAAATTAAAGCATTTAGGTAGCAAAAATCCCACAGACACTGCCCCCCTGCCACATACATTAGACTTGATATTTGTTTGCCAACTTTCACAACTTAAAAGGGTTCACAAAAGTATCTGCACTTCTAGCTTCTTGAATATCAGAAAATCTGGCAACAATGGATTCAAGAACTAACTTAGTAATCAGTGGAGCTGAGAAATAGTGACTGTCTTTGGTAGACACAAGTATTTGGGCCCTCTACAGTATCCAACACTCTCTATTGTTTTCTCAAGACTAGGTTCACTATACTCATGTGCATTACCTACAAGGTCTCTGTTTGTGTTTATAATCACCCCCAATTTAATTCATTAAGCTAAAATTAACCAAGGAAAAATTCTTTCCTCTATATTAAGAAATTGAAGTGGAAATTTAGGCTTAGGACTATTCATTCATATCCTGGTTATATTATATTCCTTACTAATCCAATAGAAACATAATATATTAAAATGTTTAACTAAAAATTATTTACAAGTTAATACAAACACCAGAATGTTGACTGAATTATCTTCCCTATCTGGAAGTTGTAATGTCCTTTCATTAGCTAAAAATAGTCTCTAATGTTAGTTAAAATAAAGCTCCTTTTTACTGACAAAGAAGTTGAATTTTCCCACTTCCATAGGTTCTCTGCATTATTTCATATCAGAATTCAATATTTTTCAGTATCCCTCATTTGGTATAAGTAATGAATTAAATCAATGTTGACCATGGTAAGAGTGGCGAAGGAAGGAAGGAAGGAAGGAAGGAAGGAAGGAAGGAAGGAAGGAAGGAAGGAAGGAAGGAAGGAAAAAAGACAGGGTGGGAGTGAGGAAGGAAGAAAGAAGTAAGTCAGGGAGTTAAGGAGAGAAAGAGAGAAAAAGGACAATTCTTGTGTATAGGAGGAGGACAAGAGGGGATGAGGAACAGAAGATGATGGGAGTCAATGGCTAACAGATATGGCTTATCCAACACTATTTAGTAATTAAAGTAATTTTATTTATTATACATATACACTATAATGTATATAATATCATTTGAATAAAATTTTCTATTAACATCTATGTATATATTTGCATAGAAGGTTTCTAGAAATGTGTTCACTAAATGCTAGTGGTTATATCGAGTTAAGATTTGGGGTTGTTGCCCAGGTAGCATGGCTCAGTGGTTGAGTATCAACCTATGAACCAGGAGGTCACAGTTCGATTCCTGGTCAGGGCACATGCCCGGGTTGTAGGCTCAATCCCCAGTGTGGGGTGTGCAGGACGCAGCCGATTGGTGATTCTCTCTCATCATTGATGTTTCTATCTCTCCCTCTCCCTTCCTCTCTGAAATCAATAAAAATATATTTTTTAAAAAAGATTTGGGGTTGTTGGGGCTGTCTTATTTACACTACATTATTTGATTGTTATAATAAACATTTATAAATTTTCAGAAATCAATTCATTTACTTTAAACTTTTATTTTTCATTTACAGTTTACATTTAATGTTATATTGTATTAGTTTCAGGTGTACAGTGTAGTAGTGAGACAATCATACTTTACAAAGTAGTCTCCCCCACCCCATTATTTCAAATACCCAACTGGCACCATACATAGTTATTACAATGTTATTGACTATACTTCTTGGGCTGTACTTTATATCCCCATAACTGAAGTCAGCAGGTCAACTGTCCAGTTTTCTGGTTGGTACAAACGCTCGATCACTGTATCAGACAATAAAAGTGGAGGAAAATATCTTCCTGCCTTCCTAAGACTTCCAAAGTTTGCTGGTTCAGGAACTTTCAGATTGCAGCTTCATTGCCCTTAAGTTACTAGAATTTCACTTTACTAGTAGTTGCAGCAATTATTTTTCAATCTTAGTTTTCCCAATTTTCTGGAACTCATTTTAGTTAGCTTTTTCAATTAATATTTTAGTAGGAACTAGGAGAGGCATATTAAGTTCTGCTTATCCAGATGTCCTTTTAAACTTTGTGAAAATTATTTAAATTTTACTCTATAACCCAGAGGACAGAATAGTTGTGAACATATTGATAGAAAGATAGGAATATAATTACTGTTTAAAAACTAGGTCTATGGGGCAAGGATGTATCAGCTGCAATTATATAGTCTTTTAGCAAACCAGGAGGCTTTTCCCATTATTACCTGCTTGTTTCACTCAAATAGAAGTTCTGTGTCAAAGACTGTTAACCTGCTTTGGGAGAAAGGAAGGACAAACATAGTGCTCCTATCTCCAAAGCCTAGAAGGTTAGTCTGTTAGAACTTCTTTCAAAAGGAAGGTTTATCTTTGTAAATCACTTAGCAAAATACTTAGGCATCACATTACCTGCCTCCAGAACATGGGGAAATAATCAGAAAAAATTCAGGTTATTGTAAACTTAGCTTTGAATATTACAGCCAACTCCCTTCCAGCCCTCCAACCTGGCTTGTTACAGCAGACTCCGACATCTTGCACCTGAACATAATTAGACTACATGACAATAAAATTAACCAGAACAAGAAAAAGCTATCAAAAATAGGAAAACAATCATTCTGAGGAGATAGTTACTTTCAAATCAATGAGGAGAACGAGAGAGAGAGAGAGAGAGAGAGAGAGAGAGAGAGAGAGAGAGAGAGAGAGGAGTTATTTGAATTGGCAAAAAGCGTTAGGTGAAAAGATTTTCTAAAATGATTTGTAGTATCGGTTCATTATTTACTTTTACTTTACTAATGAAACTTAAAGAAATCACCAGCTTTGTTTTTCACTTAGAACTAAGGCCATATCATTGTACTTTCAGAGATATATGACAGCATGAATTTATTACTGCAAAACAGTCACTCATCACAAATATTAAAACATTCCATTTTTACCCTGTATTGGGTATCCTGTATCTCTCAAAAATGAAGTTATTTAGTTGCATGATATTTGAAGAAAGGAATAAACTATTTTGGCTTGACCAAATATTTAATAAGACTACCGTATTAAATATAAAAGTACTGCACAATAATGTTAAAGTATTTCACAAGACATGGTTAAACTTCGTTGAAAAGAAGAATCAAAACCAAAATTCAGGAAAACAGCCAAGCCTTTGAAACACAATTACAGCTATCATGCTTATTTTAGAGCAGGATGCCCTTCAGGACTGTAACCAAATTCTGAGACTCAATGATTTTTCCTGAAGGAATAGACTGCTACAGAGAGCGATAATAGTGCCCTGGGATCTAACAGAGGGAAAACGCAAATAGGCCTGGATCCAAGACTAGCCAGATAAAGATTCTTATCTAGAGCTTTTGTCACAGTAGAAGCCTTGTGAAAAACCTGTTTAGTTTTTGAAAATAAATTTTGTCTGTATGTTCTGAACAGTGTCTTGACACATTTCTTTTAAGTGAAAAATTTTAAAAAATATCACCCCAGTTTTACTTTAATGGAAAAATTGGCAAAACCCTGGAGCCCCCAACCCATTGTGAATTATAAGAAAAAATTAGTCAACTTTCTCTCATTCGTGATAACAGAAGACAGGAAAAATTAATTCTAAATGCTTTTCCTACTTATCTAGTAAGGAGCCAGTGAATTATCTGAGTTGACTTAGCCCTTCTGAGATAGATATTAATGGTAATGAAAATTTTAAAAAATGAATAATGAACTCTGATCACATAAACCACACTTTAATGCACTAGAGGGAAAGTGTGTGTATACATATGTATAAAGCACTGATATTAAAATTAGAACATATTTTACATAATCTCAAATAGTGATTTCTCAGCAAGTCAATGTGAGAGGCAGTGGGCCATATCCATTCACGTGTAACGTCAAAAGCCTCCATAATACCAGAACTGTACTCTACACACCAAACTCATTTGATTTAGGCTTGTAAACTGAAAGTGTACATTGTGGGATGCAAGAATTTGAAGTATAACAAGTAAAGGCACTATTGTCATTCTTTCTTACAACTTTATGCCCAGTAATATTTGTAATTCACTATAACTTATGTCAGTGTAATGCAGTTAGTGACTTATAGTCTATGAAGTACCCTTTTTCTTTTACACTGTCTGCCATCATTAAACATGGAATACAACAATCCTGTCCATGCAAGACCAGTGTTTCTACCAACAGTGCACACTTCATTGCCTTATACCCATGTCAAGAAAGAAATTATTCTGATTCTAATGTTATTTATCATTTAAATCTATGACTTGGGCAACAGAAGAGAAAACAGACTGTTGTGCTTTCTGTTTACCCAAACCTGTGCAGGTCAAACAAACCTATCTACTTTAAACTATAAATGACCTCAGGAATCTTGAGACTGAATTAAAGACCTGAAAGTAAAAACCAAACAAACAAACACAAAGAGAGAGAGAGGGGGAGAGAGAGAGAGAGAGAGAGAGAGAGAGAGAGAGAGAGAGAGAGAGAGACCAAATACACCAGGGCAAAGTTAATAGAGTGACATACCAAAAAAAAAGAAAAATGAACAGCACAGCTTATCTTTCTTCTCTTTCTCCTGATCACCCAGCATCCCTCAGATTTTCCATTCCTATTAGCTTACCTACTGTCCCCATTTTCAAATTTATTTTAGATGTGTAATGTTCGATGAGCCATGTTTTAAGTTCTCTGCACAGTGCCTTAAGCTTTTAGGGATGAAAACAATATATAAATCTAACAATAAATAAATAATAAATAAGAGAAATAACTGGCTATATGTGAGTGGGTCTAAAAAAAGATCTATGGAGCCTGGTGATAAATAGAGGCTGAAAATAAGTCAACCATGTAGTGTTACTGTTAGTAAAGCCTACCAAGTGCTGGGAGGCAGAAATGAAAATGGAGTTGTAATGCAACAACCAAGTCCTAAAGGCACCTTGCAAATGAGTCTGTAGCTAAAAGGTGACAGCTAATGGGGTATTATCCACTGGCTGAGCATCCTAACACCAGTATTATATATTTTTTCATAACAAATGAATTGGGCAACTCCAACACAGAAACCTACTAAAATTGAAATCACTAAGTTTGTAATTAAGCAGATAGGCAAATGACAAAAAGAATATGCAATGAATACCTTTTATGTAGCAGAAACTTTACAGGGTGTGGTAAAAGAAGGGTTATAGTTGTTCATGTGAAAAAGAATACAATAAATAATAATGCAAGAATAAACTCTGTTTCTTGTACTCAAAACTGTAAACCTACTTTTGCCTGACACTGTATATGAAGTTTTTTATTTAATTTTCACAATAATCATATGAGGAAGGTATTATCATCCTCACTGAATTAATAAAATTGAGATACAGGGAAGATAAGTCTCTTGCTTTAGTTCATACAACAAGCAAGTCACTGAGACACAACTCAATCTACAGTGTGTCTAATTTAAAAGCCTATGGCTTTTCACCACAACATGACAGCCTAAGAGTGGTTTACTGAATTTTAGGAACAAAAGTGGCCCTTCCTGAAGATAGTAAAGTAAAAACTCCTGAAAATCTGTTTTTTCATAAGAGCACTAAAACACAGGCAAAACTGGTTAACTTTTTCAGCACAATGGAAATTAACCAAAGGTTTGAAACAATCTAAGGAGGGTTTATTCAAGAAAAGAAGCTGAATTTCAATAGGAACAATGAGTATTATGGAATTTCAACTTTCTCTATTTTTATTCTCTCCAGCTCTGAGGCAACATTGAAAACTGGCAGCCTCAAAATGACTGAAATTGTGGAAACCAGCAGCTCAGTAAACACAGGAAGGGGAAAATGGGTTTGTAGCACCTAAAGCCCTATTTCCTTTGTTGATTTGTTGATGATAGCCATTCCGACAGGTATGACATGGTACCGCATTGTCATTTTGATTTGCATCTCTCAGATGATTAGTGACTTTGAGCATGTTTTCATGTGTCTCTTGGACTTTCTTCTGTCTTCTTTCAAAAAGTATCTATTTAGGTCTGTTGCCCATTTTTTGATTGAGTTGTTTATTTTCCTTTTATAAAGTTGTATGAGTTCCCAGTAAATGTTGGAGATTAAACCCTTATCAGTGATAACATTTGCAAATATGTTCTCCCATGCAGTGGGTTTTCTTGTTGTTTTGTTGATTGTTTCTTTTGCTGTGCAGAAGCTTTTTATTTTGATGTAGTCCCATTTGTTTATTTTACCTTTAGTTTCCATTGCCCTGGGAATGGTATTGGTGAAGAAATTGCTTTGGCATATGTCTGAGATTTTGCTGCCTGTGGATTCCTCTAGTATTTTTATGGTTTTCCATCTTATATTTAAGTCCTTTATCCATTTTGAGTTTATTTTTGTGTATGGTGTAAGGTGGTGGTCTAGTTTCATTTTTTTTGCATGTATCTGTCCAATTTTCCCAACACCATTTATTGAAGAGGCTGTCTTGACTCCATTGTATGTTCATGCCTCCTTTGTTGAATATTAATTGAGCATAGTGGATTGGGTCGATTTCTGGGTTCTCTATTCTATTCCATTGATCTTTATGTCTGTTCTTGTGCCAGTAGCAGGCAGTTTTGAGAACAGTGGCTTTGTAATACAGCTTGATATCTGGTATTGAGATCCCACCTACTTTGTTCTTCTTTCTCAGGATTACTGCAGCTATTCGGGGTCTTTTTTTGATTCCATATAAACTTTTTAAAAGTTTGTTCTAGGTCTGTGAAATATGCTGTTGGTAAACGACAAGTGCTGGCGAGGATGTGTAGAACAAGGAACCCTCGTGCACTGCTGGTGGGAATGCAGACTGCTGCAGCCGCTGTGGAAAAGGTATGGAGTTTCCTCAAAAAACTAAAAATGGAACTCCCATTTGACCCAGTGATCCCACTTCTAGGAATATATCCCAAGAAACTAGAAACACCAATTAGAAAGGCTACATGCACCCCTATGTTCATAGCAGCACAATTCACCATAGCTAAGATTTGGAAACAGCCTAAGTGCCCATCAGCAGATGAGTGGATTAAAAAACTGTGGTACATCGACACAATGGAATACTATGCTGTGGTAAAAAAAGGAGTTCTTACCATTTGCAACAGCATAGATGGAACTGGAGAGCATTATGCTAAGTGAAATAAGCCAGTCAGAGAAAGATATCACATGATCACTCATTTATGGAATATAATGAACAGCATAAACTGATAAACAAAACCAGCAACAGCTGCAGAGACAGAGAAGCATGGATCAGACCGTTAAACCTCAGAGGGAAGGTAAGGGAGGGTGAGGGTAAGCAGGGAGAGATCAACCAAAGGACTTATATACAAGCATATAGGCCTAACCAATGGACACAGACAGTAGGGGGGGTGAGGGCCTGAGTGGGGGTAATGGGGCTAATGTGGGGATAAAAACACATATGTAATAACTTAATCAATAAAGAAATAAAAAAACCCTATCTCTGGAGACTCCCTAAAAAGTTCCATTCCCAAGGCTGTCTTTATTTGATCTGAATCAGAGCTCACTCTATGCAAAAATCCCTATTCTCATAAAAAATAGTCATTAGCAATTGTTTAACATTGAAGCTGTCTGAGGTAGCAATATCAACTGGGGGTAACAACAGTATGGCATAAAACTAACAAAAGAAAAAAACTTAGAGTATAATATCACTTGGGGCTTTAGTAAACCTTCGATATACTCCTATGAATCTAGAAGGCCACATGCATGTTCAGGGCTGTGTGTAATCCCTGGAAAAACAATGAGATGGCCCTAATCTTTGATATTTGTTTAACATTGATAGTCTGTGCAAGCAGGGCACATGCTCCCAAACCACATACAGAGCTCCTTGGCAAAGGTGGGGAGACATATTGGTTTAAGGCACTTAAGAGAATCTCTGGCCCTAACTGGTTTGGCTTGTGGATGGAGCATCAGTCTGTGAACTGGAAGGTCCCAGGTTTGATTCCAGTCAAGGGCATGTACCTCGGTTGCGGGCACATCCCCAGTAGATGTGCAGAAGGCAGCTGATCAATGTTTCTCTCCCATCGATGTTTCTAACTCTCTATTCCTCTCCTTTCCTCTCTGTGAAAAATCAATAAAATATATTAAAACAAAAGAAAGAAAATCTCTGTCCAGTCATTAGGTGATCATTAAAATAACCAAGGAGAGTCATTAGTGATCATGCATAATAAAAATTAATTCAGAAAAGTACTAAATTATCAAACAGCATCGATAATAAACAACAACAATAAAATCCCTAGAGCAAGGGCAAATCAAATTTTCAGAGTTATCACTTTATCTATTGATCTTGTATTTTTTTTAGTCTCTTTGTCATTTATTTCTACTCTCATCTTTATTTCCTTCCTTCTACATACCCTGTGCTTCTCTTGTAATTCTCTTTCTAATTCTTTAAGTTGTCAGTTAGATAGTTTATTAATTTTTTTCTTATTTTTTGAGGTAGGCCTGTAGTGCTTTGAACTTCCTTCTCAGGACTGCTTTCAGTGTGCCCCATAGATTTTGGGTTGTTGTGTGTTCATTTGCATTTGTTTCCAGGAAGATTTTCCTTTTTTTCTTGATCTCATTGGTAACCCATTCAATGTTTAATAACATGTTATTTAGCCTCTATGTGTTTGAATGTTTTTCAGTGTTTTTACTGTAAGTTGATTCCTAACTTCATGTCTGGGTCTAGAAACATGTCAGGTAAAGACTCAAAGCATCCATAGTTCTGCCTCAGCCTGCAGTCTGATTGTTGTTCTAAGTCTCTTAATAATCCACAGGCTATAGACTAAAGCAGTGATGGCGAACCTATGACATGCTTGTCAGAGGTGACACGTGAACTCATTTTTTTGGTTGATTTTTCTTTGTTAAATGGCATTTAAACATATAAAATAAATATCAAAAATATAAGTCTTTGTTTTACTATGGTTGCAAATATCAAAAAATTTCTATACGTGACATGGCACCAGAGTAAAGTTAGGGTTTTTCAAAATGCTGACACGCTGAGCTCAAAAGGTTCGCCATCACTGGACTACAGCATGGTGTAGAGTTCACAGAATGGGGCTAGAGGTTTTCCAATTGGATGAGCCAATTGCTTTTC
This sequence comes from Myotis nattereri, assembly GCF_964212035.1. Taxonomy (NCBI): domain Eukaryota; kingdom Metazoa; phylum Chordata; class Mammalia; order Chiroptera; family Vespertilionidae; genus Myotis; species Myotis nattereri. The sequence goes on from NC_138078.1 coordinate 90,144,986, forward strand.
CTCCAGGCAAAAGTTGCTTGGATGATAAAGTTCTGCCTGAGAAAGATGTCCTCAGCACCGGAAACTGGGGTGGCTGCTTTCTGACCTCTGACCCCAGGGCCCCCTACCCTGTATTCTCCTTACACTGCTCTAGTACACTCTAACCTTCCTCTTCTGAAGCCCAAGGTGAGTGGCTGTACATGAAATTTTGTGCGTTGGCCCTTTAAGAGGGTGCCTGCATTTCCAGCCATCTCTCCCTGGCAGACAGCAACCCCATTGCTTTTCACAACCAGATGCTATCTGGGCATCTTTCTTGGTTCTAGTGCTCTGGGCTGGGAAGCATATCCTGGGGTTTAGACCCCAGAGTTCTCAGTGGGAACTCCCCACAGCTGAAGTATCCCTCCAGGTCTTCAACTGCTATCTTTGAGAGCCCAGCCAGCCCTCTTGTGCTTTTGCACTTCCTACCAGTCTCTATGTGGTCTCTGCTTTACATCCATGGTTATAAAGATTCTCTCCAGCTAGTTTGCAGTTGATTATTCAGGATGGTTTTTCTATATTTTAGCTGTAATTCCTGTTTGGTCCTGGGAGAATGTCATTATAACTTCCACTTAACCACCACCATTTTGGAAACATACTGGAGCCTTGATTTTTTTCATTTAATATATGATCCAGACAGTCCATTTCTAAGTATTACACAATGGAAATGAAGGTATATGTCCATAAGAAAACTTGAATGAGAATGGTTATAACAACTTTATTTGTAATATAGCTCTGAAGCACAGGAAAACCACAGTATCAGTAGGGTTTCATTCTTTGTAGAGGCTTCAGGGAAGTATTTGTTCCTAGTCATTTTCAGAAATTGGAGGTTGCCTATATTCCCCGGTCCATGGCTCCTTCCTAGAACCACTCTAACCCCTTGAGTCCTCACTCTTACACTTAACCCCATGATCTATTTTAAATGCTTACTTTTAAACAAAAAGTTATGACACATGCAAAGAATGATGTTATAAAATCAATCAATGGAACTGTCTCAGGAAAGCCAAAACCTTGAAATTGCTGTACTGAGACTTTAAATCCACTTTCTTAAAGAAACCATGAACAAAGAATTAAAGAATAGTATGAGAACAACATCTCACCAAATAAAGAATACTAATAAGAGGAAGAAATTATAAAAAATAAATGGAAATATCAAAATTAAGAAATACTATAACTAAAACAAAAATTCACTTAGAACTCTCATATTCTATGGATTTGAAGTCCATAGAAAATTCTACCCAACAACAGAAGAATACATATTCTCTACAAGTGTACGTGTAACTTTTTCCAGAAAAAAAAAAATATATAAGGCCTTAAGGCAATTCTAAATAAATTTAATAGAACTATTGAAAGGATAAAAAAAAGTATGATCTGAGACTACGATAAAAAGAAATTGTAAATCAACCAAAAAAAATTTGGGAAAATTTTAATATGTGGAAATTAAACTATACTCCTAACTAGACAATAAGTCAAAGAAGAAATCACAAGGAAATCAGAAATTTTTTGAAATTAATGAAAACAAAAATACAACATACTAAAACATTTTTGATGCATCTAAATAGAGCTCAGAGAAAACTCATAACTGTAAACACCAGTATTTAAGGAAAATATATCAAATAAATAACATAACTGTTCACCTTAAGGAACTGGGAAATAAAAAATAATTAAAAGCAAAGCCAACAGTAAAAAGTAAATAATAAAGATTAAAGATTGAATAAATGAAATAGAGAATGGTAAAACATCAGAGAAAAATCATATGACCAAAATTGGTTCTGTATAAACAAAAACAAAATTGAAAAAAACTTTAGCTAGATTGACCCAAAGACTACAAAACAGACTTGAATTTTGAAAAGCAGGACTGTAAGAAGAGGCATCATTACTGACTTTAAGGATTATAAGCAAATAATATGAGCAATTTTACACCAATAAACTAGATAGGCTAAATGAAATAGGTAAAATTCCTATAAAGACAAATTACCAAAACTCACATAATAAGAAATACCCAAGCCAGTTTGCTCAGTGGATAGAGCTCAGTTACAGGTTCGATCCCTGGCCTTGGTTGGGTTGTGTGTGGGAAACAACCAATTGATGTGTCTCACATCAATGTTTCTCTCTGTGTGTCTCTCACCCTCCCTTCCACTCTTTCTAAAAATCAATGGAAAAATGTCCTCAGGTGAGGATTAACAAAAAAATGAATAGAACATAGTGTCAATAATAAAAATATAATAAAAGAAATGGAACATATATAAACTTATAATACATAAAGAGATTAAGTTAATGATAATAATAATAGTAAACTTTCTACAAAGGAAAGGCAAAACCCAACTGGGTTCACTAGAGAATTCGCAAAATATGTAAGGAAAAGTTAACATCATTACTTCACAAACACTTTGAGAAATTGGAAGAGAAGGAGCCAATTTCCAATGCATTCTATGAGACCAGTATTACCCTGATACCAAAAAACAGATGGAGACATCACAAGAACTAAAAATGAAAACTATAGAATAATATGCCTTAGGAATATAGACACAAAAATCCTTAACAAAATATTAGCAAGTGAAACCAGCAACATGTAAAAAGGGTTATAGTATATCATAACCAAGTGAGAAATATCTCAGGAATACATCAGTTTAACATGTGAAAAGTCAATCAATGTAGAAAACCATATTAGTTGAATGAAGGACAAGAATCACATGAGAACCTAAGGAGAATAATGAAATCATTTGACAAGATTCAATATAGTTGCATGATAAAAACACTGAAAGATATAGGAATGCAAGAGATTATCCTTAACCTGATGAAAACCATATACAAAAAGCCCACAGCTAACATAATGCTTAATGTCAAAGGACAAAATGCTTTCCTCCTAAGATTGAAAACAATACGAAGATTCTTGCCACTTTTATTCAACATTTCAGTGCAGGTTCTAGCCTGGCCAATTAGGGAAGAAAAAGGACTAAAAGATATTCATACTAGAAAGGAAAATGTAAAATTATCATTATTTGATGATGACATGACTTATATTTAGAAAATACTATGGAATCCATAAAAATAACCCTATTAGAATGAATAAACTAGTTGATCAAGGAAAATAAATAAATAACAATTAAAATTATTTGTATTTATATATAATTAAGAACAATGAAAATTAAATTAATAAGCAATTCTACTTATAGTAGCAACAAAACCAAAATACTTAGAAATAATTTTTTAAAGTGTAAGAGTGATACCCTGAAAACTAAAAACATCATTGAAAGATATTAAAGATCTAAGTAAATAAAAATATACCCCATCATCATAATTGGAAGCCTTAATACCTGTATGAATAAGATGGAAGTATCCCCAAATGATCTATAGAGCCATCAAAATCTCAGATGGCCCTGGATGCTGTGGCTCAGTTCCTTGGAGCATCATTGTGTACACTGAAAAGTCAAGGGTTCAATTCCCAATTAGGACATATATCCAGGCTTCAGGTTTGATCTTTAGTTGAGGCATATCTGGGTTGCATACAGGATCAAAGTTTGTCTCTCTCTCCATCTCCCTTTCTCTCTCTCTAAAATATATAAAAACATATCTTTGGTTGAAGATTAAAATAAAAACACATCTCAGGTAGATTTTTACAGAAATTTATAAGGTGATCCTAAAATTAGAAATGAAAGGAAGCCCAAAACAGTCTTAAAAAATAACAAATTTGAATGATTCACACTTTCAAATTTCAAAACTTAGCAAATTACAACGGTAATCAAAACAATGTGGTACACCATTGGGTTAGAAATTTAGATAAATAGAATAGAATTTAGAGTCTAAAAATTAATCCTTACATTTATTTTTTAATTGCTTTGGACAAGATACAAAGACAATTCAATGGGAGAAAGAATAGTCTTTTCAGCATAAAACAGGAAAATATTCCAAGGAATGAAAGTAGACCCCTACCCCTACCACACACCATACACAAGAATTGACTCAAAATGAATCAAAGACTTAAATATAAAAGCTAAAATTATAAACCTATTAGAAGAAAACATAGAAATAAGTTTTCATGAACTTGCATTAGGCAATGATTTTTTTTTTAGAAATAACATCACAACACAAGAAACAGAAAAAAATAAAATTAAATTAATGGATAAAATTAATTTAATGAAAATTGTAATATTTTGTGCTTGAAAGGATGCTATGTTGAAAATTAAAGCACAATCAACCAAACAGGGAAAACATATTTGCAAATTATATATCTGATAATAGAGTGGAATTCAGAGTATATTAAGAACACTTAGAATGCAATTATAAAAGGCAAAATAACCCAACTGAAAAACTGGAAGAAAATATGGATATGTTTTTCTCTGAAGATACACAAATGTTCAACAACAATATGAGAGGATGCTCAGCATCAGTAGCTATCAGAGAAATGCAAATTAAAGCCAAAATGAGATACAACTGTACAACTACTACTGTAGCTTTAATAAAAAAGCAGACAGTAACAAGTGTTGGAGAGAATATGAAAAAATTGGAACCATTATTCACTCATTATGGAAATGTAAAAATATTAATTTAACTGTGTAGAATAGTTTAGCAGTTTCTCAAAAAATTAAATATAGAATTACCATATGACCTAGAAATTCCACCACTAGGCATATACCCAAAAGAATTAAAAACATATGTCCACACACAAAAATAATTTAAGTTTATACAAATGTTTAATAGCAACATTTTTATAATAGACAAAAGGTGAAAGCACCCCAATGTCTATCAACTGATGAATGTATAAACAAAATTTTAATTACTAAAATGAGTTAATAAGTACTCAGAAACTGATATAGGCAAATAGAGGATTTGTTACTTCACATCCAATTCTATTAACAATGATTTGAAATGAGTCTTGGGAGGCAACCCTATTATTTTTAGGGTTTTGTGATAGTCAAAGAAGTAATGTGTAGGCAGATTTAATGAATTATATATGATCCCATGATCAGAAATTCTAAGGAGAAATATAGCTCAGTGTGCAAGAGGCAATCAGAAATGAAATCAACAGTGTAATCAAAAAGGAAAACTGTTAATTGCCTGAGTAATATGGTGTGGTTTATAAGATTTGGAAGAAAGTATGCAAAAAGAAAACAAAAAATCATAAACAATTTCTTATGTTTGTAAAGCACTTTATAGCTGTTATTGTTTATTAATTGATTCACTGATTGATTACTTTGTACAGCAAACATTGGTATGTAATCACTGGGACAAAGTTACAAAAATGAACTAGATTTGTCTCAAGGAATTCAAAGCCTAGATTAGGAGTTGGATTTTGAAGAGGGATGGCAGGTATCGAAAGAAACAATTATAACAATGAAATAATGTCATTTATATTTCAATTATGTACGTAATCAAAATATGTACCAAGAAATAAGAGCACAGAAGAAAAATAATAACTACTCTTTGAATGAAGGTAAGGAATGAGACATATTCAAATTATTGGGAAACTGTCAAAGAAATGGCACTTTCTTAAATGATAATTAGAAACCAAGGAGACTAACAAAAGGGAACAGTTCAGCAAAACATTTGCAAATCATTTAATAGAGAGGATGCTCCATCTGCTCTAATTGCAAGACTCAGAAAGCATTTGCACACCTATAGTGCTATTTGAGCCTCATTATAGGCCTGAGAAATAAGTAAGGCAATTATTATGATCCATGTTTTACAGTCAAGAAAACCAGGGTTCAGGTTAGGAGAGAAAGCAACTCCCTTACAAAGAGTCTTGGCCCAGATTTTCTTTCTGCTTCTTCAATAGAAAAAAAAAATTGCATAAACTTCTAAGAGCCCAGTCAGAAAGGTAAAGATAAGGGACTGTTTGGTTGTGTGTGTGTGTGTGTGTGTGTGTGTGTGTGTGTGTGTGTGTTTAACAAGATGAAGAGACAGAAAAGAACCCCTGCCTGGATGAGTTTAGAAAGAACTGCCCACTCCTGTTTTATTCATCAAATATAATTTTACAACAGAAACAGGAAGAATAAATCTCTTTAAGAGAAAATTGAACTCGATAATAAGTGAAAAAACATACAAACAAAAAAACACACCTATCTGTTCTAAAAGAATTCAAATCACCTGGTCCAGAAAAGTTATCTCTGAGTTTCCTGAGTGAACTTCCATCCTATCTAATAAAGAGGGATTATGCTAATTGACCCTCACCCCATTGCAAAGATGGCAGGGTCCACAGCTACAAAATGGCTGGCAGGGGAGGGCAGTTGTGGGCAATCAGGCCAGCAGGGGAGGGCAGTTAAGGGTGACTGGGCTGGCAGGGGAGGCCAATTGGGGGAGACCAGGCTAGCAGGGGGGGGGCAGTTGGGGGTGACCATACCAGCAGGGGAGGGCAGTTGGGGGCAATTGGGCCAGCAGGGGAGCAGTTAGGCATTGATCAGGCTGGCAGGGGAGTGGTTAGGGGGTGATCAGGCTGACAGGCAGAAGCAATTAGGGGCAATCAGGCAGACAGGCAGGTGAGCGGTTGGGAGCCAGCAGTACTGGATTGTGAGAGGGATGTCCGACTGCCAATTTAGGCCTGATCCTTGGGACATCCCCCGAGGGGTCCCAGATTGTAGAGGGTGCAGACTGGGCTGAAGGACATCCCCCCCCCCCAGTGCATGCATTTCTTGCACTGGGCCTCTAGTATAATAATAAAAAAATTAGATTCTGAAAAATAAAAAATAAAATATGGTGGCCGAATAGGCAGACCTGTCCTGCACCTTTTCCAGATCAGATAGAAGGGCAACTAAATCATATGACAACCACCTGGAATTGGGAAATTAGACACAGCTGGTGAGACAATTCGCAGTGAGAAAGGGCAGAAGATGCCTGGAGTAAGGTAAGATTGGTGTTCTGCTATAGAGAGAGATGCACAAGCACCAGGCCAAGAGGGTCAGAAGGAAGCTTCCCTGTACCAATGCCACATCATTTGGGGACAGGCAAAACATCTGACTGGAAAGGAAGTCCACAGGGCTGCTGGAGGCTGTGGAATCTAGATCTAAGTCCACAGCTATGAGAGGCTGCACCCAGAAAGGTAGTCTGAAGAGCTTCCCAAGCTGTGGGGTGCTGGGGGGAGAGAAACTCACAGTTCTGTGGTTGTTTTGCCTCTGTTTTGTCTTTTCTTTTATTCACTAAACCCAGTTCATAGGACTTTTCAATGACAAACATTCACCTGAGGCTGTGGTGAATGTTTTCTCAGTTTTTTCAGTTTTCTCCTGAAGAGCCAGTCCCTCCCAGCAGCCTCGAGGCAGCTAGTGCAGCCACACCCAATCTCGAGCTTTGCTGAGGAAATAAAGACTCTGAATAGCCCCAGGGATCCCTCTGAAACTGGGATGAGTGGTCATTCAATCCTGAAAAGCAATACAGCACCACCCTACCTAAAGTCCTTGTCAGAAACAGACTCTTGGGTGATTAAGACTGACAGCAGATAGACAGGAAAAGCAGGCAGATTGGTCCCACCTGCTAGCAGCCAAGGCTGTGGAAACAGGCACAGAGGAGCCATAGATTGTTTGAAACTTTAGCACAGTGCTGACTACACAACAGGAAACTGAGAAGTGGCAGACAGAACAGAAGAGTGGGGTCTTAAACAAGCCCCCATGGGGCATTAAAACTCGGCTGAAGCGAACACTTCACTTTTTTTATTTTTCATCTTTTATTGAAAACTATCTTTTCTTTATTTTTTTGGTTTATCTTTTAAATTTTTGTATTATTTTTTCTTCATTCTATTTTTATTTTTATGGTTATTTTATCTAATTTTTCCCTTTTTTCCACCCTTTGCTTCCTCACTTCTCCCTTTTTCATTCTGTTTTCTCTTCTCCTGGCCTTGATTTAGTTTTACTCATTCCTCTCTTTTTACCCTTTGTTAAAAATTGTTCTTCTTTATCTGCTTTATTAATATGTTATTATTGTAGTCTCTGTTGGCTTACTCATATATCTAATTCCCTCTTCCCTATTCCAAGTCCATGCACCCTTATCTTTTCTCTTTCTTTGCTAGTAAATTTTTTATGCTTTGTTTTTCCTCTCCTCTCTTGTTCTCTTCTCCTAATTGTTTAGTTTCATTAACTAAACTCAAGCCTATCTGCTCTCCCATCTATTCTTCTTTTCCAAAAGTAAATGAATAAATGACTAGATCAAGTAAAAAATTGTTTTATATTTTTATTTTTATTTTATTTTATTTTATTTTTCAATGTCTCCCCATTCACAATACAGACCAGGCAAAGAGCCTGAGCTAAGGTGTATATGGGGCAAGTTTACTCTGCCTCCTATTTCTGTACAGTCAGTGTAAGAACACAGCCTGTGGTAAGCACCAGGAGGCCTATATTTTTATTTTTAATTTCTTTTTTCATTTCTTCTCATCTGCTCATTTTTCTTCTACCTCCTCTATAGTGAACCGTAGTCCTTCCCCTATTTATTAAATTTCTTAACCCTCACTTTCTGTATATAAGTCTGCCTCTACAGATTCTGCCCCCTCCCCCGCCCCCCCCCACACACACTTTCTGGGAGATTCTTGTTTGCATTTTTTTATTTGTTTGCTTTGTGGTATTTTCTCCCCATATGTATTTTTTCTTCTTTTTATTTTCTCTCCTACCCTTTTATTGTTTCTCTATATTATTTTAGCTCTATTTTCTCTCTTCTAATTCTTTTCTCTGGTGGTCACTTTTATTGGGGTTATTGATGTCATGAGTACAGTCATGTTTTATTCCCTTTGTGTTGTGTCTTATTGAGTTGTATTTTGTGGTGTTCGGTCAAAATTCTAGAGAGTGATCACATAACCAGACACTCTGAGAGGAGACTCCATCCACGAATGGGACAATAACATTTAAAACCCAACTACACCTAGAGAACCCAAATATCCCAAGTAGGGGTCATACCAAGAATGCCCCACCCAGAAGAACAGAGAGATTGCACCACTGGGTCCCACAAAACATCTACTATATAAGACAAACCCCAAAAATCTGAGTGGCATACCAGTTTTATCTAATACATAGAAACAATCAAAGAAAAGGAATAGCAAAAATGAGGAGACAAAGAGACAAAACCTTATATGACAAAAAAGGAGGAATCACAAGAAAAGGAAATAAACAAAATGAAGGCAAGCAATTTGTCAGAGAAAGAATTCAGAGCAATAGTTATAAGAATGCTGAAAAGAATGGAGACAAATTCAACACGTGTAAGAATCAAGAGGAAATGAACAAGATTCAGGAGAATATGAAGAATAACATCGCTACAAGAAAGAACACAATGGACAAAAGAAGCTGAGGACTTAATCAACAAGTTAGAAGATAAGGTAGAAAAAAACAACAAAGCAGAGCAGAAACTGGAAAAAAAATTAAAAAGCAGGATGAGAACATGAAACAAAACATAGGGGTGCCAGAAGGAGAGGAAGCTGAGCAAAGAATAGAAAACCTGCTTAAAAAATAATGACAGAAAACTTCCCTGATTTAGGGAAGAAAAGAGACATACAAGTCCAAGAAGCCACAGAGCGCCAAACAAGATGAACCCCAAAAGACCAACACCAAGCCATGTCATAATTAACCTAGTAAAAATCAACAATAAAGTAAGAATCTTAAAGGCTGCCAGAGAGAGACAGAAAGTTACCTACAAAGGATCTCCCATTAGACCAGTGGTTCTCAACCTGTGGGTCGCGACCCCTTTGGCAGTCGAATGACCCTTTCACAGGGGTCGCCTAAGACCATCCTGCATATCAGATATTTACGTTATGATTCATAACAGTAGCAACATTACAGTTATGAAGTAGCAATGAAAATAATTTTATGGTTGGGTCACAAGATGAGGAACTGTATTTAAAGGGCCAGAAGGTTGAGAACCACTGCTTTAGACTATCAAATAATTCCTCAAGAGAAAAACATCAGGCTAGAAGGGAATGGAATGAAGTATACAAAGTGATGCAAAGCGAGGGAGTGAAACCAATAATACTTTATCCAGCAAGGCCATCTTCAAAATTGAACGAAAAAAAAAAATTGACCGTAAAATCAGGAGCTTCACAGACAAAAAAAAAAAAGGCTAAGGGAATTTATTACCAACAAGCCAGCAATGCAATAAATGCTAAAGGGGCTGTTATAAAAAGAAGAAATAGAAAAGGAAGAAGGAACACAGGCATAAAGAAAAGAAATGGCTACAAACAAGTACCTATCAATAACACCCTTAAATGTAAATGGATTAAATGCTCCCATCAAAAGACATAGGGCAGCTGAATGAATAAAAAAAACATGATCCATGTATTGGCTCTGTCTATAAGAGACCCACCTCAGAACAAAGGAATCACATAGACTGATAGTGAAGGGATGGAAAATTTTATTTCAGGCAAATAGAAATGAAAAAAAACCTGGGGTAGCAATACTTATATCCGACAAAATAGACCTCAAAGTAAAGGACATAACAAGAGATAAGGAGCCACTTCATGATACTAAAGGGAGCAATTCAACAAGAGGATATAACTCTGGTAAATATATGTACCCATTACAGGAGCACCCAAATACATAAAAAACAAACAAACAAACAAACAAAAAACCTTCTGGAAGATATCAAGGGAGAGATCGACAGCAATACAATTATAGTAGGGAAATTTTAATATCCAAACGGCACCACTGGATAAATCCTCTAGACAAAAAATCAGCATAGAAACAACAATCCTAAATGACCCACTAGATCGGATGAAATTAACATCTTAAAAACATTTCACCCCAAATTTACAGAATATACATTCTTCTCAAGTGCACACAGGACATTTTCAAAGATAGACCACATATTGGGACACAGGCAAAGTCTCTTCAATTTCAAGAAGATAGAAATCATATCAAGCATCTGCTCAGGTCACAATGGAATAAAATTATAAATCAACTACAATAAAAACCAATTAAAAAAATCAAATACTTGGAGGCTAAATAGCATGCTATTAAACAATGATTGTATTGCCACCAAAGACATCAAAGAAGAAATAAAAAGCATCTTGGAAACAAATTACAATGAAAAGAAAACAATCCAAAATATATGGGACACAGTAAAAGCAGTCCTGAGAGGGAAGTTTATAGCACAACATGACTACCACAGAAAAACAAGAAAAAATGGTATAAATGATCTAACCCTACAACTTAAAGAATTATAAAGAGAGCAACAAGAAAAGCACACAGTAGCAGAGGAAGGACAAAATAAAGATCAGAGTGGAAATAAACAACATAGAGACAAAAAATATAAAAAAGATCAATAAAACCAAAAATTTGTTCTTTTAAAGAATAAAAAAGATTGATGAACCTCTAGCCAGGATCACCAAGAAGCAAAGAAAGAGGACCCAATTAAACAAAATCAGGAATGAAAGAGGTGAAGTAACAACGGACCCCAAAGAAATACAAAAGACTAAAAAACTAGTATGAAAAACTCTACTCCAATAAACAGGACAGCCTAGATTAAATGGATATATTCCTAGAAAAACACAATCTTCCAAAACTCAATCAAAAAGAATAAAAAAAACCTGAACAGGCAGATATCTACAGATTAAATTGAAGCAGTAATAAAAAAAAAAAAAAAAAACAACTACAACAACAAAACTTCCAGCCAACAGAAGCCCTGGTCTGGGCAGCTTCACAGGGGACCTTTACCAAACATTCAAATAACTATAACCTATCCTCCTCAGATTGTTGCAAAATATTCCAGAGGAAGGAACACTTTTAAGCTCTTGCTATGAAGCCAGCATTACCCTAATCCCAAAACCAGATAAAGTTACTATAAAGAAAGAGATTTACAGGCCAATATCCCTGATAAATATAGATGTTAAAATCCTCAACAAAATTCTAGCAAATTGAATCCAGCATTACATTAGAAAGATCATACACCATGATCAAGTGGGACTTATTCCAGGGGTGCAAAGCTGGTATAATATCCACAAATCAACAAATGTTATACATCACATAAACAAATTAAGACACAAAAATCACATAGTCATATCAATTGATGCAGAAAAGGCATTTGACAAAATCTAACACTCTTTCTTGATTAAAAACTCCCAGCAACATGGGAATAGAGGGATCATACCATCACAATAAAAAAAAAGATACCTAGAAATAAACTTAACTAAGGAGGTAAAGACCTATATTCAGAAAACTATAGGACACTGAAAAAAGAGATAGAGGAAGATATAAGCAAATGGAAGAATATGCCGTGTTCATGGGTTGGTACAACCAACATCATTACAATAATAAACAAGAAATCCAATAAAAAAAAATGGGCAGAGGACCTGAATAGACACAACTCTTAAAAAGATACACCAACTGTCAACAGATATATGAAAAGATATTCAACTTCACTAGCTATTAGGAAAATACAAATCAAAGCTACAATAAGATACCACCTCACATCTGTTAGAACAGCTATTTATCAACAAGTAATAACAAGTGCTGCAGAGGTTGTGGAGAAAAAGGAACCCTCATTCACTGCTGGTGAGAATGTAAACTGGTACAGCCACTATGGAACACAGTATGGAGGTTCCTCAAAAAATTAAGAATAGAGTTACCATGACTCAGAAACCCTTCTTCTGGGTATCTACCCCAGAAATTTGAAAATATTTATTCACAAAAATATATGTACCTCTACGTTAATTGCAGCATTATTCACTGGGGCCAAGGCATGGAAACAACGAGTTATTCGATAGATGATTGGATAAAGAAGATATGGTACATATATACTATGGAATACTACTCAACCATAAGAATAGATGAAATACTGCCATTTGCAACAACATGGTTGTATCTTGAGAATATCATGCTAAATGAAATAAGTCAGACAGAAAAAGTCACAAACTATATTATTTCACTTGTATGTGGGATGTATAAATGAACACACAAGACAAACAAACAAACAAAAACTCATAAACACCACACAAAAGTCTGGTGGTTACCAGAGGAAAGAAGAGTGATGAAGAGCAGTAATGGCTAAAGGGGGTCAAATATATAGTGAAAGAAAAATATTTGACTTTGGGTGGTAAACACACAATGCAATATTAAGGTGATGTGTCATAGGATTGTACACTTGAAACCTATATAATTTTTTAACTAATGTTAACACAATTAGTTTAATTTGAAAATTGAAAAAGGACTAAATCAGCATTTCTCCAAAGAAGACATGCAGATGGCCAATAGGCATATGAAAATATGCTCAAAGTCATTATTATGAGGGAAATGCAAATAGAACCACAATGAGTTATCACCTCACACCTGTTAAATAGCTTTAAAAAAAGATGTGTTGACAAGTATATGGAGAAACTGCAACTATTATACACTGTTGGTGGGAATATAAAATGGTGCATCAGCTATGGAAAGCAGTATAGACCAGTGGTCGGCAAACTCATTAGTCAACAGAGCCAAATATCAACAGTACAATGATTGAAATTTCTTTTGAGAGCCAAATATTTTAAACTTAAACTATATAGGTAGGTACATTGTTATTAACTTAATTAGGGTACTGCTAAGGCTTAGGAAGAGCCACACTCAAGGGGCCAAAGAGCTGCATGTGGCTCATGAGCCGCAGTTTGCCAACCACTGGTATAGACGATCTCCCCAAAATTAAAAATAGAACTACCATATTATCTACTCCTGCATACATATACAAAAAATAACAATCAGGATCTTTAAGAGATATCTACTTGCACTCTTATGTTCATTGCAACATTATTTACAATAGCCAAGATACGGAAACAACCCAAGTGTAGTTTTTTTAAAATTCTTTATTAGTAAGGTATTACAAATGTGTCCTCATCCCCTCCATTAAACCCCCATCCTCCCCCCCACCACTCATGCACTCCTCCCCCTGTTGTCCATGTCCATTGTTCTGGCTTATATGCATGCATACATGTCCTTTGGTTGATCTCTTCCCCTTACCCCCTCCCTCCCCTACTTTCCCTCTGGGGATTGATAGTCTGATCGCTGTTTCTCTGTCTTTGAATCTGTCCCTGTTCATCAGTCTATGTTGTTCTCTATAATCCACAAATGAGTGAGATCATGTGGTATTTATCTTTCTCTGACTGGCTTATTTCATGTAGCATAATGCTCTCCAGCTCCATCCATGCTGTTGCAAAAGGCAAGAGTTTCTTCTTTTTTACCACAGCGTAGTATTCCATTGTGTAGATGTACCACAGTTTTCTAATCCACTCATCTGCTGATGGGCACTTAGGCTGTTTCCAAATCTTAGCTATGGTGAATTGTGCTGCTAAGAACATAGGGGTGCATATATCCTTTCTGATTGGTGTTTCTGGTTTCTTGGGATATGAACAGATAAAGAAAACATGGTATTTTCTTTATATTATAATGGACTATTATTTTGCCATTTGCAAAAATGCAAATAAATCAAGAATGACTGCTAAATGAAATAAGCCAATCACAGAAGGACAAATATTACATGATTTCACTTAAATAGGATATCTGAAATGGGCTGGTAGAAGCAGAGAACACTATCATGGTCTTCAGTGGCTGGAGGGTGGAGGAATTAGGGAATTGTTCAATTAATGTAAAGTTTCAGTTACGCTAGATGAATAAGTTATCAAGATCTATTGTTCATTATGGTGCCTATAGTTAACAATACAGTGTTGTGCATCTTAAAATTTAAGACAGTAGGGGAAAGAAAAGGAAACTTTGGGAGGTTTTGGATATGTTTATTACCTCAATTGTGTTGATGCTATCACAGGTCTTTGCATATACAGTATCCAAATTCAGCAAGTTGTACAAGTGCAATTCTTTATATATCAAGCATGCCTCAATAATGCTGTTAAAAATAAAGATATGTGCATTTTAATGCCCCTGATATATATTTCCAAATTGTTTCCTCTAATAGTACTACAAATTCCTATTCCCACTAGTGTAAATGGATGTCCATCTCAATGAACCCTTGCCAATACTGAATGTCTATTTCTTGGGCAAATTGATTGGTTTAAAATTCAGAGGTCCTCAAACTTTTTTAACAGGGGACCAGTTCACTGTCCCTCAGACATTCTACACATGCGCACTGCGGGCCCGGGACAAGTCGGCTGCTAAGCAGGACAGGCAGCGGCGGCAAAAACACCCGGTGGGCCGGATAAATGTTTTCGGCGGGCCACATGTGGCCTGCGGGCCATAGTTTGAGGACCCCTGGTTTAAATGAATAATATATCCATATCAAAATTTTTTAAATTTAATCATTATATATAACTAGAAGCCCATTGCATGAAAATTTGCAAATAGGCCTTCCTTCCCCTGGCTGCTGGCACCAGTTTTCCTCCAGCACCCGGGAACCAGGCCTTTGGTCCAGCCACAGCAGAGAAGCCAAGCCTCTTCAGTCTTCAGTCTTCAGTCTTCAGTCTTCAGTCTTCAGTCTTCACTTTGGCAGGAGCCTTCAGTCTTCACTCCGCGCCTGTGTATGCAAATTAACCGCCATCTTTGTTGGGTTAATTTGCATAGCCACTCTGATTGGCTGATGGTTTTAGCAAAGTGACACCAATTTGCATGTTTCTCTTTTATTAGTGTAGATTCTTCTTTGATCTGTCTGCTTATGCTCTTTGACTATTTTATTGGGTCTTGATATTTTCTTATTGATTTATATAAGCTCATAAAATAAAAATGAAAATAATACTTTTCTAGTCATATTTGTAGTAAATGTTCTCTCAATGATTCTTATCATGTCTCTATATTGTTGGCATATAATAGCTTTAAAAATGTGTGGTCAAATTTATTAATCTTTTTTTCTATTGTCTTTATGCTTTAACAGTTCTTCCTCATTCAAAATTTGAGGGGTAACATTCACTTTTATCTTTTGTTATTGCATTTTCTTCTATTTCACTTCTTTTTTAAGTAAACTTACTACTCTGATAGCTCATAAATATACTTTAGATACAGTGTATCTTGATTTCTGAAAGGCATTAATGAAAGTTCTCAGTATCCGCCTCACTGGCTTCTTTCTTTGTGCCTACAATTATGTTCAACCTCTCCTTATTTTTAAACAAAAACTTTGTTTTAAAAAAGAACTTTCTTAAAATGCTTTCCATTTTTTACTTCCATAGTAACATTATCCTCTCTGGATTCTCTTCATTTCTCTTTTAACTGTTCCTTTTCCATTTGTGTATTTTACCCTTCTTTGGCCACCTATATGTTGGTGTTCTCCTAAACTCTGTCCTTCGTTATCTACACAATCTCTCTGAAAGGATTCCACCCACTACAATACCTTCAACTGTCATCTATATGCCAATGATGCCAAAACTGATGTGTTCCAGAACACTTCAAGTTCCATGCATGAGCTCTACATCTTTATATGCAAGTCTTTTTTGGCCATATCCATCTGATTATCTTACGTGGGAAACTGGATAAATGGTCTTTCACATACTGCCATTAAATGTTCTTGCCATAATTATCACATTTTATTTGTTAGCCAGTCTACCTTTCAGAATTTACAGAGCTTACATCTCTTTCAGATTTGCTTTTCAACATTTGTGGGATATACCTAGTCTGTTCTTAACACCATCTTTTAGATGACTATTCTCCTTGCCTAGGGCATCCTACTTTTCACAATTCTTACTCATATATTCATGATGCAGCTCAATTGCCAGTTCCTCCATTGTCTCTTTTCTACTTTTGTCAGACATGATATTATTCTAGTCTCTATATTCCCAGAGTACTTTTCTCTTATTTGTCACCAAAATATATTTTAATTTATCTGATTAAATTTCTGTCTTCTCTGACTGAATGTGAGTTCCTAAAGAGTAGAGTTCATGTTATTTTCATCCTCATAGTTTCAGTACCTAGAACCTTACCTGTATTATATGGTTCAATAAAGTTTATTTTCCATTTCACTAAATGCTTATTGAATGAATAATATATTTGTGGATAGGTAATGAAATTGTGAGCTAAATATTATTAGGTAAATGATTGTTCCTCAACATTGGGTACTCAAAATAATGTATGGAATTTTAAAGAGACATACATTGGTCCCATTATCCATAGATTCTGATATAATAAATCCAGTTTAGAGCTGAGGTATTTGTGTGTTTTTTTAAATGCCACGTGTCAATCTGATGCACCACTAAAGTTGAATATCTCTGACATAAAGTCATAAATATACTCACAAATTACCTTTAATAGTTTATGTAAACCTGGGGAAAATATCTTTTTGGAATTGTGAAAGGATTTTGTCTTGTCCCTTTCCAATTCAATATTTTCTTCAGTGACTTGAATAAGATCATACTGTGATATATTTATTTAAATTACAGATAACCAAAATGAAAGAGTGGTTGTTAATAAACTTATGTTGTGAACTTATTTTATGTAAGGCATTATGTGATTTATATGAATATCAATTATCTCACTTAACCTTCAAAATTCAATTTTACAGTTGAGGAGATTGAGTCTAAGAGAAATTAAGTTATTTACCCATGACATGCATGAAGCGATAGAGGGAAGAGTCAAATCCAAATCTGTTAGATATCAAAGCCTTATATACTCAAAAACACAGTATAAAGCTAAGATCAAAAATCACATTAAGAAACTACAAGAATCAAATGAAGAGAATGAAAACAAATTCAATAAGAATATGAGGCAGTCTTAGGTTCATAAAAACAACTGTGCAAATTTTTAAATAAAACAGAAAAATCAAACAATAAAATGCAATACTGGAAAAGCAAATACAGAGTATCCCCCCCAAAATGTATACATACTTAAACACTATTAGCTGTTAAATAAAAATGAAGTGTATTTTAATAAACACTACCTTTATAATTATATATATATATATATATATATATATATATATATATATACATATATATATATATATACTTTGTTTTTTGAGTGAGGGGAACACCCTGTATGTTTATTCATGGTAGTGATACCATCAATTAATAGTTATTTTGGTAGGAAATTTTGCCTAGTAAATATATTTTAAGAAACGCTAAAATATTCATTTACAAATATTTTACCATTTAGCACAATCTCATTTTTGTTTTAGAAATAAAAATTATATGTGTGTGTATATGTGTATGTGAGTTTGTATGTGTTAATGTCTATGTGTCCTTAAAAGGATGTACACTAAACTGTTACAGTGATTTCCTGTGTGTTGTAGGTGGGAGGTGAGGAAATGAGATTATTTTTTTTCAATTTTTATGTAATAAAAAGAAAGAAAGAAGGATAGGTGATTTTTACTTTTGTGTGTATGTTTTGTGTGTGTTTCAATTTCCTAAGTTTTTTTTTTATCAAGCAAAAGAATTTTATTAGATTTATCATAATAGAAGAGAATACCACATTGAAAGTTTTAATAATTGTCTGAAAATGAGAAAGTCTGAGATTATAAAATTCAGTTTAAAATCCTTGGCTTAGTGATACTAAAGTAGGCCTTTCTAAGTGTGTAATTTCCTAAGTTTTTATATTATTTGTACTGTATAATCCAACAATCCAGACTCTCAGAATTTATCTTAAGAAAATAATTCAAAAGAATAAAAAGCTATATTACAAAGATAAAACCATAATAATGTTATTTTAAAAGCAAAATTCAATGAATAACCTAAATGTATAATAATAATGTAATGGTGAGATTCAAAATTCTATAAATAACCTAAAAGTATAATAATACTGTAAAAGTATAACAATAATACAATAAACATAATATATCATGTTTATTATGTTACAGTATAAGAATAGATTGTGTCATTATAATGATACTAGAGGCCCAGTGCATGAAATTCATTTATGGGGGGGGGTGCCCCAAAGCTGCCCAGCCTGCACCTTCTCTAATCCTGAGGATCGGGTCTAAACCGGCAGTTGGATATTCCTCTCACAATCCAGAACCACTGGCTCCTAACTGCTAACCTGCCTGCCTGCCTGATCTACCCTACTGGCCCCCCTTCCAGCTTGATCACACCTAACCACCTCTTCCTGCCACCCTGGTTGCCCCCAACTGCCCCCCCACCAGCCTGGTCGCCCCTAACTGCCCCCGCCCCTGCCAGCATGGTTGCCCATCACTGTCCCCTTCTGCCAGCCTGGTAACCCCTCACTGCCCCCACTGTCGGCCTGGTCGCCCCACACAGCCTGCTGTTCGGTCATTTGGTCACCCTTTACTGGCCCCCCTGCCAGGCTGGTAGCCCCACACAGCCTGCTGTTCGGTCATTTGGTCACCACTTACTGATACCCTGCCAGTCTGGTCACCCCACACAGCCTGCTGTTCAGTCGTTTGGTCATCCCTCACTAACCCTAAACCCCCTGCCGGCCTGTTCGCCCTACACAGCCTGTTCCGTCATCTGTTCAGTCATCCGCTTGGATGTGATGGCCCCTGGCTCTTTATATATATAGATATTATTTTTTTCATAAGCTAAAAGTAACAACCACAATCAAGTGTAGCATGATGAAAATTGTTCACAAAAATAACATTTGCTAATATTAGAAAAAGTAAATTTAACATATCTACCCCTAAGACTATAGAGAATACAAACATACATGGGTGATACATAGAAGGGATAAAGTACAGTATAGTGAGAGTTTGGGTTGTTGAGTCAAATGTCCCGGCTTCCAAACAAATCTCAGTTAGTTGTGTAGCTTTAGATAGCTACTCTTTGTGATCAGCTTCCAAATCTTTAAAATGAGGACTATACTTATCAAATTAGGTAGTTTAAGAATTTAATGAGAAGGTGCATATAAAAGACTTAGAACAACTTCTGGCACTTACTCCCTATTGTTGACTTGGTATGTTCTATGGCTCTTATATATATACTAGAGGCCCGGTGCACAAAAATTTGTGCACTCGGGTGGGAGGGGGGTCCCTCAGCCCGGACTGTGCCCTCTCGCAGTCTGGGACTCCTCGGGAGATAATGACCTGCTGGCTTAGGCCTGCTCCTTGGTGGGAGAGGGCAGGCCCAATCCCTAGGTGCAGCCCCTGGTCAGGCCCAGAGCAGGGCCGATTGGGGAGTTGGGGCGCCGCCCCCTGTCATGCACAGAGCAGGGTGATCGGGAGGTGGTGATGCCACCCTCAGTCACACTCAGGGTAGGGCCGATTGGGGGGTTGGGGCATCGCCCCCTGTCACACTCAAGGCAGGGTCAATGGGGAGGTTGCAGCCCCACCCCCTGTCACGCACAGAGCAGGGCACATCAGGGGGTTGGGGCGCTGCCCCCATCACACACAGAGCAGGGCCGATTAGGGGGTTGGGGCGCTGCCACTCTCACACTCAGGGAAGGGCCGATGGGGAGGTTATGGCTCTACCCCGTCACACACAGAGCAGGGCCCATGGGGTAGGGGGGTTGGGGCGCTGCACCCTGTCACACACAGAGCCGCAGGGCGATCAGGGGGTTGGGGAACTCCCCCCTATCAGGCACAGAGCAGGGCTGATCAGGGGATTGGGGCGCCTTCCCCTGTCAGGAACAGAGGAGGGTGGATAGGGAGGTTGTGGCCCCGCCCCCTGTCACAAACAGAGCTGCAGGGTGATCAGGGGGTTTGGGCGCTGTCCCCTGTCATGCTGATCCCGGTGCCGGGAGGCCTCGCGGCTCCGCTGATCCAGGTGCTGGGAGGCATATTACCCTTGTACTATATAGGGTAGAGTCCTGGTGGACGTGTGGGGGCCGGCTGGTTTGCCCTGAAGGGTGTCCTGGATCAGGGTGGGGGTTCCCACTGGGGTGCCTGGCCAGCCTGGGTGAGGGGATGATGGCTGCTTGCAGCTGGTCACACATCCTTCAGTGTGGGGGTCCCCACTGGGGTGCCTGGCCAGTCTGGGTGAGGGGCTGAGGGCTGTTTTCAGGCTGGGGGTGACTGAAGCTCCCAACGGCTCCTTTTTTTCTTTCTTTTTTTTTTTTTTTATTCTGGGCCAGCTTTAGCTTTGAGTCTTGGCTCCAGCTCTTAGGCCTCCGCTGCTGAAAGTAGGTTTCTGGCCTTTGCTTACAATGTTGCGATCCTGCTTGCTGAAGCCCGGCGGACTAAAGCAGGTTTCTGGGTTTTTTTTTTAGCTTCTATATTTGTTACATAGTTGCTTAGAGTTGCATCTCAGAGGCCTGCAGCGGCAGGAGGGGAACATTGGAGTCCTTCATCACTGAAGCAAGCAAGCCTCATGTTAGTTTCAAGCTGCCTGGCTGTCGGCCGCCATCTTGGCTGGCAGTTAATTTGCAGATTGTCCTGATCAGCCAATGGGAAGGGTAGTGGTCATACGCCAATTACCATGTTTCTCTTTTATTAGATAGGATTAACATGCCTATGCCTTAAAACAAGTCTATGAGGTAGATACTAATATTTTTTTAAAATTTATCTTTATTGTTGAAAGTATTACAGATGCCCCCCCCCACCCACCATTGACCCCTTCTAACACACACCAACCTCTCCCTCCTGCCCTATCTCAGGCCTTCACCATACTATTGTCTGTGTCCATGGGTTATGCATATATACATATAAATTATTTGGTTAATCTCTCCCTCCCACCCCCATCTTCCCTCAGATTCAACAGTCTGTCCCATGCTTCTATGTTTCTGGATCTATTTTGTTCATCAGTTTATTTTGTTCTTTAGATTCCACATATGAGTGAGATCATGTAACACTTGCCTTTCTCAGACTGACTTATTTTGCTTAGCATATTCTTAGCTTCATTTTACAGGTAAGGAAACTGATGAACATAGACATTAAGCAACTTGTTGGAGTCACATAAGTAGTAAATAGTATGGGCAGAAGTCAAATTCAGGCAAGCCTGACTCAAAACTCCAAACTCTTAACCATTTTGACGGACTATAAATATACACAAATGAGGGCTTAAAAATGATATTAGCAAAATTAAAATGAGAGATTTAAATGTTTTTCCAATATTGTTTATATAATTAATTTTAAAATTAAAGAATAACTTTATAAAACAAAAATATAGTTTGACATTAAAAAGCAAAACTTTAAAACTTAGAAATATACCTTAATTCTAAAGGAAAAATACTAAAAAATTATCTCAATCCTTTAAAAGTAATCCATTTCTCTACCACAGTTTTGAGGTAATGAATTATATCTGTGTCAGATTTCCTTACACTTGAAAGGCATTCACAAAGTGATGAACAAATCTGCTCTCACTTTCCCACCTTATTTTGTTTGGTCATACCCCCCACTCAGGCTTTGCTATTTAAGGACAGTACTTCATAAAAATGCCGTGATGACTGACTTTTGTCTTCTTGCACCATTTAGCTTTAGATATTCAGTTTACTAAATGTATCATCTTGTAGAACTGGTGGTATGACTTTCAAATTTAATGTACTAAGAGTAGAGAGTCCTGTTTAATTAGCTGTTTCTTTAACCCTCTGTTGTAATGCTCAAGGGCACACTACACAATTATTTTATTCATTCTGAAGCACTTCTAGCTTTAATTTTCACCTATAAATCCATCATTCTATTGAATTCCAGCTAGTAAGAATCATGGGATAACTTCATTATTAAAAATCACATTCCTCAAAGTGATAAGTGATGTCAACTCTACCAATTAAGAAGACAAAAATGTCATTAAAAAATCCATAACCAAACAATAGTACTTGCCTCCTGGTCTTCACATTATGTACCAATGTTTAATTGCTCTACCTTTCCCTCCAGGTTGAATATCCAAGGCAGGTGATATTTCCTTTTATTCTCTAATTTTTAAACATGTAAGCAGTAATTTGCCTACATATCTGCTATTTGATTCCTCACCCTCCAGTTCTACTGTAATTATAACATACAACTACCATCTTGGCTCTAACCTTCCATACTTAATATCAATCTTCCTCCCAAAAATTCTAATGACTTTTGGAATAGGTACAGTGATATTATGAAGGTTAGTGAGAATCTTGGGCACCCATGCTTTGCTTTCAGATCTTAACTTGAGAATTCCTTTCTCAATGAGGCTTTCTCTCTCCTCCGTGACAGGTCAAGTGCCACTATCACATGCACTCACAACACATTACACATCTCTTTTACAACACTTTAATTCTTGTTAAATCATGCACTTGTATGATTCTCTGATTAATGTTTACTTCCTCCACTAAATTGAAATTTCTATGAGGTAAAGTCAAATGTTTTAGTTCACCATTAAATATCAGCACCTAAATAGTGCCTAGAACATAGTATATGCTTAATGAGTATTTGTTGAATAAATGGTGAATAAGTCAATGACCCTAAGAGATTCAGAAAACCAGAATATTGCCTTTCCAGAAAGGCATCTGATCACAGCAAAATTTGCCAACACTGGAAGCCAAGTTCAAGCCCTGAGGTAACCATACAATTTTAGACAGCATAGGGATACACTGAGCACAGTGCCATATACATAGTTTGGAGGTTAAAATCCTTGTTGAATCTCTGACTTGACAGACAGTGAGGAGTTATTTGAATGTTGTAAAAAAATGGAGAACTTAAGAAAATGTGTAGAACTAATTTTTATTTTCTAAAAGAGTTTTCAAAATGGAAATGGAAAAACATGGTCTATATACAGATTTGGATTTGAGGACTGAAGCAAAAAATGATATTGTCAGACACTACTTATTTTTCTCTCCATATAATTGGATTTCAGCAGTTTGGGGTTGGTGTAAGAGGAAAAATTCTCTGGAGAATTGAGATTTTGAGATATTATTCCTTCCCACCCATATATTAATCTCAGGGTAGTGTGTCCAATGTAGGGAATACACATTTTTAAAGATCTACAAAGATCTTGAATAGAATCTATAAAATAATAAAAAATGTGAGTAAAATGTATTCAAATAAGGTGTAGAGAAGAATTAAAATTATTCATCCTAGAGAAGAGTGGACTAAGTGTTGTTTTGAAATTGTTTTCTGAGTTTTTGTTATGTTTTCCCAAGAAAAAAAGCAATTTCCAATATTTACTACTAGTAGCCCATTGTATGATATTGCGCTCAGTAGGCCACCTAGCACTTCTGCAGGAGCCAGCAAGCACCACAGCGTGCCGCCTGGAGCCACGCTGCTTCCACAGGAGGCAGGAGGGACCTCCATTCATTCCGCAGGAGGCGGGAGGGACCTGCACTGCTTCTGCAGGAGGCAGGCCAGCCGTCTCCTCTCTGGGCCTGCGCTTGGCCATGGAGGCTGCAGGCTGGCCCTCCTGTCCCTGTCCGTGTCTGCCCCGACTCCAGGGGCGCTGGCCCGAGCCAGGCGCAGAACTGAAGTAAGCATTCTGTGAGGCTTTTCATGCTGAGCGCTCTCAGCAGCCATCCCCCCAGGACTGGAGGACTCCAGTGGGGCTGAGAGGACTGGGCACTGCCATCTTTGTGATGGAGTGATGGCTAATTTGCATATTACCCTTTTATTAGATAAGATGGCAGATTAAAAGAAGCTGCTCTTACAAGAGAGTTTTCAAGTCTGTTCAATATAAAGAAAAATTCCCTAACAGTAAGGATTATTAGTTATGAAAATGAGTGATTTATGGGAGTCAAGAAAGTCCTTTAGTTAAGATCTTTAAGAAAACATACCAGCCTCTCAGAAATTGGAAATGCTACTTAAAGGAAGATTCAGGGCTGATGTGGCTGTTTTGTGTATTATATGACTTCTCAAGTCTCTTTCAGCCACAGATGTCTGTAAATTTAAAAAGTTAACCAAAGCACATTAAAATACTTAACAGATACAGCCCTCCAGACAAAACCATCATGCTGGTTTTATAAAATGCCCAGATATTACCTCTCAGCAGCAGTTAGTAGAAGCAAATATTTATTGCATCCTGATAAGGGTCAGAAGTCACACTTAACTATAGCTTGCTATGAAATATGGAGGTATTGTTGTCAAGCATTAAAGGAATAACATTAAACATGAATTCAACAAGTTGAACCTAATATGTGTGGGCTGTTTCCACAATTTGGCATGGTGAAAACATGAAAGAAAACATGTAATATTATATTTTCCAAAATCAACAAAGTGAGATAGCTAGATTGATATGCCTCAAAAAAAAATTCAATAGCTATAGGACTGCTGAACAACACTGAGACTCAACAGAGAGTCAATGGCTGTTTTCACAAACCATCACCAAACAGAAGAAAAAAACAAAGTTCCTAATGGTCTTAATGTTGCATGGATGGGTTTTTTCATGTGACCCATGAGTCACATGCATAGCTTGTTTTAGTATACTAGTACACTGAGGTTCTGCCCATGTGGACTATAGACAGCAAATAGCCTTTAGTATTCATTGTGAAACTGTCACATTGTATTAACTACACTATATATAAAAACCTATAGTTCAGAGTTAAATTACAAAATTAGATTTATTATTGTAGCACAGAAATGAAATGTGTGCATATATGTATATGTACATGGTGGGCAAAAGTAGATTTACAGTTGTGAGTAACAGTTTATTAGTGTATTATTTTTGTAATTATTTTATTATTTTCCATATGTATAACTGTAAACCTACTTTGTTCACCCCGTATATGCAGCAAATTCATTAATCATTTTTCATAGTTTTACACAGAGTAAGCAAAGTATATTCATAATCAAACAGAGAAAAAAATTGATCTAACTAATGCTAAGAGAATCATGAAATATTGGCCAACTGAAAGCATCATCTATGGGGGAACCACCCAGCTAAAAAGCTTTAAATTTAGGGCATTTCCCGCTCTCATCCCTTTATTCAGAGAATCACATAAAAATCTTTACAGTGTCTTTAGAAACTTTCCATTTGTTTATCTTTAGTCATATTACTTTGAAACATCGCATCTTTTTTTAAACATATATTTTTATTGATTTCAGAGAGAAAGGTACAGGGAGAGAGTGATGGAAACATGAATGAGAGGATCATTATCTGTTACCTCCCGCATTCCCCAAACTGGGGATCGAGACTGCAACCCAGGCATACGCCCTGACCATGGAATCAAACCATTACCTCCTGGTTCATAGGTCCAACACTCAACCACTGAGCCACACCAGCTGGGTGAAACATCTCATCTTGATGAGGCCAAAGAGGGTAGATAGACTAGCAAATGAAAAATGACCCCCCCTCCCACCCGTGACTTCTTAATCTGGTGATTTACCATTTAACAAGAACTTTTGCAATTTCATTAAGAATTTATATCTGAGCCGAAACCGGTTTGGCTCAGTGGATAGAGCGTCAGCCTGCGGACTGAAAGGTTCCAGGTTCGATTCCGGTCAAGGGCATGTACCTGGGTTGCAGGCATATCCCCAGTAGGAGATGTGCAAGAGGCAGCTGATCGATGTTTCTCTCTCATCGATGTTTCTAACTCTATCTCTCTCCCTTCCTCTCTGTAAAAAATCAATAAAATATTTAAAAAAAAAGTATCTATTAAAAAAAAAAAGAATTTATATCTGAGGTCACAACAACGTGGGTCCCTTCAGAATTTCTATCTGCAGCCAAGGAGGCCCAAGTGAAAGAGCCACTTAAGAGTAGGAGTAGACCTGTCACCACCCTTCACCAGAATAATTTTAAGATAGATCTGTGGTAACCTAAAATACTGGGGCCTTCTCCAGAAATAACAAGCAGCACTATAAAGCTCTTATATAAGTGAATATAGTCCATTGGTGAATGGAACAATTAAATTAACACAGATTCCAGCATCATTTATTGTTCACACAGAGAACAATTAATACACTAAGAGAAATCATTAATAACATAAATGCAAGCAATGTAAACCTATGGAACTGCCTCATCTACACTTTTGGAGAATTCATTTTAACAAAGAGAGACCCAAATCAAAACCAATATTTCTCAGGATTGGAAGAAGTACAGGAAGACAAAGCAGGGATAAGTGGTGACAGAAAGAGACTTGACTTTGGGTAGTGAAATGTTATAGAATTGCACACTTGAATGAAACTTGTATGGTTTTGTTAACCAATTTTACCCCAATAAATTCAATTAAAAAACAAGATTTCTCCAAGAACTCTGCCTCATAGAAGAGACACATACATACAATTCTTTTTTTTATTTTAATTTAATTTTATTTTTTATTGTTTAAAATATTACAAATAGCAGTACATATGTCTCCTTTTTCCCACATTGACCTACCCAGGCCTCCCCAACCCCCAAGCACATGCCCTCATACCCCACCCTAGTGTCTGTGTCCATTGGTTATCCTTATATGCATGCTTACAAGTCCTTTCGTTGATCTCTTACCCACCCTCTAAAACCCTCCCCTGCATTCCCACTGCAGTTGGAAAGTCTGTTCAATATTTCTTTGACTCTGTATCTATTTGTGTTCATCAATTTATGATGTTCATTATATTCCATAGATGAGCGAGATCATGTGATATTTATCTTTCTCTAACTAGTTTATTTTGCTTAGCATAATGCTCTCCAGTTACATCCATGCTGTTGCAAAAGGTAACAGTTCCTTCTTTTTTACAGCAGCATAGAATTCCATTGTGTAGATGTACAACCATTTTTTAATTCACTTATCTGCTGATGGGCATTTAGCTGTTTCCAAATCTTAGCTATTGTAAATTGTGCTGCTGTGAACATTGGGGTGCATATATCCTTTCTGATTAGTGTTTCTGTTTTCTTGGGATATATACCTAGAAGTGGGATTACTGGGTCAAATGGCAGTTCCATTTTTAGTTTTGAGAAAATGCCATACTGTTTTCCATAGTGGCTGCACCAGTCTGCATTCCCACCAGCAGTGCAAGAGGATTCCTTTTTCTCTGCATCCTTCCCAGCACTTGTTTGTTGTTTTGTTGATGATAGCAATTCTGACAGGTGTGAGATGGTACTTCATTGTTGTGTTGATTTCCATCTCTCAGATGATTAATGACTTTGAGCATGTTTTCATATGTATCCTCGCCTTCTGTGTGTCCTCTTTCAAAAACTGTCTATTTAGGTTTTGCCCATTTTTTTATTGGATTGTTTATCTTCCTTTTGTTAAGTTGTATGAGTTCCCTATAAATTTTGGAGATTAAACCCTTATCAGACATAATATTGGCAAATATGTTCTCTCATACAGTGGGCTTTTTTTGTTGATTTGTTGATGGTTTCTTTTGCTGTGCAGAAACTTTTTTTTATTTTGGTGTAGTCCCATTTGTTTATTTTCTCCTTAGTTTCCATTGCCCTAGGAGATGTGTTGTCAATAAAGATTTTGCTACTACAAATGTCTGTTATTTTCCTGAGTATGGCTTCTTGTATGATTTTTATGGTTTCCCATCTTAGTTTTAAGTCCTGAAGTCAATTTTGAGTTTATTTTTATGTATGGTGTAAGTTGCTGGTCTATTTTCATTTTTTCTGCATGTATCTGTCCAATTTTCCCAACACCATTTATTGAAGAGACTATCTTGACTCCATTGTATGCTCTTGCCTCCTTTGTCAAATATTAATTGAGCATAATTGCTTGTGTTGGTTTCTGGGCTCTTTGTTCTGTACCACTGGTCTATGTCTATTCTTGTGCCAATACAGGCAGTTTTGAGAACAGTGCCTTTATAGTATAGCCTGATATCTGGTATTTTGATCCCTCCAACATTGTTCTTCTTTCTCAAGATTGCTGCAGCTATTTGGGGTCTTATTTTATTCCATATGAATTTTTGGAGATTTGTTCCAGGTCTTTGAAGTATGCCATTGGTATTTTAATGAGGATTGCATTGAATTTATAGATTGCTTTTGGAAGTATGGACATTTTAATGATGTTGATTCTACCAATCCATGAACATGGTGTATTCTTCCATTTGTTTATGTCTTCCTCTATCTCTTTTTTTCAGCGTCGTGTAATTTTTTTTTTTTAAATATATTTTATTGATTTTTTACAGAGAGGAAGGGAGAGAGATAGAGAGTTAGAAACATCGATGAGAGAGAAACATCGATCAGCTGCCTCCTGCACATCTCCTACTGGGGATGTGCCCGCAACCCAGGTACATGCCCTTGACCGGAATCGAACCTGGGACCTTTCAGTCCGCAGGCCAACGCTCTATCCACTGAGCCAAACCGGTTTCGGCGGCGTCGTGTAATTTTATGAGTACAGATCCTTTACCTCCTTGGTTATATTTATTCCTAGGTATCTTAATTTTTTGTTTTAATGGCAAATGGGATTGTTTTGTTTAGTTTCTCGTTCTGTGTGTCGATTATTGGTGTATAGAAAAGCCATAGACTTCTGGGTGTTAATTTTGTATCCTGTTACATTGCTAAATTCATTTATTAAGTCTAGTAGTTATTTTTTTTTTGGAGTCTTTAGGGTTTTCTATGTACAATACCATGTCATCTGCGAATAATGACTATTTTACTTCTTCTTTTCCAATTTGAATGCCTTTTATTTCTTCTTCTTGTCTGATCATCATGGCTTGTACCTCCAGTACTATGTCGAACAGGAGTGGTGAGAGTGGGCAACCCTGTCTTGTTCCTGTTCTTAGGGAAAATGATGTTAATTTTTGCCCATTGAGTATGTTGTTTGCTGTAGGTTTGTCATATATGACTTTTATTATGTTGAGGTATGATTCTTCTATTCCCTCCTTGATGAAAGTTTTTATCAAGAAAGGGTATTGGATTTTTTCAAATGCTTTTTCTGCATCAATGTATATGATTATATGTTTTTTATCTCTCAATTTGTTTCTGTGGTGTATCATGTTTATTGATTTGTGGATATCGTACCATCCTTGCATCCCCAGAATAAATTCCACTTGGTTATGATGTAGGATATTTCTGATGTAATGCTGGATTCAATTTGTTAGAATTTTGTTGAGGATTTTGTCGTCTATGTTCATGAGGGATATTGGCCTGTAATTCTCTTTCTTTGTAGTGTCTTTATCTGGTTTGGGATTAAGGTAATGCTGGCTTCATAGACAGAGCTTGGAAGTGTTCTCTCCTCTTAAATTTTATGGAATAGTCTGAGGAAGATAAGTTTTATTGCTTTTTTGAATGTTTGATAAAATCCCCTGTGAAACCGTCTGATCCAGGGCTTTTGTTTGTTGTAACTTTTTTGATTACTGCTTTAATTTCCTCCATAGTTATCCACCTATTCAGATTTTTTTTATTCTTCCTGGTTGAGTTTTGGAAGGTCATATTTTTCTAGGAATATGTTCATTTCTTCTAGGTTGACCAGTTTGTTGGAATAGAGTTGCTCATAGTATTATTTTTATGAGTCTTCATACTTCTATGAGGTTTGCTGTTATTTCACCTCTTTTATTTTTGATTTTGTTTATTTGTGTCCTCTTTGCTTCTTTGTGAGTTAAGCTAGAGGTTCATCAATTATCCTTTCAAACAACCAGCTCTTGGTTTCATTGATCTTTTGTATTGTTTTTTGGGTCTCTATGTCATTTATTTTTGCTCTGATCTTTAGTATTTCCTTCCTTATACTGACTCTGGGGTTTTCTTGTTGCTCTCTGTTTAATTCTTCAAGCTGCAGAGTTAGATGATTTATTACCATTTTTGTTTGTTTTTTTGTTGTTTTTCTGTTTTGTTTTAATATATTTTATTGATTTTTTACAGAGAGGAAGGGAGAGAGATAGAAACATCAATGAGAGAGAAACAAAGATCAGCTGCCTCCTGCACACCTCCTACTGGGGATTTGCCCACAACCAAGGTACATGGCCTTAACCGGAACCGAACCTGGGAATTTTCAGTCCACAGGCCGAAGCTCTATCCGCTGAGCCAAACCGGTTATGGCAGTTTTGTTTTTTTTAGGTAGGCCTGTAATGCTATGAACTTCCCCCTCAGGACTGCTTTCACTGCACCCCATAGATTTTAAATTGTGTGTTTTCATTGTCATTTGTGTCCAGGATGTTTTTTTTATTTCTTCTTTGATCTCTTTGGTTACCCAATTATTGTTTAATAGTATGCTATTCAGCCTCTAAGTGTTTGAATTTTTGTGATTGTTTTTATTGTAGTTGATTTCTAATTTTATGCCATTGTCATCTGAGAAGGTGCTTGTTACGATTTCTATTCTCTTGAATTTAAAGAGACTTTGCCTGTGTCGCAATATATGGTCTATCTTTAAAAAATGGCCCATGTGCACTGGAGAAGAATGTATATTCTGTAGCTTTGGGGTGAAATATTCTGAAGATGTCAATTAAGTCTATCTGATCTAGTGAATCATTTAGGATTGCTGTTTCTTGTTTGATCTTTTTGTCTAGAGCTTGGTTCTCAACCTTCCTAATGCGGCGACCCTTTAATATAGTTCTTCATGTTGTGGTGACCCCCAATTTCATTGTTACAAATTGAACATAATTAAAGCATAGTGATTAATTACAAAAAACAATATGTAATTATGTATGTGTTTTCTGATGGTCTTAGGCTACCCTTGTGAAAGGGTCGTTTGACCCCCAAAGGGGTCGCGACCCACAGGTTGAGAACCGCTGTTCTAGAGGATTTATCCAGCAATGTTAATGGGGTATTAAAGTATCCTACTATGATTGTATTGCTGTCAATTTCTCCTCTGATACCTTCCAGAAGTGTTGTTTTTGTTTTTGTTTTTGCTTTTTTATGTATTTGGGTGCACATATGTTTAGCAGAGTTATATCCTCTTGTTGTATCCATCCCTTTAGAATTATGAAGTAGCTTTCCTTGTCTCGTATTATGGTTTTCACTTTGAGGTCTATTTTGTCAGATATAAGTATTTATACCTTAGCTTTTTATTTTATTTTCATTTGCCTGAAAGATATTTTTCCATCCATTCACTTTCAGTCTGTGTGAGTCCCTTGTTCTGAGGTGGGTCTCTTATAAACAGCATATATATGGGTCATGTTTTCTTATCCATTCAGTCACTCTATGTCTTTTGATTAGAGCATTTAATTCATTTATATTTAAAGTTATTATTAATAGGCACTTTGTTGTAGCCATTTCTCTTCTTTATGCCTGTGTTCATTCCTCCCTTTCTATTTCTTCTTTTTATACCATTCCATTTAGCATTTCTTGCATTGCTGGATTGGTAGTGATAAACTCCCTTAGCCTTTTTTTTTTTTTTGTCTGAGAAGCTCCTGATTTCCCCTTCAATTTTAACTGATAGCCTTGCTGGATAGAGTATTCTTCGATGCAGTCCTTTCCTTTGCATAACTTTGTATACTTCATTCTATTTGCTTCTGGCTTGATGTGTTTCTGTTGCAAAATCATTTGAGAATCCGATGGGGAATCCACTGTAGGTAATTCTCTCTCTCTCTCTTGCAGCCTTTAAGATTCTCTCTTTTTCATTAGTGTTTGCCATTGTAATTATGATGTGTCTTGGTGTGGGTCCTTTAGGGTTCATCTTGGTTGGGACTCTCTGTACATGTGTTACTTTCTTCCCCATATCAGGGAAGTTTTCTGTCATTATTTCTTCAAATAAATGTTCTAATACTTGCTGCTCTTCTTGGCCTTCTGGCACTCCTATTATACATATGTTACTTCGCTTCATATTGTCTCAAAGCTCCCTTAGGCTCTCCTCCTGCTTTTTAACGTTTGTCTTCAGTTGCTGTTTAGATTGGGCTTGTTTCTCTACCTTATCTTCTAACTCACTAATTCGGTCCTCCACATCTTCTAGTTTACTGTGGAAACCTTCCATCATGTTTTTTTATTATAGCTATATCACTTTTGATGTCTTCCTGATTTTTGCATAAGTTGTTGATTTTCTCGTCCATCTGGTTTATGAACTGTATGACCATTACTCTGAATTCTTTTTCTAACATATTGCATGCCTCCATTTCACTTATTTCATTTCTTGGGGATTCTTCTTTTTATTTCCTTTAGGGATTGTTTTGTTGTCTTCCCATTCTAACTATCACCAGATGGTTCCAGCACTGAGCTGCAGGGGCCTGAGCTGTGTGCGGTGGGAGCATCACACCCCCCAAATGTCACTGAAGAGCTCAGACACTGAGAAGTGTGCCTGCCATGGTTGGCAGGAGCCACATGTGCCAAGAATCAGAGTTCCCATGTGCATGCGCCAAAAATCAGAGTCACATTGCTCTGTGTGGCCTCGTGCTTGTGCCGAGAATCAAGGTCCTCTTGTGTGCATGCTGAGAATTGAGAATCGGAGTCTCTGGTGATCATTGCAGCCTTGAGCGCACTTTAAGAATCAGGCTCCCAATGTGTGCATGGCGAGAAACAGAGTTCCCGTGTGTGCAGACTGAGAATCAAAGTCACTGACACTCAGTGAGGCCTTGCACATGTGCCGAGAATCAGTCCATATCCACCAATCAGATTCCCTGTGCAAATACACAAGGAGAAACAGAGTCCCCGCTTGCACACACTGAGAATCAAGGTCACTGGCACTCAGTGCGCCTTTAGTGTGTGCGCTGATAATCAAAGTCCCTGCCTGCTAGGGGAGCAGGGTTGCACAGCTGCCTGGTGTTGATGGGAGGCCTGCTCGTGCATGTCACAGGTCACGCAGGCCCTATGCCACTACAGTGGACCAGCAGGGAGGGGATGTGCTCTGTGACTCACAGAAATCTGTGGTTGGGATGTCTGGAGTCTCAGTGTCCCAGGGTCTGCAGCTGTGGTAGCAGGTCTCTATCCAAAGTGGCTGTAGGCTCCTGGTTTTCATCTGAGGCCACTCTGGGTAGTGGTGAGGCTAGAGTCCAAGTCACAGCAGTTCTGCCCTTCAAGATGGCATGGTTTCTATGCCAGCATTGGCCATCCGGGAGTGCTTTTCCATACATACAATTCTTGCAAAGAAAAAATTATCTTACCATATTGTGAAATGCAGCTTCACATATCAAAACAAGTTGCTCTCATAAGTTTAATGTTACAGATCAAAATATATGAAAGAGAGGGAAATAGAGGGGAGGATGCCAGGTTAATAAATTTTTAAATGGACAACTCAGGGGGATTTTTTTCCCAATTATCACTAGATGTTCTAAGTTAGCATTGAATGAATCTGGAGACTCTGATAGCCTTTGTACAGATTGTGTCCCAGATGGCTTCTGATATTTGAACACTCAGGTCTGGGTCCATGCTGTGCAGTCAGCTTCCAATGTATTCTGTATACCAGGAGTAATTTATAAATCTATCTATAAAGGCAGTTACAGTGCATGCAAGAAAGGGTTATGTAAAGCTCTAAGATTGAAAGAAGTAGCTCCAGCAAACTCGGTACAAGTTCTAAATGTCACTGTTATGTTTGAGTTGATTTACAAATCCCACAGATTTTTGTCTGGTAATCCATACACTTTTTGAAGCTGGAAGAGAGAAGCAAAGCATTGTTGACATAGTATTTACATAAATTTCAAACTGCTGAAATTCCTTTACCTTGCTGCCTCATATTCATTAAACCCAGCCTTGCAATTTGGGAATCTGAGACAAGCAGTAAGAAAAGATAGTCACTGTGAGATTCAGCCAGCACAAACCAAGTAGAGTATAAGATGAAACTTCCAAAATGCCTTCCCAATTTGTTCTCAATTGTACATCTGAAGGATCTCCCACAAAGCTGGCCCTAAAGGCCTATTCAAATGAAAATAGTTGCAATTTTAAGAAGAAACATTTCTGAAATGGCTCAGATAGTCCTTGAGGGTGTGGCCAGCATTTCTTTACCCATGACTTTTATCAGCGGGCTCCATTTTCATCCCCCTGCCATCAATGATAGCTTACCTCTTTCCTTCTACAGTGGAACCTTGGTTCTCAAACTTAATTTATTTTGGAAGGCTGTTTGAGAAGCTATTTGTTTGAAAGCCTAATCACTTTTTCCCACCAGAAATAATGTAAATTGAATTAATCTGTTCCAGACCTCCAAATGATTCCCTGTTTTAACCCTTCTTATATACAGTACTTGTCTAATATACTATTTAATCTATAAATAAACACTTCTTTTCTCAGATTTATCAAACCAAACCCTACTAGCATTAAACAAATTATTTTTAGCATTTGGTCCAGGGATGTCTTTCAGATCAATATGCCAGATCTTTGCTTGTTCATATATCACTGCCTCCAAAGTGCTGTTATTGGCTAACTTCTTTTTATTTATCAAAATCAACAACAGTTTTTCTACCTCTTCAATTATCTGTGATCATTGTTTTTTTCACACCCTTAGCAACATTAGCACTCTTGATGATCACTTTATGTTTTAAAATTGTGCTAATCATTGATTTCCTTAGCAGCACAGCCTCTCTCCTTTGTTGCCTGAGAGATTTTTTTTTGTCATGCTGTGGTATCAGGTTGAAAGGGTTGTCAGTTCAAAAACCAAAGTTTGGTTCCACAACCTAGACATTTCTGGTTTTTTTTTTTGTTTTTTTTTTGTTGTTTTTTTTTCCTGTGAACAACTTGGTCAAAACCGAATTGCCTTAGATGGAAGACTTTTTAGAAATGAGGTTTGACTTTATATGTGATCCTGCTTTTGACAGGGAAAGATTTCACCTTGAGTTCTTACAGCAGTCTCTCTTTAGCTTCTGTTAGCATCTTTGCCTTTACTTTTCTTTTCCATTCTTACTTTAACCCTTTCTATTATCACCACTTAAAAGTCTCTTCTTAAGCATTTCCTTGTTCTGCTCATACTCTGAATACTCAATAACTCCAGCAAGGTTCCTGTGTTTGCCCTACTTTTACAATTTGCAAGATTAATATTCTGGGGACTATTTCCACATGAGTTTATTTCCATCAATTTAGACATGTTATTACCAAATGAGAAAAGGATAACATAATATGCTTTGCTACATAAGTTTTATTTTGTTTAAATGTCATAGAATCAGCGTAGCACAAACATATAAACTGCTTTTAAATTACTGTTTAAAAGATTATAGACAATGCAGACTAAGTTACTGAACTCACCAACTTGTAATTACTATCAACCTCTTCATAACTGAAAAAAATCACAACAAATGTGTGGACTTGGGGTTAGTTTTACTCTGGATTTAACCATAGCTATGGTAAAACTAGCCCATAGAACATCAACAGTTGAAGCAGATTACTCTCCGCTTTGATTACTATTGGATATTGTTCCAGACATTCTGCTACCTTTGTTTTACTTTTTGGTGCTATTAAACAATATTGTGTACCATTTAAGACTATGCTTTCTGGCAAGAGTAGTAGAAATGTTATTCCCACAGTTTGTTGCTATAACCCATATCTGAAAGTTGGTTATAAAGCATGCTTATTATTCTTTTGAATTACTTCAGAGCATGTCATACTGTCCATTATTTTCAGAATCCCAACTTCCAGAGAAAAAGTCCATCTTTCCCTGACCTCTACTCTCTCTTTCATTTTCAGTACCATCACAATCACCAGTTTTCCTAATGTCACTGTTCTACTGCTAAATAAAGAGACTTTACCAAAATGATGTTTCAACAATTTTGACCCTCCCGCTTAAAGCACTACAGAACTAAATTTGCCTCAATCTCCTCCAGGCCTGTTGTCTACATGACTGCATCCCCAGAATGTCAATCATTTCAACTTTTGGCAAATATGGGGTCATTTGTCTAAACATCTGATGTACCAGACAGAGTCTTTGCTAGATTAGATTTTCACTGTAGCTTAATTAAACAATTATTTACCTCTTCCAGACACCTACACCATCTCTTCTCCCCTTTTATATGTCCTCCAGTCTGGTAAAAAATTAAAGTATCATCAGTTTTCCCTTTCTCCCATATCTCAACTGTATATGTACCTTTTAAAATTGTTTTATTTCCTCAACTTTCTCCCTGCAGGAAATGACTTCAACTTTAGCTTTTCTTGGCTCCTATTTGATTATAAACATATAAAAACATATCACAATATCAATATTATTCCTAGACTACTCCTATTCTCCCCCATTCTCTCTCTCTCTCTCTCTCTGTCTCTCTCTCTCTCTCTCTCTCTCTCTCTCTCTCTCTCTCTCTCTCTCTAATTCTCTCTCCCACTCTCCCTTTTCTAACATAGTCATCAAGTTTATCCAAAGCCACCTCATTGATTTGAGACTCTTCTTTCTCCCCTTACATTCTACAATAACTAGAAATATACAATCTCAACAATATCCATAATATCCATTAATTAGGAATTGCATCATGTTCTCTAAAATTTTGCTTGAGAATACTCACCATTAATTAATATTCCACTACATATAAAAACTGTGGTGTTGCTGAAAGTGACAATTATAACATGTGTAATATTTATGTCTATGGTTTATTCCTTTTGGAAGCCCTCCTTACCATTTATTTTTAAAACAAACTTTTGATATTGGAACAATTTTACTTAGTTTTTTAATTTTATTTTATTGTTTAAAGTATTACAAATAGTGGTATATATGTCTTCTTTTTTCCCCATTGACCTCCCCTAGCCTCCCCTACCCCGTCCATTGGTTATGCTCATATGCATGCATACAA
Source organism: Myotis nattereri (assembly GCF_964212035.1). Lineage (NCBI taxonomy): Eukaryota > Metazoa > Chordata > Mammalia > Chiroptera > Vespertilionidae > Myotis > Myotis nattereri. Next base: position 90,182,123 of record NC_138078.1, read on the forward strand.
GTCTTTTGGTTAGAACAATTTTAGATTTACAGAAACATTGCAAAGATAGTACAGATATTCCCATTTACCCTTTAGCCAGTTCCCCCAGTTATTAGCATCTTATACAATCACTCTTGATTTGTCACAACTAAGGAAATAACATTGATACATTTCTATTAACTAAATTTGAGATGTCATTCAGATTTCACTAGTTGTTTTTTTTTTTTATTAATGTCCTTTTACCATTTGAGGATCCCGCATCAACATCACATATCCTAATAATTTCTCTTTAGTTTTATTTTCTGTTTTTAATTATTTATTGTTTAAAGTATGACATCTATTATTACATATATCTCCCTTTTCCCCCAATTGAATTCTTCCAGCCACCCCTCCCTCCCCACACACACACATGCCCTCACCCTCTAGTGTCTGTATCCCTTGGTTATGCATAATATGCATGCATACAAGTCCTTGGTTGATCTCTTAGCAATCCCCATCCCCCTGCCCCGCCTTCTCTCTGAAGTTTGATGGTCTGTCCGATGCTTCCCTGTCTCTGGATCTATTTTTGTTCATCAGTTTATGTTGTTAATTATATTCCACAAATTAGTGAGATCATGTGATATTTATCTTCCTCCGACTGGCTTATTTTGCTTAGCATAATGCTCTCCAGGTCCATCCATGGTAAGAGTTCTTTCTTTTTTACAGCAGCGTAGTATTCCATTGTGTAGATGTACCATGGTTTTTAAGCCACTCATCTGTTGATGGGCACTTAGGCTGTTTCCAAATCTTAGCTGTTGTATATTGTGCTGCTATGAATATAAGGGTGCACATATCCTTTCTGATTCGTGTTTCCGATTTCTTGAAATATATTCCTAGAAGTGGGTTTACTGGGTCAAATGGGAGTTCTATTTTTAATTTTTTTGAGGAAACTCTACACTATCTTCCACAGTGGCTGCACCAGTCTGCATTCCCACCAGCAGTGCATGAGTGTTCCCTTTTCTCCGCATCCTCTCCAGCACTTGTACTTTGTTGATTTGTTGATGATAGCCATTCTGACAGGTGTGAGAAGGTACCTCATTGTCATTTTAATTTGCATCTCTCAGATGATTAGTGACTTTGAGCATGTTTTCATATGTTTCTTGGCCTTCTGTATGTCCATTTTCGAAAGTGTGCCCTGGCAGTGAGTGGCACAGTACCACTCTTTAGTTTTAATTTGTCTGTGATAGTTTCTCAGTCTTTGCTTGCATTTCTTCATGACTTTGACAGTTATGAGGAGTATTTGTCTGGTGTTTTACAGTATGTCTATGAATTTGTATCTGGCTGATATTTTCTTCATGGTTACACTGAGATGATGGGAAGGGGAGTAAGATCATAAAAGTTAAGTGCAATTTTCGTGCCATCAATCAAATGGGTACATGGATTAACAGGTCTTATCACTGATAATGTTAACCTAATCACCTGGGTTAGGTAGTGTGTGCCAAGTTTCTCCATTATAAAATTAGTCCCCCTCCCTTATTCCATACACTATTCTTTGGAAATGAGTCACTAAGTCAAGCCTTCACTCAAGGGGGTGGAATTAAATTGCACCTCCTAGAAGAAAAGCCATCTATATAAATTATGCCTGGGAGATTTGTCTATTTTCTGTTATTTATTCATTCATGTATTTATTTAATAATTTATATCAGCTTGCAATCATGTATAACTATTTATACTTAGCACTATAATCTAGTACCATGTTATTTATTCTGTGCAACAAATTATTTTGGTTTTGGTCATTGAGAACCCTCTCAGGTTGCCACTTATGTCCCTTTGACACATCCCTATTGTTTTTTGAGCACTTTCTTAACTTATGGTACTACAAGATGTGCCAGGTTCATTGCATATATCTCATACCCCAGCCCTAGGATTAGCCATTTCTTCAAGGAGCCCTATCTTCTTGTATTAGAGAATAGTATTAAAAATCAAGATCTTGCCCATCATTGCTTTGCTTCTTTATTCAGATAACCCGTCCTAAGCCTATCCAACTACTCATGACCCAGGTACTTTCATGTTGCTTCCACCTTAGCCCTATCTTTGTCAACTCTATTGGTAAAGTGTACTGCTCCCATCCTTGGCCTTAGCATTCTTATAATTACCTAGAGGCCTGGTGCATGAAATTCGTGCAATGGGGGTGTACCTCAGCCCAACCTTTACCCTTTCCAATCTTGGACCCCTCGGGAGATGTCCTACTGCCCATTTAGGCCCCATTGCAGGTGGGATCGGGCGTAAACCAGCAGTCAGACAACCCTCTCACAATCCAGGATTGCTGGCTCCCAACTGCTCACCTGTTTACCTGCCTGATTTCCCCTTATCACTTCTGCCTACCGGCCTGATCACCCCCTAACCACTCCCCTACCAGCCTGATCGATGCCTAACTGCTCCCCTGCTGGCCCAATCACCCCCAACTTCCCTTCCCTGCCCGCCTGGTTGTCCCTAACTGCCCTCCCCTGTAGGCCTGGTCCTCCCCCAACTGCCCTCCCCTGCTGGCCATCTTGTGGCTGTGGGCACCGCCATCTTTGAGGGCATGGTAGTCAATTAGCATATTCCCTCCTTATTGTCTGTGGGTGCTGCCATCTTTGCAACAGCATGAGGGTCAGTTAGCATATTCCCTCTTTATTAGAAAGGATTGGAACACTACCTTGCATAAAACAAAAGCCCTTGAAGGAAAAGCAAGAAATACTAGAAATAGAAAGTTACAGTTGACTGAACTAAAGTACAATTTATAGCCAAAGAAAAGGTTCAGAGGTAAATTAAATTAAATAAATATGCCTCACAGAAGAATTTTGATTACTTCATAAAATATCATCACTCACAAGACAAATGTAACAAAAATAAATTAAGCCCAGCCAGTGTGGCTCAGTAGTTGAGCACTAACCTGTGAACCAGGAGGTCACAGTTCAATTCCAGGTTGTGGCACATGCCTGGGCTACAGGCTTGAGCCTCAGTTTGGGGTATGCAGGAGGTAGCCGATCAATGATTCTCTCTCATCATTGATATTTCTCTCTCTCTCTCCCTCTTCCTTACTCTCTGACATCAATAAAAATATATTTTAAAAAATAAAGAAATAAAAATATATTTTAAAAAAGTTAAGACTGATGTCTCAACTAACAGATTCATATCAATCAATGTATTTAAATATTATATGTATGGAAACCAATAAGCAGAACATTTTAGATATTTACATTTTGACAGAAATATTTTCAGAATATCTTTCTTAATCTTTTATGCCTCCTAAATGTCAATCTTTCTTTGCCTTCAAATCTAGGATTATTGAAACATGATCAGTAATTTGTGGTTTAAAAAATAGTCATAGTTATGTAAAGTACAACATGGGGAATATAGTCAATAATATTATAATAATGATATATGGTGTTAGGGGGTAACTAGACTTATTAGGGGGGATCACGTTGTAAATTATATAAATGTCTAACCACTCCACTGTACACCTGAAACCAATATAGTAATGAATGTCAACTGTAATTGAAAAAAATTTAAAGGCATAACTTAGGAGTCACTGCCATGAATACTGATTCATGAATTAGTGATTATCTTCTACTCATTCAAGAGGTATACCTATGAAACAAACCTATGAAGGTATAATCTATACAGATTTAATAAAATAAAACCAAAAATTCATCAGAATACTTTTTTAAAAGAAAGGTAGTTTAAATTGTGAAAGTTACATCCCTTTATCAAAAATTTTAGCTTTCGGAGGAGGGAAAATGGCGGAGGTATAAACGGACGTGTCCCGTGCCTTGTCCTGGAGCAGATAAGGGTGAGCAGCTGAAACGGGTAACATACAGCCCGAATAGGCAGAGGATTTTCTGCTGAGAGACTGTCTGCAGCTAGGAAAGACTGAGAACCCCCCAGGGAAAAAAAAGGACGGTTGGAGACTGCCTCTGAAGCCTCTCGTGGTGCTCCAGCTAAGCAGTGGAGACCGCGCCATCTTGGGTGGTTGTTGCCGGCATCCAGAGACCAGCTACTAACCTGGAAACAAGGGATCTCAAGCAGCGTGACTGCCTGAACTCAGACAAGCACTGCTTCTTCTCACGGAAAGGTTGGACATCCCCTAAAGGTGCAGTTTGCAGTTTGGGTTGGAGTGAGGACCGAGCTCGCGCGCGGGGCGGAATCTGCGCCCCACAGAGTCCGCAGCCGTTGGGACCAGCGTGACCCGCGAGTGGGGAAGGGGCCCCACAGGGCTGCTGGCAGAAGGGAACGTGAAAAATGAGCCCATAGCTGGACTGGATGTAAAGGAGCAGCCTTGGACTTTGCCAATCTGCTGGCTGCTTGGTGCCAGGGGCGAGTGGGCGCGCGGAGACTGTGCGCGGAGACTGTGCGCAGACCTGGAAGGTGGGGGCTTGCGAATTCGCACAACTATCAGGCTCTTGTTACAGTTCCCCTTGGATCCGTGCATTTGATTATTAAACCCAGTGCATGGGATTCCCCAGTTGGGGTCATTCGCAGAGCCTGTAGGGGAAAGTTCTTTTTGGGGAGCCTGGGAAACAGTGGGCAGTGGCAAGGAACCAGCTCTGGGCAGTGGTCTTTTCCAAATACCATAGAGGGGAAAAAAAAAAAAAAACCCGACTGATAGAGAGGACTTTTAGCTCGGAGGTCAATCCAGACACACTGTCACCCAGAGGCAGAGCCACGAACTGTCTCTTCTGTGATCACAAATAAAGGCAGTCTGGTAAACAAAAACAACCTGCCTTAAAATCAGGTCTGTGGTTTACTGCACGAGGGACAGTGTATCTCAGGGAAGTTCAACACTCCCCTGAATGCCTGGCAGGACTGAGGCGTGCCAAAAAGAAGAGTGGAAGATCTGAAGCACCTTCACTTCCGAATATTTTTATATATTTTTTTTAATTCTTTTTTCACCATTTCATTAAGAACCTATTTTATTATTATTTTTTATTTTTTTCATCACTTGATTTTACCATTTTAATTACTACATTTTTTAACCAGTATTATTGCTATCCTTTTACCATTTTTTCAAGTGTCATTTTATTTTTTATTTTTTATTTTTATTTTTTTTATTTTTCTTTATTTTATTTTGGGATTAGTGTTCTACACTCTATTTTCATTGTTCCTTTAGCATCATTTCTCTCTATCTCACATTTACCCTTAAGCCAAAACTCTCTTCCTCACTTTTCCCCTTTTGTTGTCCTGTTTCTCTTACCCTACTCCTGCTTTGGATTTTCCCTATTCCTTCTTTCTACCCACTGTCTAAATTTCACCCTACTTATATATCTAATTTCCAATCCCTCGCTCTAAATCCATATACACCTCTCTCTTATCTTTCTTCACTATCTAATTTTTTTTCTCTCTCTCTCTGTCATTTTGCTAGTGTTTGCTTGATTTTGAGTATATTAGGGTTTTTTATGCTTGTGTGGGAAATTGTTTTGTTTTTCAATTTCATTTTTCTGTTTTGCTTACTTTTTCTTTATCTGGTTATTTTTGTGCTTCTGTTTTCCCTTGCCTCGCTTGATATTGGTGGTTGTTTGTAGTTTGCATTAGTCTCCAGGGATCTGGTGCTGGAGTTCATTGAGATTGGTTGCGGTTCTCTTGAAGTTTTCTACCCATACAAATAGCCTCTTCCCCACCTCTATTTCATTCTCTTACTTTTTTGTTTGTTTTTTTTTGTTTTTGTTTTTGGTTTTGGTTTTTGTTTTTTGTTTTTTGTCGTTTTTTTTGTTGTTTTTTTTGTCTTTTTGTTTTTTTCTTCTCTCCCTTTTCCCAATCTCATTTCGGCACTCCTTTTTGTTTTTTATTTTTCTCTTTAATCTATTTCCTCTTTTTCCTTCTTTATCCCCTAATTCTCTTCACTCGGGGGGGTCACCTTTATTTGGGGTTATTAATATCGTGAATGCATTTAGTTCGGTGCCTTGTACATTGTGCCTTGTTGTGTTGTATTTTGTGCCTTTGAATCAGTGCAGCAGAGAGAGAACTACATAACCAAACACCTTGAGAAGAGAAATCATGGTGAAACAAAGAACCAACCCAAATATGAAAGAAAAACAGGCATCATCAGAAAAGGAAGTAAACAAAATGGAGGCAATGGAGGTAAGCAACCTGTCAGAGAAAGAATTCAGAGTAATGGCCATAAGGTGGATGAAAAGAATGGAAGACCAATTCAACAATATGTGTAGGAACCAAGAGGAAATGAAGAAGAACCAAGAGGAAATGAAGAAAAACCAAGAAGAAATGAAAAATGACATCACTGCCATAAAGAACTCAATAGAAAGCATCAACAGTAGACTAGAAGAAGCAGAGGACCGCATCAGCGAGCTAGAAGACAAGGTAGAAAAAAATACCCAAACAGAACAGCTTCTAGGAAAAAAAATTAAAAAGCAGGAGGAGAGCCTAAGAGAACTCTGGGACAATGCTAAACGAAACAACATACGAATAATAGGGGTGCCTGAAGGAGAGGAAACTGAGCAAGGAATAGAAAACCTGTTTGAAAAAATAGTAACAGAAAATTTTCCTGATATAGGGAGGAAAAAACTCACACAAATCCAAGAAGCTCACAGAGTCCCAAACAAAATGAACCCAAAAAGACCGACACCAAGGCACATAATAATTAAATTGGCAAACACCAACGACAAAGCAAGAATCTTAAAAGCAGCCAGAGAGAGACAGAAAGTTACCTACAAAGGATCCCCCATCAGACTAGCGACCGATTTCTCAACAGAAACACATCAGGCAAGAAGGGAATGGAATGAAATATACAAAGTCATGCAAAGGAAGGGTCTGAATCCAAGAATACTATACTCAGCGAGGCTATCAATCAAAATTGAGGGTCAAATCAGGAGCTTCACAGACAAAAATGGTCTACGGGAGTTTATTACGACCAAAACAGCAATGCAAGAAATGCTAAAGGGTCTGCTGTAAATAGAAAAAAAACAGGAAACAAAGAAGGAATGCAACGGTAAAGAACAAAAATGGCGACTAAAAAGTTTCTATCAATAATAACTTTAAATGTAAATGGATTAAATTCCCCAGTCAAAAGGCATAGGGTAAATGAGTGGATAAGAAAACATGACCCATATATCTGCTGTCTACAGGAAACCCACCTCAGAAAAAAAGACGCACACAGATTGATGGTGAAGGGATGGAAAAAGGTTTTTCAGGCCAATGGAAGTGAAAAAAAAGCCGGGGTAGCAATACTTATATCTGACAAATTAGATCTCAAAGTGAAGGACATAAAAATAGATCAAGAAGGCCACTTCATAATACTAAAGGGAGCAGTCCAACAAGAAGAAATAACTCTGGTAAATATATATGCACCCAATATAGGAGCACCCAAATATGTAAGAAATCTTCTGGAGGAGATCAAGGGAGAGACTGACAGCAATACAATCATAGTAGGGGACCTTAACACCCCATTATCTCCACTGGACAAATCCTCTAAACAGAAACTCAGCAAAGAAACATCAATCCTAAATGACTCACTAGATCAGATGGAATTAATTGACATCTTCAGAACATTTCACCCCAAAGCCACAGAATATACATTCTCCTCAGGTGCACATTTGTCATCTTCAAAGATAGACCATATATTGGGTCACAGACAAAGTCTCTTCAAATTCAAGAAAATTGAAATCATATCAAGCATCTTCTCAGTCCACAAAGGCAAAAAACTGGAAATCAACTACAACAAAAACAATCCAAAAAAATCCAACACATGGAGACTAAATAGCATGCTATTAAACAACGACTGGGTTACTAGTGAGATCAAAGAAGATAAAAAAACATCATGGCAACAAATGACAATGAAAACACAACAATCCAAAACCTATGGGACACAGCAAAAGCAGTCTTGAGAGGGAAGTTCATATCTCTACAAGCCTACTGCAAGAAACAAGAAACAATGAGAATAAATGACCTAACTCTACAACTTGAAGAGTTAGAAAGAGAGCAACAAAAAAGGCCCACTGTAAGCAGAAGGAAGGAAATAACAAAGATCAGAGCGGAGATAAATGGCATAGAGACCAAAAAAAAATACAAAAGATCAACAAAACCAAGAGCTGGTTCTTTGAAAGGATAAACAAGATTGATACACCTCTAGCCAGGCTCACCAAGAAACAAAGAGAGAGGACCCAAATAAACAAAATCAGAAATGAAAGAGGAGAAATAACAACAGACCCCATAGAAATACAAAGGATTGTTAAAAAATACTATGAACAACTCTACTCCAACACACTAGACAACCTGGAGGAAATGGACATATTCCTAGATAAATACAACCTTCCAAAACTTAACCAGGAAGAATCTAAAAATCTCAATAGGCCAATAACTATGGAGGAAATCGAAGCAGTAATCAAAAAGCTTCCAGCAAACAAAAGCCCGGGGCCAGATGGCTTCACAGGGGAGTTTTACCAAACATTCAAGGAAGAACTAAAACCTATCCTCCTCAGACTATGTGGAAAGATCCAAGAGGAAGGAACACTTCCCAGCTCATTCTATGAAGCCAACATCACCCTAATCCCAAAACCAGATAAAGACAATACAATGAAAGAGAATTATAGGCCAATATCCCTCATGAACATAGATGCCAAAATCCTCAACAAAATCCTAGCAAATCGGATCCAGCAGTACATCAAAAGGATCATACACCATGACCAAGTAGGATTTATCCCAGGGATGCAAGGATGGTACAATATCCGCAAATCAATAAACGTGATACATCACATAAACAAATTGAGAGAAAAAAATCACATAGTCATATCAATTGATGCGGAAAAAGCATTTGACAAAATCCAACACCCTTTCTTGATAAAAACTCTCACCAAGATAGGAATTGAGGGATCATACCTCAACATAATAAAAGCCATATATGACAAACCCACAGCCAACATCATAATCAATGGGAAAAAACTAAAACAATTCCCCCTAAAAACAGGAACAAGACAGGGATGCCCCCTCTCACCACTCCTGTTCAACATAGTACTGGAAGTACTAGCCATTGCGATCAGATACGAAGAAGAAATAAAAGGCATCCAGATTGGAAAAGAAGAAGTAAAACTGTCCTTATTTGCAGATGACATGATACTGTACATACAGAACCCTAAAGACTCCATCAAAAAATTATTAGACTTAATAAATGAATTCAGCAATGTAGCAGGATACAAAATTAATGCTAAGAAATCCATGGCATTTCTTTACACCAATAGTGAACTTACAGAAAGTGAAACTACAGAAGCAATCCCATTTACCATTGCACCAAAAAAATTAAAATACCTAGGAATAAACTTAACTAAGGAGGTAAAAGACTTATATGCTGAAAACTACAGGACATTGAAAAAAGAGATAGAGGAAGACATAAACAGATGGAAGAATATACCGTGTTCATGGATTGGTAGAATCAACATCATCAAAATGTCTATACTACCCAAAGCAATTTATAGATTCAATGCAATCCCCATTAAATTACCAACGGCATATTTCACAAATCTAGAACGAACGTTCCAAAAATTCATCTGGAATAAAAAAAGACCCCGAATAGCTGCAGCAATCCTGAGAAAGAACAAAGTAGGTGGGATCTCAATACCAGATATCAAGCTGTATTACAAAACCACTGTTCTTAAAACAGCTTGGTACTGGCACAAGAACAGACATATAGATCAATGGAATAGAATAGAGACCCCAGAAATCGACCCAAACCACTATGCCCAATTAATATTCGACAAAGGAGGCAAGAGCATACAATGGAGTCAAGACAGTCTTTTCAATAAATGGTGTTGGGAAAATTGGACAGATACATGCAAAAGGATGAAACTAGATCACCAACTCACACCATACACAAAAATAAACTCAAAATGGATAAAAGACTTAAAGGTAAGACGGGAAACCATAAAAATACTAGAGGAATCCACAGGCAGTGAAATCGCAAACATATGCCGAAGAAATCTCTTCTCTGATAATGCTCCTAGGGCAATGGAAACTAAAGAGAAAATAAACAAATGGGACTACATCAAAATAAGAAGCTTTTGCACAGCAAAGGAAACCATCAACAAAACAACAAGAAGACCCACTACATGTGCGAACATATTTGCCAATGATACCACTGATAAGGGTTTAATTTCCAACATTTACAGGGACCTCATGAAACTTAACAAAAGGAAGATAATCCAATAAAAAATGGGCAACGGACCTAGATAGACACTTCTCGAAAGAGGACATACAGAAGGCCGAAAGACATATGAAAACCTGCTCAAAGTCACTAATTATACGAGAGATGCAAATCAAAACGACAATGCGTTATCATCTCACACCTGTCAGAATGGCTATCATCAACAAATCAACAAACAACAAGTGTTGGAGAGGATGTGGAGAAAAAGGAACCCTTCTGCACTGCTGGTGGGAATGCAGACTGGTGCAGCCACTGTGGAGAACAGTATGGAGCTACCTCAGAAGACTAAAAATGGAACTCCCATTTGACCCAGTGATCCCACTACTAGGAATATATCCCAAGAAACCAGAAACGCCAATAAGAAAAATATATGCACCCCTATGTTCATAGCAGCACAATTCACCATAGCTAAGATTTGGAAACAGCCTAAGTGCCCATCACCAGATGAGTGGATTAGAAAACTGTGGTACATATACTCAATGGAATACTACGCTGCGGTAAAAAAAGAGGAACTCTTGCCTTTTGCAACAGCATGGATGGAACTGGAGAGCATTATGCTGAGTGAAATGAGCCAGTTAGAGAAAGATAAATACCACATGTTCTCACTCATTTGTGGATTATAGAGAACAACATAGACTGATGAAAAGGGACAGACCCAAAGACTGAGAAACAGCGATCAGGCTATCAATCCCCAGAAGGAAAGTAGGGGAGGGCGGGGGTAAGGGGAAGAGATCAACCGAAGGACTTGTATACATGTATATAAGCCAAACCAATGGACATGGACAACAGGGGGATGGGAGCATGAGTGTGTGTGTGTGGGGGGGAGGTTGGGGGCTAATGGGGGGGATGTGGACACATTTGTAATACCTTAACTAATAATAAAAAAAAGGAAAAAAAATTTTAGCTTTCTCTGTACAATTGAACATTCTCAGTTTTGAAATTAAAAAAAGAAACTTTTTAGGTAAGAAAATGTTCTCCTCCTTGAAAATATTTTTCCTAGATAATTGCTGTATGAGTGTTAACAACATTGACTAATTTTCACTTTGTATAAAAGGCAAAATGGTTTTTGATTTATGCAAGCATCTTAACAAATCCTAAAATAATAATTTTACTTGTCTTACCCTTAAAAAGTAGCAACAAAAAGGAAGTCAGTTCTGTTTTTAACTCAGTTCAAGATTGGCAAAATCAGTATTTCTTGGTTAAAGACAACACGAAGGACCATTTTAAAGTTATTTAAAATAAAATATATATTTTCTTCAGTCTTTCTATAGATAAAGCAGACTTGATTCAAAAAGAGATTTTACTTGAAACCATGTATTCATGGCCAAGAAATAAAGCTGACAAAGTATCCCCTGTTAGGAATCAGAGAGGAAACTAGAGACGTTTTTAAAAGATGAAGGTAAGGGAACTTTTAAAAATCTTATCTATCTTTGCTATGTCCTCTTCTTAAACTTAAGAAGGTTAGGTTTAAGACAGGTTTCTCATTTCCTCTTTGAAAATACATGATGAATAGAGATGCATAAAACATAGCATGTGTTTTAAATGACATGCTGTAAACTAGCCCAAGACAGAAAGAATGATACAAAAAGAATAATCATGTTTTCATTGAAGCCTTCTTTCTGGAAGACTGACCAAAATTCAAAAATAGTGTGTGTGTTTTTTCTTTTGTTTTCTTTTGTTTTTTTCCTTGGGGGAAAAACATTTTCATGCTCTGATACTAATAGTGGCTACCTGAAATTGCAAAGGAGGGAATAACATGAAGAAGATTGCCATGTTGGGAGGGAAAGAAAAAATTAACCTAGTGGAGAGGAAAGCAAGCATAGAGGGAGAAACAGAGTCTCAGAAAGAATGAAGAATGAACCCAAAGAAATGATAACTTTAGGACTTCAAAGGAAATAGCAGTGAAAGGCAATTCCACTTTCCACTGGACACATGCTGACAGATAAACTGAAAAGAAGAAAAAAAAGCTAATAATATTTTTAATCTAAATTTTGATAGTTTGAAAATGAAGTGGACATTTTTGTAAAGGCTATAAAAATTACAAAGAAAAACACATGACAGTTTCAAAGATGACATTATTATCTGTACATAACTGAACAAAGTATATATGTCTAAATAAGTAGCCATTAATGTGTTGGATATTATAATTCCACCAGTGTTGATATTCCAATTTTATACTTATTTTTAAGTAGTGTTGGCGTCATTTAAGGTTCATAATATAGTCCAAAGGGTGTTTTTTAAACTATCTTAGAGGCAAAAGAATAAGTATAGACAGAATATGGCTCTTCCCCAGGATTAACATCCACACAGTTCAGATAATTTGAGGCCTCCTGAGAAGAATGAAAAAATATCAGTTAAATAAGACTTTATACTCAGGATTTGTAAGCATGGGCAATATTTATTTATTTCAGGAACAACTATCATACATGCCTTAGTTTTCTTCTATTGCTTTTCTCCATTGCCTTCCTTACACATACCACAAATGTTTGGGAATTCATTCTTTCTACTTTGAATTGAAACTCTAAATGCTGATTTTGAATAGGCAAATCTTATTATGTTCAATTACAAAGACGTGTTCATTTGCAGGAACATACCCATCTGAAAATAATTTTAACAAATCCAAACTAATATCTTTTAATTTTTAGAATTATTTGTCTATATGAAGTAAGATTATTTTTAAAGTATTTCTTTTGAGAAAAATATTTAAATGTTTATTTTAAATTGAGGGACATTTACATATAATCATAACTTCTCAATTGCTCCAAAATGTTTGTAAATTTATCTATGTAATGAATATGTGTAAACATGTACACACATTACATCCCATGTTCAATGATTGGCTAACGTTAACCAAAGAGACTGGCTAATATTCAGTGTAATCTGAAACCCAATAAATGGGACTTGCAAAAAAAGGCAAGTCACACGCAAAAGAATGAAACTAGACTGCTATTTGTCCCCATATGCAAGAATTACTCAAGTGGATCAAAGACCTAAATATAAGACCTGAAACAATAAATTGCATGGAAAAAAACAGGTATTAAACTTACGGACCTAAGTTATTCTTAATTATTATTAATTTGACCCCAAAAGCAAAGGAAGTAAAGGGAAAAATAAATGAAAGAAAGGCCTATATCAAAGTAAAAAGATTCTGCACAGCAAAAGAAACCTCCAACAAAACAAAAAGGCAACCAACCAAACGGGAGAAGATATTTGCAAATGACAGTTCCAACAAAGGGTTAATATCCAAACTATATAAAGAGACAACTCAACACAAAACAATCAAATTATTTTGTCTTTTTGTTCATAGTAATCCTAACAGGCATGATGTTATATCACATTATAGTTTATATTTGCAATTTCCTGATGATTACTGATGTTGGGCACCTTTCTATTTATCCTTTGGCCATTTGTTTACTTTCTTTGAAGAAATGTCTATTCAGCTCCATTTTTTAATTGGGGTATTTGTTGTTGTTTTTGCTATTGAGTTGTAAGCATTCCTTATATAATCTGGGTATTAACTGCTTATCAGATACATGATTTGCACTTATTTTTTTTTTTAATTTTTCAATTACACTTGACATTCACTATTAGTTTCATGTGTACAGCATAGTGGTTAGACATTTACATAACTTACAGAGTAACCCCCCCCCCCATAAATCTAGTACCCCCTGAAACCACACATAATTACTACAGTATTATTGACTATGTTCCCTACACTGTAATTTACATCCTCATGACTGTTTTGTAATTACAAATTTGTACTTCTTAATCCCTTCCACCTAGCGCCGCCCCCAACCTTCCTCCCATCTGGCAAACATAATTTTGTTCTCTGTATCTGAGTTTGTTTCTGTTTTGTTTGTTCATTTATTTTGTTTTGTTTTAGATTCCACATACAAGTGAAATTGTATGGTATTTGTCTTTCTCTGTCTGACTTATTTCACTTAGGACAGTACACTATTGGTCCATTTATGTTGCCGTAAATTGTAACTTTTCATTTTTTATGGCCAAGTAATATTCCATTGTATGTATTTACCACAACTTCTTTATCCAATAATCTATCAATATGAAAAGATGCTCAACATCACTGATCATCAGAGACATGCAAATTAAAACTACAATGAGATATTACCTCACACCTATTAGAATGGCTATCATCAAAACATCAACAAACAACTAGTGTTGGAGAGGATGTGGAGAAAAGGGAACACTTGGGCACTGTTGGTAGGATTGTAAATTGGTTCAGCCACTATGGAAAACAGTATTGAGGTTCCCTAAAATAAATTAAAAATATAAGTACAATATTGACTCAGCAATTCCACTTCTGGGTATAAATCCAAATAAAACCAAAACACTAATGTGAAAAGATATATGCATCTCTATATTCATTGTAGCATTATTTACAATCGCCAAGATATGGAAGCAAACATTTTTTTTTATTAAGTAGGTTGCCTTTTTCTTTTTCTTTTTTTTTTCTTTTTTCCTTTGCTCAGTAGAAGTTCATAGTTTGATGTAATCCCACTTGTTTATTTTTGCTTGTGTCGTACTGGCTTTGATGTTATATCCAAAGTAATCATTGCCAAAGACAAATGTCAAGGAGCTTTTTCCTTTATGTTTTCTTATGGGAGTTTTATAGTTGCAAATTTTACATTAAACCTTTAATCTATTTTGAACTGATTTTAGTGCATAGTGTAAAATATGAGTCAAACTTTATTATTTTGTATGTGGGTATCCAGTTTTTTCAGCATCACCTATTGAAGAGACTATCTTTTCTCCTTTTGTATTCTTGTCACACATGTGGAAAATAAATTGACTCTATATACATGTGCATGTTTCTGGGGGGGGTCTCCATGTCTATTTATAAGACAGTATTACAGATTTTAATTACTATAGCTTTGCAATACAAATTGAAATCAGGAAGTGTGATGCCTCCAGATTTGCTCTTATTGCTCAAGATTGTTTTGGTTACTCTGGGTCTTTTGTAGTCTCATATGAATTTTAAGATTTTTTTGTTTACCATTTCTGTAAAAAATACCATTAGAATATGTATATCACTTTGAGTATAGACATTTTTAAAATATATTTTTATTGATTTCAGAGAGAAAGGGTGAGGGAGAGGGAGATAGAAACATCAACAATGAGAGAATCACTGATCTGTGGCCTCCTGCATGTTCCCCACTGGGGATAGAGCCCACAACCCAGGCATGTGCCTTGACTGGGAATCAGATTTTGACCTTTTGGTTCATAGGTCCAGGCTCAACCACTGAGTTACACCAGCTGGGTGGGTATAGACATTTTAACAATGTTAATTCTTTCAAACCATGAATATAAGATGCTCTTCCATTTATTTGTGCTTTCTTCAATTTCTTTCACCAGTGTTTTACAGTTTTTAGCATACAGACCTTTCAGCTGCTTGATTAAATTTATTATTAATGTACTTTATAATTTTTTACATTATTGCAAATGGGATTGTTTTCTTAATTTCTTTTTAGATACTTTTTTGTTAGTGTATTAAAATATGCACCTTATAAACTTATTTTATATATTGATTTTGTATCCTGAAACTTTATTGAATTATTAGTTCAGACACTTTTTTTAGTGGAGTCTTTTAAGGTTTCTTTATATAAGATCATGTCATCTGCATACAAAGACAATTTTTCTTCTTGCTTTCTGATTTGGATGCCTTTTATTTACCTTTCATAATTCATTGCTTAGTCTAAGACTTCCAGTACTATATTGAATGTAAGTGATGTGAGTGGGTATCCTTGTCTTGTACCTGATTGTAGAAGAAACCATTTGACTTTTTCACTGTTGAGTATGATGTTATCATATATGACCTATATTATATTTAAGTACATTTCTGATTTGTTGAGAGTTTTTATCAGAATGATGTTGAATTTTGTGAGATGCTTTTTTCTGCATCTACTGAAATGATCACACATTTTTAAGGTCTTCATTCTGTTAGTAAAGCATATTCCATTAACCGATTCTCATATGTTGCACCATCCTTGCGTCCCAAAGATAAATTCTACTTCAGCATAGTCTATCATCCTTTTAATTTCCTGTGGAATTTGGTTGACCAGCATTTTGTTGAGAATTTTTGCATCCATGCTCATCAGAGATACTGGCCTGTAGTTTTCACTTCTTGCAGTACTCTTGTGTGGCTTTGGTATCAGGATAATGCTAGCTAAAATAAGCTGGGAAATGTTCCCTTCTTCACAATTTTTAGAGGAGTATGGAAAGGTTTGGTAATAATTCCACTTAAAAGATTTGGTAGAATGTACCAGTAAATCCATCTATTCCTGTACTTTTCTTTGATGGGAGGTTTTTGATTACTGATTCAACCACTTCCTCTCATTCTTAGTCTATTCAGAGTTTCTGTTTTTCCATGATTTAGTCTTGAGAGGTTGTATTTTTCAAGGAATTTATCCATTTTTTTCTAGGAGGTCCAATTTATTAGCACATAATTGTACATAGTAGTCCTTTATAATATATTTAATTTTTGTTGTACTGGCTCCTCTTTTATTTATATTTATTTATTTATTTATTTGAGCCTCTCTCTTTTTCTTTGTCCACATAAAGGCCTTTCAGTTTTGTTAATCTTTTTAAATTTGTTAACCTATTTATTTATTTTATTTATTAAATTTATTTTGTTTAATTTTTAATTTTTTTAAAATTAGTCGTTATTGTTGAGATTATGCCGATGTCTCTCTATTTTCCCCCATAACTTCCCTGTACCCCATTCCCATCCCACCCCAGGCCCTCACCACCCTATTCTCTGTGTTGATAGGTAATGCATACATGCATATAAAATCTTTGTTTAATCTCTTCCCACCCCCACACCCCCTTCCCTCTGAGAATCATCAGTCTGTTCCATTTCTAAGCCCCTGATTCTATTAAATTCATCAGTTTATTCTGTTCATCAGATTTTTTATTCATTTGATTTTTAGGTTCAATTGTTGATAGATATGTGTTCTTAAAGAATACCCTTCAGCATTAAATACAATACTGGTTTGGTGGGGATGAACTCCCTTAGCTTTTTCTTGTCTATGAAGATCTTTATCTGACCTTCAATTCTAAATGATAGCTTTGCTGGGTAGAGTAATCTTGGTTGTAGATTCTTGGCATTCATCACTTTGCA
Source organism: Myotis nattereri (assembly GCF_964212035.1). NCBI lineage: Eukaryota > Metazoa > Chordata > Mammalia > Chiroptera > Vespertilionidae > Myotis > Myotis nattereri. The sequence goes on from NC_138078.1 coordinate 90,199,408, forward strand.
TATCTCTTGCCACTCCCTTTTGGCCTGCATAGTTTCTGCTGAGAAGTCAGCTGACAGTCGTATGGGTACTCCCTTGTAGGTAACTAACTGTTTTTCTCTTGCTGCTTTCAATATTCTCTCTTTGTCTTTTGCCCTTGGCATTTTAATTATGATGTGTCTTGGTGTGATCCTCTTTGAATTCCTTTTGTTTGGGGTTCTCTGCACTTCCTGGACTTGTAAGTCTATTTCTTTCAGCAGGTAGGGGAAGTTTTCTGTCATTATTTCTTAAAATAGGTTTTCAATATCTTGCTCTCTCTCTTCTTCTGGCATCCCTATAATTTGGATGTTGGTACGCTTGAAGTTGTCCCACAGGCTCCTTACACTATCTTCATATTTTTGGATTCCTTTTGCTCTCCTGGTTGGGTGTTATTTGCTTCCTCATGTTTCAAATTATTGATTTGATTCTTGGAATCATCTAGTCTACTGTTGAATCCTTGTATATTATTCTTTATTTCAGTCGGTGTATGCTTAATTTCTGACTGATTAGTGACTTTGAACATGTTTTCATATGTCTTTTGGCCTTCTGTATGTGCACTTTCAAAAAGTGTCTATTTAAGTCCTTTGTCCATTTTATGATTGAATTGTTTGTCTTACTTTTGTTAAGATGTATGAGTTCCCTCTAAATTTTGGAAAATAGATCCTTATCGGACATAACATTGGCAAATATGCTCTCCCATGCAGTGCCCACTTGTTGATTTTTTGATGGTTTCTTTTGCTGTGCAGAAGCTTGTTATTTTGATGTAGTCTCATTTGTTTACTTTCTTCTTAGTTTCCATTGTCCTAGGAGCTGTATTGGTAAAGATATTGCTATGACATATGTCTGCTATTTTGCAGCCTATGGATTCTTCTAAGATTTTTATGGTTTCCCATCTTACCTTTAAGTCCTTTATCCATTTTGAGTTTATTTTTGTGTATGATGTAAATTGGTGGTCTAGTTTCATCTTTTTGCATATATCTGTCCAATTTGCCCAACACCATTTATTAGACTGTCTTGACTTCATTGTATGCTCTTGCCTCCTTTGTCAAATATTAATTGAGCATAATGGCTTGGATCAATTTCTGAGTTCTCTGTTCTGTTCCATTGCTCTATATGTCTGTTCTTGTGCCAGTACCAGGTTGTTTTGAGAACCGTGGCTTGGTAATATAGTTTGATGTCTGGTATTGTGATCCCCCAACTTTGCTCTTCTTTCTCTAGAATGCTGTGCTTATCTGGGGTCCTTTTTTGCTCCATATGAATTTTTGGAGAGTTTGTTCTAAGTCTGAGAAATATTCCTTTGGTATTTTAATTGAGATTGCATTAAACCTATATATTGTTTTGGGTAGTATGGACATTTAATGATGTTGATTCTACCAATCCATGAACACGGTATATACTTCCATTCGCTTATGTCTTCCTCTATCTCTTTTTTCAGTGTCCTGTAGTTTTCTGAGTACAGGTTTTTTACCTCCTTAGTTAAGTTTATTGCTAGGTATCTTATTTATTTTTATTTGTGCAATGGTAAATGGGACTTTATTTTTGTTTCTCTTTCTGTGAGTTTATTATTGGTGTATAAAAAGGCCATAAATTTCTGGGTTGTAATTTTGTATCCTGCTACACTGCTGAATTCATTTATTAGTTCTACTATTTTTTTGATAGAGTCTTTAGGGTTGTCTACGTACAATATCATGTCATCTAATACATATAATGACAGTTTTACTTCTTTTCCAATTTGGATGCCTTTTATTTGTTCTTTTTGCATGATCACTACGGCTAGCACTTCCAGTACTATGTTGAACAGGAGTGATGAGAGTGGGCATCCCTGTCTTTTTCCTGTTCTTAAGGGAAATAGTTTTTGTCCATTGAGTATGATGTTGGCTGTAGGTTTCTCATATAAGGCTTTTATTATGTTGAGGAATGATCCCTCTATTTCCACTTTGTTGAGGGTTTTTATCAAGAAAAGGTGTTTGATTTTGTCAAATGATTTTTCTTCATCAATTGATATGATTATGTGATTTTTATCTCCCAATTTGTTTATGTGAAGTATCACGTTTATTGATTTGGGGATATTGTACCATCCTTGCATCCTAAGAATAAATCCCACTTGGTCATGGTGTATAATCTTTCTAATGTCATGCTAGATCCAATTTGATAGAATTTTGTTGAGCATTTTATCATCTATGTTCATCAGGAATATTGGCCTGTAAGTCTCTTTTTTTGTGGTGTCTTATCTGGTTTTGGGATTAGGGTAATGCTGGCTTCATAGGTAGAGCTTGGAAGTGTTCCTTCCTCTTGAATTTTTTGGAATAGTCTGAAGAGGCTAGGTTTTAGTTCTTCTTTGAATGTTTGGTAAAACTCCCCTGTGAAGCTGTCTGGCCCAGGGCTTTTGTTTGCTGGAAGTTTTTTGATTACTGCTTCAATTTCCTTCATAGTTATTGGCCTATTCAGGTTTTTTTATTCTTCCTGATTGAGTTTTGGAAGGTTGTATTTTTCTAGGAATATGTTCATTTCTTCCATGTTGACCAGTTTGTTGGAATAGAGTTGTACATAGTGCTTTTTTACAATCCTTTGTATTTCTGTGGAGTCTGTTGTTATTTCACCTCTTTCTTTTCTGATTTTGTTTATTTGAGTCCTCTCCTTGACAATTTTTGACTTAATGATAATATGTCTGATTTAAGAATAGCTACCCCTGCTCTATTTTGATTACCATTCATGAAATATCTTTTCCATCCATTAACTTTCAGCCTATATGTGCCCTTAAGGCTAATATAAGTCTCTTGTTGTACCTGGTTTTATTGTGTTTTTATCCATTCAGCCACTCTATCTTTTGATTGGAGAATTTAATCAATTTATATTTCAAGTAATTCGGATAGGTAAGGATTTAATATCGTCATTTTAAAACTATTTTTTACTGCTTTGCAATTACTTTGTTCTTTTCTTCAATCTTACTGTCTTCTTTTGTGATTTATTTTTTGTGTGATGTTTTGATTCCCTTATCTTTAACTTTTATTTATCTACTACACATTTTTTTTATTTGTGATTACCACAGTACTTACATAAAACTTCTTCCTTTTTTACTTTTTTTTATATTGATTTAAGAGACAGAGACAGAGAGATTGATTTGTTATTCCACTTATTTATGAATTTTCTAGTTGATTCTTTAGTATGTGACCTGAGGAATTGAACCCACAAACTTGGCATATTGAGACAGCACTCTAAACAACTGAGCTATCCAGCCAGGGCTAAAACTTCTTATAATTATAACACTTATTTATAAAATGAGGAGGCTGGACTAATTGATTTCTCTAAAATATGTTTTGTTTTATATTTCTGTAAATTTTTCTATGTATGCATATGTGATTATAGTTAATTTTAGATCATTAGGTGACTTGTTAAATCTAAGAAGGACTCAGATTTGAATAGAGAATTCCAGTTGATTATGTGATGTAGGAAGTTGTGAGATAATGAGAAAAGAGTTAAATTCCAGAGGTATCTCAGCACAACATATCCAAAATGAAAGTTACTATCGTCTCTCTGCCCAGGATTTCCTCTCTCCAGTTTAATCTATTACCTAATTTTAGAGAACTTTTGTAAAATACAGAATGAATCATGTCGCTCCTCTTAAATGTTAAAATATAAATGGCTCACCATGTTTGATAGGATAAAGTCTAACCAACTTAACATAGGATATGAAGTCTGACATTTTCTAGTCCCCACCTACCTCTCTAGCCATAAAATAATCTATCATTTTTCTATACTCTACATTAATGTTGTGTTGAATTAACCTTCTAAATACACTCCTCTCTCTTTTTCTCACTTTCATTCTCTGTGTGTCTCATATGTTTGTGTGTAACTGGCAGCAGACCCAAAGTGAAATGAGCTTCATTAATACAGAATTATATACAGAGGGCTACTTATCTGATTTTACACAAGCAAGCCACCAAGTTCTTAATAGTCATGGACACACACACAGTAGGGTGTTGAAGGCCAGGGTGGGGGACTGGAGTAGGCAACAAGGGGTCAATGGGGGAAAAAGGGGTACCTATGTAATACTTTCAACAATACAGATTTTTTTTTAAAAGGTAGGTCCTGCTCAGTGTATGTATACTGATTCAAAAATTATTTTAAAATAAAACTTTATTGAATATCAAAACTACATACTGAAAATGCCAATTCACTGTCAATAATGAAAAGTAAAAACAATTTACTCTGGATGGACAAATATCAACAACCATAAGGAATTGAGAGTGGGTTTGGATAACAGCCTTCAGGTTTCCTCACTAAGGAAGAGCTAATAATTCTTATTATGGTTTAAAGTGGTCATTGGACTAGGTTAGTCTAGCCTTACTTCTCTTCTTTGTGTCTAACCTTAAACTCATCCCATATAACTTGTTCTCTGGAATAGATCCTTTCTTTAAATTATTTTGTTTTATTTTAAATAGCTGCATATAAATTTCTTTATTCTCAAGTACACCTGAAACTAACATAGAACAATATTGAATTTAATATATACTTTTCATTGCAATGTTATAATTAAAAATCATAGAAAATTCATGTCATTTTTAAGATCTTTGAATACTCAATATTTACTCATCAATTTCATCTTTCCAATATGACCTGAAAATTTGCAGTTGATTTTGGAATCCCTTTGGCTCTTAAACCTAAAGGCTGTGCATCTGCCTTCTCATGAGTGGGTAGAGTCTCTCAGACATATTAGTGTCTCACATACGGTGACAGGAAGTATATTCTAAACAACCTTTGCAATCTTAACTGGGCCTTGGAGAACAGGTAGAACTGAAAGGGACAACAAAGAAGAAAAGGAATATTCCAAAAAGGGGGAGTAAAATAAACAAAATCAGAAATGCAGAGATGTCCTTGACAGTTGAATAAAGCAGTAAGGAGGAAGTATGAATGGAATAGAGGGTGCATATTCAGGAAAAGTAGCATGAAAGCTGCACCCACACACACCTTGCCAAGAATGCTCTCTCCTTGCCTTTTTATCTAACTTTTACTAGTTGATAATTTCTGTTAGAATCCTTTTCCTACACAACAAATCTGGGTTAGATGTCTTTTAATGCACCATCTTGGCACCCTTTTCTTCCCTAGCAAATAATTCATACCTAAGAGCATTTTTCTAACAATTAATTTGTCATTTCCCCTGTACCAAAATTTCTCAAACTTTAGCATGTATCAGAATCACCTAGAGCAAGTATCAAAAAATGACTGTTAAAAGGACCCAATCCAGCCCAGCTCCCTGTCTGTAAATAAAGTTTTATTGGAACACAGCCTCATTTTGTTATATATTGTCTATAGCTATTACAGCATAGCAACAAGGACCTAAAGTCCACAAAGCCATATATATATAATCTTTTAATTTTAAAAAAAAGTTTGCAAATTTCTGACCTAAAGGGTTTGTTCAAATATATTGTTGTGCCTCACATCTAGAGTTTCTGATTTAGTAAGTACAAGTGGGGCCTAATAATGTTCCTGTCTAACAAGTTCCCAGGTGATACTGATTTTGAGCTGCTAGTCTGGAACAATATTCTGAGAACACTGCCTTCAACCAATTAATAGTAATTGGCTAAACATTAGAGTCATCTGCAGAGCTTTTACATATTGATATGTCCATCCCATACCTAGAACAATTAAATCAGAATTAGTAGATGTGATACTCATATTTAAGTACATTTTTTAACTCCCCAGGTGATTCCAATATGTGGTCTAGCCATCTTGCCCATAAGCTCTGAGAGGGTAGGCTCCCTTCCTTAAACTTAGGCAAAAACAACAACAACAACAACAACAACAACTACAAAAAAAAACACACCATAAACTTGCATACTGTAAGTGCTACAGTAAATGATTTGTAAATTAATTATTACTTAGCAAGGTAAGTAAAATTATGGATAGAACTCAAGATTTGATCGGGCAATTCACTATTTCACTTAATTGGATAACTCAATGCTTTGTAACTTAAAGAATCTCTACGCTTCATGAATCAACTTCCCTACTTTCACCCTCCTCAAGAAGGCAGCCATATTTGAAAAGAAAGATGGCAATCCTGGCTGGTGTGGCTCATTTGGTTCAGCTTTGACCCATGCACCAAAAGGTTGCCTGTTCTATTCCGGTCAGGGCACATGGATAGTTGTGCATGTGCCCTGACTGCTCTCACATCAATGTTTCTCTCTTCTCCCTTTCTTTCTCTCTAAAAATCAATAAACTATTAATAAGTAAATAAATAGAAAGCAATATGGCAGGCAGACCACCAGGCTGCCACACAGCTCAGAATATTTAACAGTAAACTAACTCAGAAATTTTTAGGCAGAAAACTGGAATTTGGCCAGTACTTCAAGATACCAAATCCAAAAGAAGAATACATGTTTAATTTGTGATGGGCATACTGTTTCTCTCAAATCCAAAAATTAGAGGATTCTTGTGCATGTGGGTCCTTTTACATGAAGAGACTAGCAGCGGGGTAGAAGGAGATCCGATGATTGTAAACAGTAACTGCCACATGAGGGAGATGGGCATGAATTCTCCTAATTGGCCTATATGTTTCCATGGTATGAAGAAAAAATGTTAATAACCACTTTTAAATTGTTCTTAGAAGAACAATGCATAGGTGAAACATTCCCCAATATAAGAAAGCTAAAAGCATATAGGATATTCCCTTAAAAAATGTAGTGAGAACAGTGACATGATTTCCCTTTCTTTTATACAATCCACGAGGCTCTGTGCATCAAATGACACTGCCTTTGAAAACATTATTGCAGTAACCAGTTCAGCTGGGCAGCAAGCAGAGTGAAAAAGCAGATGGAAAGGGGAAGAGGGTAGAAGCCAAGCTAATGCTACCCATTCTCTGAAGTTGAGAGATAAAATGGAAGAAAGGCCAATGAACTGAAAGGAAATATAATAAAATATAATTCGGCCTGTGGGATGGGGCCGAAACCAGCTCTCCAACATCCCCCGACAGGTCCCAGATTGTGAGAGGGCACAGGCCAGGCTGAGGGACCTCATCGGTGCATGATAGGGGCCAGAGAGAGACGCAGGAGGTTGGCCAGCTGGGGAGAAACTGAGGGAGGGCTCCAGGGCATGTCTGGCCCAACTTGCTCAGTCCAAATGGCTGGACCCCAGCAGCAAGCTAACCTACTGGTTGGAGCATCTGCCCCCTGGTGGTCAGTGCATGTTATAGCAAGCAGTCGAGTGGCCTTGGCATTTCATTAGCATATTACGCTTTGGTTGGTAGAACGGCTCACCAGTCAACCAGACACTTAGCATATTAGGCTTTTATTATATTGGATGAATATTAAACAAAGAGAGAAACAAGACTGAAAATGAAAGACATTTTGAACAGTGGGAGAAGAAAAATATATCAGTAACTGAGATAGAAAAGGGCAGGAACACCAACCTAAGAGAACAGGAAAGGAATAACAAAAACAAAAGAAAACTGCAGATAGATAAATAGATGATAGATAGAGAGATAGGCAGACAGTAGTTTGGTGCTTTGAAACTATAGATAAACATTTATGCTTTCTTTTCTTCAGAGTAAAAGCAGCAAAGGAAAGCAGGCTTCAAGGAAGCAATGTCCCAAAACCCTAGAAATATTTGCACCAGGCTCTGAATTAGAGATTTAGGAGCCAGAAAAATTAGCTAGCCATCCCTGAGCTTCAAATCACTGATTGCTGATTATACCTCAGGTTTCAACACCTGAATTAAATGATTCACTGTTGAGATTATTCCCATGTCCAAAGTAAATGAGAGCTTCCTTTGATGTATTTTTCAACATTTTCATCTTAGTTAATGGTGGGTCTATTTAGTCATATTATGTTAGACAATGGAGCAAATATGGAGATGCTATTTCTGACAACCTTGCATGAAATACTAACTTGATTTACAGGTAGTTTGCTTCCTTAGGTTAAAGAAAAGCATAGCTTAAAACTCTATGTTGTATGCATGCATATAAGCCTAACCAATGGACACAGACAACATGGGGGCAAGGGCATAAGTGAGGGTGTGGGGGGACAATGGGGCAATAAGGACACATATGTAATAGATAAAAAATAGATTTAAAAAAAAGAAATTCTATGTTGTGCTCTTATCACAAAATATTAAATTTACACTGCAGAAAGAAATTTTCCAGAGGCTCATGGAAAGTTTTAGGTACTCATACAGGTAGCAGTATTTGGCTTTATATGTAGCTATATACTATTTTATAAGACTGCATATAAACATGTAAACAATATAGCAATATAAAATGGAAATAAGACTGTGATAAAATCAGGAAAAAGGAAAATAATTGCAGAAAAATGAAATAAAATGAATAGTGAAGCCAAATGTATATTTTGAAGCAAGATATACTTGCTGGAAGGATTAGCAGCCAACATGAAAAGAAAATATAACCATCTATAGAATTGGCATTGTCCTTGAGATTAAGATATTCAAAAAAGCACCACTTTTCTTCTTACCATGGAAAGAATTTATCTATGGTTCTTCATAGGGTCAATGCTATGAAATGTGGTAAACAACAACCTAATCTGAAAACTTACATGAAATACAACAACCAGTATCAAAGGGTAATTTATTTTAAGATCCCTTATGTAAAGATTTTAAGGCTCTATTTTCTGATGGTTTGCTGGAATGGAACTCTGAAACTACTCTATTCTCCTGTTTTAAGTGCAGAGGTTCATGCTAAATATTCTACAAGGACACACATCTTAATAAAAGAAGACAACCCTAACTCTGGTAGCATGCCAAGAGGGTACTAAGGACAGTCAAAGGTTCTGCTCCATAAAACAATGGCTTTACCCTAAGAGACAAATGGAAGATCAAAGCTATAAAAATGTTAAATATGTGTAACCAAATACTCACCTCACCTATAAAACCAGTCTTATAGCACCTGCAACAGATGTGTTTACCAAATCTCATATTGTGGGCATATGACTCTCCTTACTGGGTATACAGAAACCTCTTACAATCCTTCTTGAAGTTTTGGGAGCTAAATGATTGGCACTCATCAATGAAATGTGATTGTGTCAACTATGGGCTGATGTAGTAAAAAGGCCCTGGACAATTGCCTAGTCTCCCTCTGCTATTTTTAGGATGCTAGGGATGAAACCTTAAGTTGGGATCATGAAATCACATGATAGCTAGATTATTGAGTCACTGCATGGAAGACAGCCACCCTTGAGAAATTGCCCAAACTCCCATCAGACTTCACTGAGTGAAAAATAAATTTTTGTTGTGTTAATCTCATTGAGATTTGTTATTGCCAATAAATTTAGCCTACTATGACTAATAGAGCCTCCATATAAAGCTTATCCCCCATATAAATTCCTTGCTAAACTGGTTACAACATGTACTTCTAAATCACTGAAGGAGTTGACCTACGATATGGGATCCTTACCCATGCCAATAAATGCTTGGTAACATGCACCATAATAAAACCACATAGTGTTGATTTTTGAACATTCTGTGAATTCATTTTTTTCTGGCAGTAAATAGTCCACTATCCAGTAAAGCCATTTTATCAGTCAGGGTCCTGGCAGGAAACATATAGCATATATTCAAATGGACTAATTGAAGGTAATTTAATAAAGGGGCTTTTTAAAATTGTTAATAGGGTTAAAAATAATAAGGTAAGGAAAATCAATAAGTTTTAATTAATATCTTAGGCTAGCAAAAGTATAGATCTATCACATCATTAGAGCTAAAGGGGTAAAGAAGATAACATGATTGCCAGAATCCAGATAAAGCTAGAGCTCTAGCCTTCAGGAAGGAAATGAAATCACAGCTAACTTGTAACTTGTAGCCTGATCTCTTTTTTTCTCTGTAAGTGCATCTGATATTCTGTAAGTGCATCTGATAAGATGCCAGAGCAGAACAGAATGGAGACTGCTAGTACAATCCAAAGAGGTCCATCATCCAAGGCACAAAAGAGGGTAGATATGGTAGGAGGGTGGATATGCAGGGAGAAATGGAATATATCCAGGATAGCCATTCAAAATTAAGCCATCTTCATACTGGATAATTTTTGTCTTTCTGTTCTCTGTAGGGGAAGAATAGTTTAAAGTAATATTAAACCATTTCATGTAATTTAATAAGTAGGTTTATAGTTACTCATGTGAAAAATAATACAATGATCCTACATAATAAAAGCCTAGATGGCATCATGCCCTTGTGTGACGCCCTCGCATGACATTGTCACTAGATGGCCGCCACAAGATGGTCACCACAAATGGCCACCACAAGATGGTCACCACAAGATGGCCACATGCACAGTGGAGGCAGGGCCAAGTGGCTGCTCAGTGCAGAGGAGGCCGGTCCTGGCCTCTCTGCTGCCTCACTTGGAGGAGCAGGGTCTCTGCAGAGGAGGCGGGTTGTGGCAGGGGAGGGCAGGTGTGGGTGATCAGGCTGGCAGGGGAGGGCAGTTGGGAGCCATCAGGGTGGCAGTGGAGGCCAGTTGGGGGCTATAGGGCTGGCAGGGGAGCAGTTAGGTGTCAATCAGGCTGGCAGGGGAGCAATTAGGGGGCAACCAGGCTGGCAGGCAGAAGCAGTTAGGGGCAATCAGGCATGCAGGCAGGTGAACAGTTAGGAGCCAGCTGTGCCAGGATCAGGCCTAAACTGGAAGTCAGACATCCTGCCAGGGGTCCCAGATTGGAGAGTGTGCAGGCTGGGCTGAGGGATGCCCCCCACCCCCCTGCATGAATTTCATGCATTGGGCCTCTAGTTAATAAATAATAATACAAGAATAAACTGTTTCATGTATTCACAATTGTAAACCTAATTTTGCCCAACTATTATTCCTACTGGATATTGTTATGTTAATAATAAAAATATCCCTATCAACCACTAAGTATTAAGGTAAGATTTTATATAAATAACAACATTTTAAAAGTTCATATTGAACTCATGATATTACCCACAGGCTATTTCTCTGTGCAAAGCCAAAGACAATTTTACGTAATACTTAATAGAATTCTTCAAAAAGTGATAATTAATATAAAAATAGTGAGGGAGAAACCATTTAGGAGATTATCATAATATGGCAATCAAGACTTGCTGAGGTATTGAAGAAGGATGGAGAAGAATTGGAAAACAAGGACAGAATAGGAGAGATAATCAGGAGTTTGGATGTATAGACTTGTCAGAATTGATTGTAGAGAATAAAGACATTAAAAAAAGAAAGAAAATAAAATATTTCTAATTATTCTGAGAGAATGAGCCATGAAATCTGTACTGATTTTGACCTAGAACCTTGTAGCCAATTTGAATGGACCCAGTGTTTGAGGACCCAGCTTATTTACAATGGCAAACTGGCCAGCCAACTACTGGAACATCGATGTTGTGTGGTTATTAAATAGGATCAAGCTCTCCTTCACGATTCCTCAATCTTTTCTTGACAGGAAATTTACCCTCTGACCAGAGATGTATAAGCTCTTCATCAAACTATATCTTTACTTCTGCTCCTCACTTAGAACCATTTTATATAGGCTCCCATGTTCTATTTCAGAAAATAATAATTCAAATAATTCAGAGTGCATTCCCTAGCAGTCTTAGTTGCTTTCTGCTGCAAATATAAATCATTTATACATGACATTATCTTTACAAAGCATTTGACAACCATTAATTAAATATCAAAACACTCTTATACTTTTCTAATGAAAATGAACATTCATAGAATGCTGCCAACAAGTAAAACTGACCAATGGACAAAGATTTTCTTAAATGTGCCCCTCATTTGCCAGGCACTAAGAGTCTACAAGCTACTCCACAAAGCCCATATCTTCCTAACACAGTGGCTCTTCCTGCACCTAGAATATGGCCATCCTATGCTCGCAAATTCCCTTTTCTTACCTCTAAAAATCTACCCCCTTGGGGTAGTAGCATTCATTTATGAAAATAAAAAAATTCTGTCTTAGTTTTTACCATATACTACAGTATCTGAAACCTAATGTGTTATAGTACACGGTGGGGGATTTCATGCACTGTGACAGAGCAGTGGGCTTGATTTTTTGGTAAAGGAGTTTGCTTTGGGGATTTTTTTGTTGTTGTTTTGTTTTGTTTTCCCCCATGTACACACTATTGAAAATTAGTCTTGGGTATACTAATATTAAACATATAGCATGAAAGCAGGGTCAGGATGGCAGAGTAAGTAGATGCTGAGCTCAGATCCTTCCATGGACACACCAAAATGACAACTAAATATAGAGCAATAATCACTGAGAGTGATCTGAAGACTAGCTGAACAAAATTTTTACAATTAAGGATATAAAAATGGGTCACATTGAGATAAGTAAGAGGATCAGAGACCCAATCTAGCCAGGACCTACACCTATATGTGGCAGTTCACACATGGAGGAGGTATCAACACTGTGGTCTCCCCTGAAAAAGAAGGGGTTTGAGCATCACAATGGGTCCCCCAGTCTGGAGGACATACACCAGGAAAGGAGATCCCAAATTAGAGAACCAGAGAAGCTTATATCCAAGAGAGCTATATGAAAATGAGACTTTGCTCTTTATTTTAAAAAAAAATCTTTATTGTTGAGAGTATTATATATGTCTCCCTCACCCCTCATTTCCTCCCTCTACCTGGTTCCTACCATATCCTAGGCCTTCACCACCCTATTGTCTATATCCATAGGTAATGCATATATGCATATAAGATCTTTGGTTAATATCTCCCCACCACCTTCCCCCTTCCCTCAGAAATTTGTCATTCTGTTTTGTTCCCATGCCTCTGGTTCTATTTTATTCATCAGTTGCTTTTGTTCATTAGACTCCTTATCCATTTATTTTGATTTTGAGATTCAGTTGTTGATAGATATGTATTTACAGCTATTTTATTTATTTATTTTCTTCTTCTTCTTCTTCTTCTTCTTCTTCTTCTTCTTCTTCTTCTTCTTCTTCTCCTCCTCCTCCTCCTCCTCCTCCTCCTCCTCCTCCTCCTCCTCCTCCTTCTCCTTCTCCTTCTCCTTCTCCTTCTCCTTCTCCTTCTCCTTCTCCTTCTCCTTCTTCTTCTTCTTCTTCTTCTTCTTCTTCTTCTTCTTCTTCTTCTTCTTCTTCTTCTTCTTCAGGAATACCCTTGAACATTTAATGTAATACTGGTTTGTTGCTGATGAACTCCTTGAGCTTTTCCTTGTCTGTAAAGCTCTTTATCTGACCTTTAATTATAAATTAGAACTTTGTTGGGTAATCTTGGTTGTAGGTCTTTGTTATTCATCACTTTGACTATTTCTTGCCACTCTCCTCTGGCCTGCAAAGTTTATGTTGAGAAATCAGCTGACAGTCATATGGGCTAACCCTTGTGGGTAACGTACTGTTTTTCCCCTGCTGCTTTTAAGATACTTTGTTGTTAACTTTTGGAATCTTAATTATGGTGTGTCTTGGTGTGGGCCTCTTTGGGTTCCTCTTGTTTGGGACTATCTGCACTTCCTGGACTTATAAGTCCATTTCTTTCACCAGGTAGGGGAAATTTTCCTTCATTATTTCTTGAAATAGGTTTTCAAAATCTTGCTCTCTCTCTTGTTCTCTTCCATAATGCAAATGTTGGTAGGCCTGAAGTTGTCCTAGAGGATCCTTTCACTATCTTCAAATTTTTGGATTACTTTTTCTTTTCGTTCTTCTGATTGAGTGTTTTTTGCTTCCTCATATTCCAATTCATTATTTTGATCCTTAGAATGCTCTACTCTACTGTTGAACCTCTGTAAATTATTCTTTTTTATTTTTTCCCTTTATTGAGTAAGGTATTACCAATGTGTAATCCCTCCATTGTGCCACCCATCGCCCTAATCATGCCCTCACCCTCACCCCCCGTTGTCTGTGTCAAATGACTATGCTTATATGCATGCATACAAGTCCTTTGGTTGATCTCACCCTCTTACCCCCACCATCCCCTACCTTCCCTCTGAGGTTTGAACATCTGATCAATGCTTCTCTGTCCCTAGTTCTGTTTTTGTTCACCAGTTTATGTTGTTCATTATAATCCACAAATGAGTGAGATCATGTGATATTTATCTTTTTCTGACTGACTTATTTCACTTAGCACAATGCTCTCCAGCTCCATCCATGCTGTTGCATATGATAGGAGTTCCTTCCTTTTTACAGAATAGAATTCCATTATATAGCTGTGCCAAAGGTTTTTAATCTACTCCTCTGCTGATGGGTACTTAGGTTCATTCCAAATCTTAGCTATTGTAAATTGTGCTGCTATGATCATAGGGGTGCATATATCCTTTCTGATTAGTGTTTCTGTTTTCTTGGGATATATTCCTAGAAGTGGGATTACTGGGTCAAATGGAAGTTCTATTTTTAGTTTTTTGAGGAAACTCCATACTATTCTCCATAGTGGCTGCACCAGTCTGCATTCCCACCAGCAGTACACAAGGGTTCCTTTTTCTCCGCATCCTCACCAGCATTTGTCATTCTGTTGATGATAGCCATTCTGACAGGTGTGAGATGGTAACGCATTGTCGTTTTGATTTGCATCTCTTAGATGATTGGTGACTTTGAGCATGTTTTCAGATGTCTCTTAGCCTTCCTTAGGTCTTGTTTAAAAAGTATTTATTTAGGTCCTTTGCCCATTTTTTGATTGGGTTGTTTGTCTTCCTTTTGTTAAATTGTATGAGTTTCCTATAAATGTTGGAGATTAAACCCTTATCAGATATATTGTTGGAAAATATGTTCTCCCATGCAGTGGGCTTTCTTGTTGTTTTGTTGATGGTTTCTTTTGCTGTGCAGAAGCTTTTTATTTTGATGTAGTCTAATTTGTTTATTTTCCATTTTGTTTTCATTGCCCTAGGAGCTGTGTTGGTGAAGATATTGCTTTGGCATATGTCTGAGATTTTGCTGCCTGTGGATCCTCTAATACTTTTATGGTTTCCCGTCTTACATTTAAGTCCTTTATCCATTTTGAATTTATTTTTGTATATGGTATAAGTTGGTAGTCTAGTTTCATTTTTTTTTTCATGTGTCTGACCAAAGTTCCCAGCACCATTTATTGAAGAGACTGATTTGGCTCCATTGTATATTCTTGCCTCCTTTGTCAAATATTAATTGAGCATAGTGGTTTGGGTCGAATTCTGGGTTCGCTATTCTATTCCATTGGTCTATATGTCTGTTCTTGTGCCTGTACCAGGCAGTTTTGACAACAGTGGCTTTGTAATACAGCTTGATATCTATTTCTAGAACTGTTTCCATTTCATCGAGGTTGTCCAGTCTGTTGGAGTAGAGTTGTTCATAGTATTTTTTTACAATCCTTTGTATATCAGTATGGTCAGTTGTTACTTCACCTCTTTCATTTCTGATTTTTTTTTTTTACTTTTTCCACCTGCTATGTAATTTTTATTGTGGAGTTATAATTACATACCATAAAATTTACCCTCTTCAAGTTAACAATGCAGTGGTTTTAGGTATACTTACATGGTTGTGCAACCATAACCATCATCTATTGCAGAACATTTTTATCACACCCCCCAAAAGAAACTCCATACTCATTCCTCCCTCTCCATAACCTTTAAATATTATTCACCTACTTTCTATCTCTATAGATTTGCCTTCTCTTGATGTTTCATATAAATGGAATCATACAACAAGTAATGTTTTATGCCTGACTTCTTTCACTAAGCAAAGCATTTTCAAGACCCACCATGTTGTAGTTCTTCATTTCTTTTTTATAACTGAATAATATTCTGGTGTATATATACCACATATTGCTTATCTGTTCATCAAGTGGTGATGGATATCTGTGTTGTTTCTACTTTATGATTACTAATGAGGTCAAGTTTCTTTTTCCGCTTATAAGCAATTTATGTTTCTTTGTCTATGATGTCCCTGTTTCCAGTTTTTGCCCATTTTTCAACTGTCATTTTCTTACTGACTCATCTTATATAGGCTAATATGCAAATCGACTGAACGGTGGAACGACAGGTCACTATGACACGCACTGACCACCAGAGGGCAGACGCTCAATGCAGGAGCTGCCCTCTGGTAGTCAGTGTGCTCCCACAAGGAGCGCTGCTGGGGTCCAACCCCAGCAGGTCCAGGGGTCCCCAAAGGTGTGAACGGAATCGGCGAAGAAGGAATGACACAGAGGCAGTGTTCAGGTGATCATCATAGCCAGGGTCTCTTGTCAGGGTCTCCAGCCAGGTTCTGTAGCCAGTTCTCCAGCCAAGTTCTGTCTAGGATCTCCAGGGAAGATATGGTTCGGTTCTCTCACTAGGTTCTCCAGCCAGGTTCTCCAGCCAGGTTCGGTCTCCAGATTCTAGTCAGGTTCTCTTGCCATGTTCTATCCAGGTTCTGTAGCCAGGTTCTGTCTCTAGGTTCTTCAGCCATGTTCTCTCGCTAGGTTCTGTCTCTAGGTTCTCTCTCCAGTTTCTGTCCAGGATCTTTTGCCATGTTCTCTCCAGCGAAGTTCTGTCTCTTGGTTCTGTGTAGGTTCTGTGTCTAGGTTCTGTCTAGGTTCTATTCTCCAGTTTCTGTGTCTCATTTCTGATTTAGTTTATTTGGGTCCTCTTTGTTTCTTGGTGAGGCTGGTGAGAGGTTCATCAATTTTGTTTATCCTTTCAAAGAATCAGTTCTTTGGTTTCATTGATCTTTTTTGTTATTTTTATTTTTGTCTCTATGTCATTTATTTCTGCTCTGATCTTTATTATTTCCTTCCTTCTGGATACTGTGGGCTTTTCTTGTTGCTCTCTTTCTAATTCTTTAAGTTGCAAGGTTTGATAATTTCTTACCAGTTTTTCTTGTTTTTTGAGGTAGGCCTGTAGCGCTATGAACTTCCCTATCAGGATTGTTTTCATTGTGTCCCATAGATATTGGATTGTTTTGTTCTCATTGTCATCTGTTTCCAGGATGCTTTTTATTTCTTCTTTGATCTTTTTGGTAACCCAATCATTGTTTAATAACATGCTATTTAGCCTCTAAGTGTTTGATTTTTTCATTGTTTTTATTGTAGTTGATTTCTAGTTTTATGCCATTGTGATCTGAGAAGATGTTTGTTATGATTTCTATCCTCTTGAATTTGAAGAGACTTTGCCTGTGTCCTAATATGTGGTCTATCTTTGAAAATGTCCCATGTGCACTGGAGAAGAATGTATATTCTGTAGCTTTGGGGTGAAATATTCTGAAGATGTCAAGTAAGTCCATCTGATTGAGTGAGTCATTTAGGATTGCTGTTTCTTTGTTGATTTTTTGTTTAGAGGATTTATCCAATGGTGTCAGTGGGGTATTAAAGTCCCCTACTATGACTGTATTGCTTTCGATCTCTCCCTTGATATCTTCCAGAAGTTGTTTTATGTAACTGGGTGTTCTGGTATTGGGTGCATATATGTTTATCAGAGTTATATTTCCTTATTGAATTGTTCCCTTTAGTATTATGTAGTGGCCTACCTTATCTCTTGTTATGGCCTTTACTTTGAGGTCTGTTTTGTCAAATATAAGTATTGCAATCCCAGCTTTTTTCTCATTTTAATTTGCCTGAAAAAATGTTTTCCATTCCTTCACTCTCAGTCTGTGTGAATCCTTTGTTCTTAGGTGGGTCTCTTACAGACAGAAAATACATGGGTCATGTTCTCTTATCCACTCAGCTACCATATGTCTTTTGATTGGAGCATTTAATCCATTTATGTTTAATGTTATTATTTAGAAGTGCTTGTTTGTCATCATTTTTATTCTTAATGTTTGTGTTTCCTCTTTTTTTTCTGTTTCTTCTTTTTTATAGCAGTCCCTTTAGCATTTCTTGCATTGTTCACTTCGTGGTAATAAACTCTCTTAGCCCTTTTCTGTCTGTGAAGCTCCTGATTCTGCCTTCAATTTTGAATGATAGCCTTGCTGGGTGTAGTATTCTTGGATTCAGTCCCTTGCTTTGCATCATTTTGTATATTTCATTCCATTCCCTTCTTGCCTGGTGTGTTTCTGTTGAGAAATCAGCTGATATTCTAATAGGAGCTCCCTTGTAGGTAACTTTCTGTCTCTCTCTGGCAGCCTTTAAGATTCTTACTTTGTTGTTGGTGTTGCCAATTTAATTATGATGTGTCTTGGTGTCAGTCTTTTGGGGTTCATCTTGTTTGGGAGTCTATGCGCTTCTTGGACTTGTGTAGTTTTTTCCTTGCCAATATTAGGGAAGTTTTCTGTCATTATTTCTTCAAACAGGTTTTCTATTCCTTGCTTCTCTTCCTCTCCTTCTGGGACCCCTATTATGCGAATGTCGTTTCGTTTTGTGTTGTCCCAAAGCTCCCTTAGGCTCTCCTCTTGCTTTTTAGATTTTGTTTCCAGTTGCTGCTCTGTTTGTGTGTTTTTTCCTACCTTGTCTTCTAATTTGCTGATGTGGTCCTCAGACTCTTCTACTCTACTGTTTAAGCCTTCTGTTGTGTTCTTTATTGCAGCTATGTCAGTCTTCATTTCCTCTTGGTTCCTTTTCATGTTCATGACATTCTCATTCAGCTCCTTATACTTCTCATTCAGTTGTGTGTATATGCTATTGACTTGTGTGTATTTGTCATCCAGCCATTTGAGCATCCTTATAACCATTATTCTGAATTCTTTTTCTGATATGTTACTAGCCTCAATTTCATTTAACTTCCTTTCTGGTGATTTCTCTTTTTCTTTATTTTGGGGATCACTTTTTTGTCTTCCCATGTTTTGCTGTAACGTTTTAATTGTAGATCCGATTACTTTACTACTCAGGTTTTTGGGGGAGGGTGTTACTGGTGTGATCTCTCAGGTTTCCTGGGCTTGGTAATCTAGTATAGCTCCCTACTTGAGTTATTTGGGTTCTCTTGATGTAAGCCTGTGATTTGGAAAGGCACAACTGCGGTGTCTAGAAGTCAGCAGCCATGGAGGGGGTATCACAATTTTTGCTGTCTTGCACGCTTGGTTAAAATTGTGCATTCCCAGCGGCAACTCACAGTGGCATCTAGGAACCATCTGTTGCAGTGTTGGGGCTCAGGAGGCCTGCGCTCTGGAAAGGCGTGACTGTGGTGTCCAGAGTTCTGTAGTTGTGGGGTGGGCACACTCAGCTTTTCCTGCTGCTCTGTGGTTGGATACACACGCCCCCAGTGTTGGCTCACAGGGGCACCTATGATACATTTGCCAGCAAGGTGTACTGATGAACTCTGAAGGCCCTGGCACTGAAGCCACGGGATTGAGGTGTCTGTGAACAGGTATCCCAGAAGAGGGAATTCAGTGTTTCTACAGCCCAGCAGTGCAACCCTGTTTGTATAAGTGCGCACCCAACGGGGGCTCACAGCAGTGCCCAAGGGCTGCCTGTGTAGTGGTGGGCTGGGGAGGCCTGCACACTGGAAAAGCCTCCAACTGTAGTGTCCAGAGTTCTGCAGCTGTGGGGTGGGAAGACTCAGTTTTTGCTGCTGCACCTGTGATTGTATAGGTGTGCACTCCCAATGGTGACTTACAGGGGCACCTGCGGTTCATTGCCAACTTGGCACACTGAAGAACTCTCAAGGGTCCTGGCCCTGAAGCTGCGTAATCGAGGCGTCTGTGGGCAGGTGTTCAGGATGAGTGAATTCAGAATTTCTACTTCTGAGTAGTGCATCTCTGTTTGTCCAAGATTGCACCTAGCAGGGGCTCACCGTGGCTCCCAAGAGCACCCTGTGGATAGATAGGCTCAGGGGGCCTGCTCGTTGGAAATGTGTGACTGTGGCAGTGCATTTGCCAGTGCAGAGCTCTGAGGCACTCTGAGGGGCCCTGCTGCTGAAGTTACACAGCCGGGTTGTCTTTGGGAAGTTATTCAGGAAGAGGAAATTCAGAATTTCTACTGTGGGGCAGTGCGCCCTTGTCTGTACAAAATAACACCCAGCAGGGGCTCACAGTGGCTCCCAAGAGCTGCCTATAGAGTGGTGTGCCCTGGGGGCCGGCATACTGGAAATGCGCAAATGTGGTGTCTGGAGGTCTGCTGCTGGGGAGGGGGGGAAGTCACACTTACTGTTGTGGGAGCAGTGCACCTTTGGAGGTGGAGGTCTTAGGGTCCCTGGGTCTGTGGGTGGGGCAGCAGGATTTTGGCTGGAGTTGCTGCTGGGTCACGAGCAGTATCCAAGGCCTGTCTGGGTGGTGGTGCTGATGAGTTCCTAGAAGAGGCTGCTCTCCTCTTCAAGATGGTGTGGGCTCCGTGCCCAAGTCCCACAGTCTGGGGAGTGCCCACAGTGGTAGTAGTCTTGCTCTGTCCAAGAAAGCCTGGTCTTCCAGCCCATGCTGCTCCTGCCAGATTTAACTGTCCCTCACTCACACACACACACACACACACACACACACACACACACACACACACACCACATTCACACACTCTCCTTTCATCCCCTAAGTCACTCAAATCCTCTCCCTCACCTTCAGTCCTGCCAGCCACCATCTTTTCCCCTGTAAATTATTCTTTGTTTCACTTACTGTATGCTTTATTTATGACTGGTCCTTTTTCATGTCTTTGAAATTCTCACTAAGATCCTTGAAAGCCTCACTAAGTCCCTTGAAGCTCTTTTTGAGTCCCTTGAAGCTCTCATTGAGATCCTTGAGCAACATTATAACCATTGTTTAGAACTCTGTATTTAGTAGTTTCCTTGCTTCCATTTCATTTACTTCTCTTTCTGGAGATTTCTTCTGTTCTTTCATTTGTAATATGTTTCTTTGTCTCTGCATTTTGGTTGCTTCCCTGTATTTGTTTCTATATATTAGGTAGAGCTGCTATGTCTCCTGAAATTGGTAGAGTGCCTTGTGTAGTAGGTGTCCTGTAGGGCCACCTGAGCCAGGTACTCTAGGTGGACCCATGTGTCAGCTGTGTTCACAGTCTTGTGGTAGTTGAGCCTTCATTGCTGTTGGTGTCACTGGGAGGAGTTGACATCCAGGCCAATTGGCTGTGAGGACCAGCTGCAACTACAGTGAAAGAGTTTCTGTGTAGGAGATACCCCTATGGATCAGGACTTGCTTCAGTGAGGCTTTGGTACTCACTGAGTCTGTCCCTTGAGTGTGTTGCTTATGGATATGTAGAGTTGTTATCTGGTATGGTATGAAGCTGTCCACTGGGTGTACTGGCTCTGGGGCCTCCCAGGAGATGCAAAGTCAGCCACATGCCTTGGGCCACTTGGCAGGAGCTACAGAGCTATCTGCAGAACAATGTTATTTGTATTGGGCTTGGAAGTACCAGGTAAGGCCAGGCTGTGAAGCAAGGCATGCTGGTGCTAGTGCTGGGTCTTGTGCCTCTAATTGATAGGTATAGGGTACGTTGATGCCAGCTTCTGCTTATATGAGAGATTTTAGGAAAGTCTAAAGCCAGGACAGGCCATTCATATGGAAAAGTGGCGGCAAATAGCTTGGGTGGGGCTATAAGTTGGATGGGGCAGGATCTCAGGGAATCACCAGGGTGGATAAAACAGAGTGAGCTACACTGATGGAAACTCAGATATGGCTGCCAGTCAGCTCTGTCACAGGGGTGGTGGGTGGGGTCCCAGCACAGGAAAAATAACCCTTGTGAGCAACCCTGTCTGGGAGAAAGCTACCCCTGAGTTCCTGCCCCATGAGGCCAGACAATCTAATTCCTCTCCACATGTCTCTGAATCCCCCAATTCTTCCAACCACCACTGGAGCTCAGAGAGAGGGACCATGCCTGTTCATGTGCTGGCCCTTTAAGAGGGACTGCCTGAGTCTCCAGCAGCCTCCATGACACTCAGCCACAATCCCTGCTAGATATTACAGCCCAAAGTTATGGGGGCTTCTCTTCCCAGCTCTGTAACCTTGGTCTGAGGGCTCTGATATAGGACTGGGACTCCTTGCTCCTCACGGGCAGCCTCCACAGTGGAGATATTCCTCCTGATTAAAAACACACCGCACGTAGATGTTGGACCAGCCCATTCTGTGCCTCCACCCCTCCTACCTGTCTCAATCTGCTTTCTTTTTTACTTCTCTATAGTTTTAGTACTTCCATTCAACCAGCTTTCAGGCAGTTCTGAAAATTGTAATTTTAGTTGTAATTTTGATGTGGTTGTGGGAGGCAGCAAGTACCTGCATTTGCCTACACTACCATCTTGGTTCTCTAGAGCCTTTGCTTTTAATGGAACCATGTATAAACTCAAACTCTGAGCTCAGGTCAGAGAAAGCAGTTTGAAAATCACCTGGAAAATACATGAAAAACGTATATTGACGAATTTCAAAGTGAGTGCTGGAGATGTAATGATCAGTGAAAAACTTTTTCTCAGAATGAAAGGTGCCATTGTTTCTTTGCTTCTTTTATTGTGTTCTTCCACCTGGCTGACCTGACACAATCAGGTGCCAATTCTGACACTCTCTATTAACATAGTTAATTGTATTCACCTTGGCATGGCAATTTACTGAGGTCCTATCCTGACCAACCTGCCTAAATAGGCCAGAATCAATCTAAAGCAGCTCCAGCTCCAGCCCTGGTACACTCAGAAGATGGCCTCAGCCTGCAACATAGCCCCTACCAAGTGGCTCCAACTTCAGTACATATGGTAGCTAGTCTTCACTTGCATTGTAGGTCCTCCCAAGTGGCTCCATAATCCAGATATATAGAAGTCAGTCTTGGCCTGCAGCAGAGCCCCACCCAAATGGCTCCTCAACTGATATATTTGGCTGAAAACCTCAGCAGTTATTGGAACTTCTTCAAAGTAGCTCCCAGTCTGTGGGGTGAGCTCACCACACCTGATTATCTGCAGCAATTATAACCAGTCCTTGCAGCCATCTAGCCTGAGGGTTAATACCATCCAAAGGCATACCAGAAACAATTGCAACTCAGCTACAATAGGAGGGTTCAAACAACTCACACAGGGGAGACTCGTGAAGCACCTGGTTCTGGTGACTAGGAGATATTGCACCACCTTCTACTTAGGACCACAATTTCAAGACCAGGAGATGTGCTGGTCTACTTAATATAAATAAACACAAATATGGGCAAATTAGTAGACAGAGGAATATATTACAAACAAATAAAGGCACAACAATATCTCAGAAAAAGAACAGAGTGGAAAAAATACAAGCAATCAACCAGAAAGAGTTAAAAGCAATGGTTATAAAGATGCTCAACTAACTCAGGAGAATAATGGATAAATTCAGTGAGAACTTCAGAAAAAAAGAAAATATTTTTTAAAAACACCTGAAGAATACAACCAAAATGAAAAAAAAAATTCACTAGAGAAAGTCAGCAACAGATTAGATGGTACAGATAAATACAAGGTAGTGGAAATCATCTGTTTTTGAAGAGTAAAAAAAAAAGAATTTTAAAAAATGAGAATAGTTTAAGGGACCTCTGGAACAACATCAAGCATACTAACATTTCTTCTCAAGAATCCCAGAAAGAGAAGAGAGAAAGTGTCAGGAAAAAAAATGTGAAGAAATAATCATTGTAAACTTCCCTAACCTGATGAAGGAAAATGACATCAAATCCAGGAAGCATAGAGAGTCTCAACCAAGATAAACTCAAAGGTACCCAAACCAAGACATATCATGATTCAGATGCCAAAAGTTAAAGGTAAAGACAGAATCTTAAAAGCACGAAGAGAAAAGCAGATAGTTACATACAAATGATCCCTGTAATGCAATAGGCTGATTTTTTTCAGCAGAAAAATTGCAAGCCAGAAGAGATTGGCACAAAACATTCAGTGATAAAAGAAAACTACAACCAAAAAAACTGTACCAAGCAAGGTTATCATTCAGAATTGAAGGAAAGATAAAGAATTTCCCAAACAAGCAAAAGTTAGAGGAGTTCATCACCATTAAACTTTCACTATAAGAAATGCTAAAGGGCCTGACCGGTGTGGCTCAGTGGTTGAGCTACAACCTATGAACCAGGAGGTCATGGTTCAATTCCCAGTCAGGGCACATGCCTGGTTTGTATGCTTGATCAACCCAGTGGGGGGCATGCACGAGGCAGCCAATCAATGATTCTCTCTCCTCATTGATGTTTCTATCCCTCTCTCCCTCTCCCTTTCTCTCTGAAATCAATAAAACTATATTTTTTAAAAAATACCAAAGGGGCTTCTTTAAGTGGAAAAGAAAAGGACAAAGCTCAAATTAAGAAAACATGGGAAAGAGAAAAATCACCAGTAAAGGAAAATATTTATTCCCAGTGAATCAACCAATAAGAAAGCTAGTATGAAATTTAAAAGACATAGTATGGAGGTTTTATAAAAAATTAAATATAGAGTTACTGTATGACCCAGTAACCCCTTTCCTGGGTATCTATCCCCAAAATTTGAAAACATTTACTCACAAAGATTTATGCACCCCTTTGTTCATTGAAGCATTATTTACAGTGGTCAATTCATGGAAACTACCAAAGTGTCCTTTACTAGATGATTGGATAAAGATGATGTGAGAAAATATATATATATATATTACTCAGCCATAAGAAAGGATGAAATATTGCCAATTACAACAACATGGATTGATCTTGGGAATATCATGCTAAATAAAGTAAGTCAGACATAAAAAGTTAAGAACCATATAATTTCATTCATATGTGAGTTATAAAGCTGAAAGCAACAAATGAGCAAACAAGAAAAAAAAAAAAACTTAGACATAGACAACAGTATGGTGGTTACCAGAGGGAAGGAGGGAAATAAAGGGTAAAGAGAGTCCAGGATATGGTGACAAAAGGAAATTTGACTTTGGGTGGTGGGCACACAATACAGATGATGTGTCATAGAATATTACACCTGAAATGTATATAATCTTATTAACCAATGTCACACCAATAAATTTAATAAAAATAAGATAAAACAGTAAATCAACCATTTATAAAGCTACTGTGAAACTTAAAAGACAAAAGTAGTAAAGGTTGAAAATATGACATGAAAAATGTAGGACAGTGAGTAAAATAATGTATTGTTTTTAAAATGTATTCAAACTTAAGTGACCATCAACTTAAAAGAGACTGCTATAAACATAGGATATTATTTATTAATCTCATGGTAATCACAAACTAAAAAACCTATAATAAATATACAAAAATGAAGGGAAAGTAATCTAAATATAATAACGAAGAATGTAATCAATGTATAGAGAAGGAAAGAAAGGGAGGAAGAAAGGAACAGAGAATAACTATAAAAACAACCAGAAAATAATTAATAAAATGACAATAAGTACATGTCTATCAATGGTTACTTTAAATATAAATGGAATAATTGCTGTCAGCACCTAAATACATACCATAAATATTAACAAACATAAAGGGAGAGTTGATAGCATTACAATAATAGTAGGGAGTGTTAACACCCCACTTACCTCAATAGATAGATCATCTAAGCAGAAAATCAAGGAAACAGTGTCCTTAAACATTATATTGGCACAGATCAACTCAATAACATAGAATATTCCATCTACAAAAGCAGAATACACGTTCTTTTCAAGTGCTCATGGACTATTCTCCAAGATAGATCACATTTTAAGCCACAAAAAATAGCCTTCATAAATTTAAGAAGATTGAAATCATATGAAGCATTATTTCTTCCTGCAAAATTATGAAACTAGAAATCAATTACAAGAAGAAAACTGTTAAAATCACAAACATGTAGAGGCTAAACAATATACTACTAAATGATCAATTGGTTAACAAAGATAGCAAAAAATGTCTTAAGACAAAAACGGAGTACAATGTTTTAAAATCTATGTGACATAAAAGCAGTTCTAAAAATAAAGTTCATAGAGATAAACACCAACATCAAAAACAGATCCAGAGAAAGAGAAGCATCAAACCTCAGAGGGAAGGTAGGGAAGGGTGGGGTAAAGGGGAGAGATCAACCAAAGGACTTGTATGCATGCATATAAGCCTAACCAATGGACACAGACACCAGGGGGGTGAGGACATGAATGGGGGGGTGGGTAATTGGGGGATAAGGACACATATGTAATACCTTAATCAATAAAGAAAAAAAGAAATGGGAAAAATCTCAAATGAACAATCTAAAGAAAATACAAAAAAAAAAAAAACACCCCACAACAAAAAACCTCCAAGATTAGTAAAATGAAGGTAATAAAAGAGTGGCCCTGGTGGTTTGGCTCAGTGGATAGAGAGTTGGCCTGTGGACTGAAGGGTCCAGGGTTTGATTCCAGTAGAGGGCACATGCCCGCGTTGCGGGCTCCACCCCCAATAAAGGGTGTGCAAGAGGCAGCCAACCAATGATTCTCTCTCATCATTGATGTTTCTATCTCTCTCTCCTTCTCCCTTACGCTCTGAATTCAATATATATATATATATATATATATATATATATATATATATATATATATATATATAAAACAGAGTGGAAATTAATGAAATAGAGACTACAAAAATATAATAGATCACCCGGCCAGTGTTGCCTAGTGATTGAGGATTGACCCATGAATCAAGAAGTTTTAAAAAAGCAAACAAACAAACAAAACTAAAAACAGAATAATAGAAACAGAGACCAAAGAGATGGTTACAGGAACAGATGGGGTGGTGGTTGGGTGAAAAAGGGAATGGGAATATATTAAAAAATATTGTGATAAGTTTTCACAGTAACAGATGATTACTAGAATTAGTGGGGTATAAAAATGTAAGAAATAAGAATATGTGAGATATAAAATGTGGAATCACTCTATTATACAAATGAAAATACTATAACCAATATAATATTTTATACCAACTATATTTAAGTAATAGTAGGGAGTGTTAACACCCCACTTACCTCAAATTAGAAATAAAAAAGATGCTATGATTGATAACTCAGAAATATAAAGGATCATAAGTGAATAGTACACCAACAAATTGGACAACCTGAGAGGAGTGGATAGAATTGTGGAAATATACCATATGGAATGAACCAGGAAGAAACAAAATATGAACAGATCAATTAATAATAACAAAATTGAATCAGTAATAAAAAAACTTCCAACAATCATATACTTCATAAAGTGTTGCCTCTGATATTTCCAATACCCAACTGATACCATACATAGTTATTACAATATTATTGACTTTATTTCCTTTGCTGTGATTGTCTAACCACTATGCTGTACACCTGAAAGTAATACAAAAAAAAATATTTGAATGTAAATTGTAATTGGAAAAAATATTAAAAATAAAAATTTCCAACAAAGTTCAAGACCATATGGCTTCACAGGAATATTCTACAAAACATTCAAAGAAGAACAAATACCTATCTTTTTTAAACTGTCCAATAATTTGAAGAGAAAGTAACACTTCCAAACTTATTCTACAAGGCCTGCATTATCCTGATAACAAAACCAAAAATACTACAAAGTAGAACATTACACCCCAATATCTATCATAAACATAGATGCAAAAATTCTCCAGAAAATATAAGCAAACAAAATTCAACAATTTATAGGATAAAAGGATCATACCCCATGGTTAAATGCAATTTTTTTCAAGGATACAAGAATGATTCAATATTCATAAATCAATCAAGTTAATACACCATATTATCAAAACAAAGATAAAAATATGATTATCTCAATAGATGCAGAGAAAGTATTTGAGAAAATACAACATCTATTTAATATTTTAAAAATCTCTCAACAAAGTTGGGATAAAGGAAATACATCTCAACATAATAAAGGCCATATATATGACAAACTCACAGCTAACAACAAACTCAATGGTGAGAATATAAAAGCTTTTTCCTAAGATCAGGAAAAAAAGCAAGGATGCCAACTCTCATCACTTTTATTCAGCATAGTATTGGAAACAATGACACCAAAACTAAAAGAAAAAATGGAAGAATCCAAATTTGAAAGAAATAAGTAAAAACTGTCAATGCTTGCAGCTGGTATGATATTTACATATTGAAAACCCTAAAGACACCACTATACAACTATTAGAGCTAATAAATGAACTCAGTAAATTTGCAAGATAAAAAATTAATATATAGAAATAAATCAGTGATATTCCTTTACACTAATAATTAATTATCAGAAAGAGATATAAAGAAAACAATCCCATTTACAATTGCATTAAAATATAATAGAATATCTACAACTAAATTTAACCAAGGAGGTAAAAAGCCTATACTTTGAAAACTATAAGACATTAATGAAAGAAATTGAGGATGAGATATATAAATGAAAGGATATACCTTGTTCATAGATTTAAAGAGTTAATACTATTTCAATATCCATACTACACAAGCAATGTATAGATTCAATGCAATCCCTTTCAAAATACCAATGGCATTTTTAATATAACTAGAACAAATAATCCTAAAATTCATCTGGGACCACAAAATACCCCAAATAACCAAATCAAACTTGAGAAAGAAGAGCAAAACTAGAGGTATCTTACTCCCTGATTTCAAACTACATTACAAAGCTATAGCAATCAAAACAGTATGGTATTGGCACAAAAACAGATACATTAATGTATCAGAATAAACTATAGAATAAACTCATGCTTCATAGTCTATTAATCTATGACAAACGATACAAGAATATACAATGGGGAAAAGACAGTCTCTTCAATAAACAGAAATATATTTTAAAAATTCAACAATAAAGATTTATTTAAAACGAAAAAAAAAGTGAAACAAAAATTTACCAAAAGAAAAAAAAAGTATCATGGCACTAATGCAAAAAAAAAATTGAATTTATTGGGGTGAAATCTCTAATAATAAAAGGGTAATATGCTAATTAGACAGGACATCCTTCCAGATGTCATTCTGGATGTCCTTCCAGACAAAGCCGGGGCTAGAGGGAAGCCAGCCTGGGCCCCGGGTGCCAGAGGGAGCCGGCGCCAGCTGCTAGGGAGAGGAAGGACTTCTCTTGCACAATTTCATGCATCGGGCCTCTAGTTGGTTAAAAAAATTACAAAGAGAGCACCAAGAAAAGCCCAGAGTGAGCAGAAGGAAGGACATAATAAAGATTAGAGCAGAAATAAATGACATAGAGACCAAAAAAAACAATACATAAAATCAATGAAACCAAGAGCTGGTTCTTTGAAAGGATAAACAAGATTGATGAACCACTAGCCAGGTTCACCAAGAAGCAAAGAGAGAGGACCCAAATAAACAAAATTAGAAATGAAAGAGGAAAAATAACAACAGACCCCACAGAAATACAAAGGATTGTTAAAACATACTATGAACAACTCTACTCCAACAAACTAGACAACCTGGAGGATATGGACATATTCCTAGAAAAATACAACATGCCAAAACTTAATCAGGAAGAATCTAAAAATCTCAATAGGCCAATAACTATGGAAGAAATCGAAGCAGTAATCAAAAAGCTTTCAGCAAACAAAAGCCTGGGGCCAGACGGCTTCACAGGGGAGTTTTACCAAACATTCAAGGAAGACCTAAAACCTATCCTCCTCAGACTATGTCAAAAGATCCAAGAGGAAGGAACACTTCCAAGCTCTACCTATGAAGCCAGCATTACCCCAATCCCAAAACCAGATAAAGACAACACAATGAAAGACAATTACAGGCCAATATCCCTCATGAACATAGATGCCAAAGTCCTCAACAAAATCATAGCAAATCAGATCCAGCAGTACATCAGAAAGATTATACACCATGACCAAGTAGGATTTACCCAGGGATGCAAGGATGGTACAATATCCACAAATCAATAAACGTGATACATCACATAAACAAATTGAGAGAAAAAGAAAACACATAGTCATATCAATCAATGCAGAAAAAGCATTTGACAAAATCCAACACCCATTTTTGATAAAAACTCTCAGCAAGGTGGGAATTGAAGGATCATACCTCAACATAATAAAAGCCATATGTGACAAACCCACAGCCAACATCATACTCAATGGGCAAAAATTAAAACAAATTCCCCTAAGAACAGGAACAAGACAGGGATGCCCACTCTCACCACTCCTGTTCGAAATAGCACTGGAAGTATTAGCCATTGCTATTAGACAAGAAAAAGAAATAAAAGGCATCCAAATTGAAAAAGAAGTAAAACTGTCCTTATTCACAGATGACATGATATTGTACATTAAAAAACCCTAAAGACTCCATAAAAAACTATTAGACTTAATAAATGAATTCAGCAATGTAGCAGGATACAAAATTTTTGCCAAGAAATCTATGGCATTTCTATACAGCAATAGTGAACTTACAGAAAGTGAGACTAAAAAAGCAATCTCATTTACCATCACACCAAATAAAAAAATTAAGATACCTAGGAATAAACTTAACTAAAGAGGTAAAAGACCTCTAATCAGAAAACTACAGGATTTTGAAAAAAGAGATAGAGAAAGACATAAACAGACAGAAGAACATATCATGTTCTTGGATTGGTAGAATCAACATCATTAAAATGTCCATACTACCCAAAGCAATCTATAAATTCAACGTACTTCCCATTAAAATACCAATGGCATATTTCACAGACCTAGAACGAACTCTCCAAAAACTCATCAGGAATAAGGAGATCCCAAGTAGCTGCAGCAATCCTGAGAAAGAAGAACAAAGAAAGAGGGATCTCAATACCAGATATCAAGCTGTATTACAAAGCCACTGTTCTTAAAACTGGCTGGTACTGGCACAAGAACAGACATATAGATCAATGGAATAGAATAGAGAGCCTAGAAATCGACCTGAACAATTATGCTCAATTAATATTTGACAAAGGAGGCAAGAACATACAATGGAGTCAAGAGAGTCTCTTTAATAAAGTGTTGGGAAAATCGGGCAGATACATGCAAAAAAAATGAAACTAGACCACCAACATACACCATACACAAAAATAAACTCAAAATGGATAAAGGACTTAAATGTAAGATGGGAAACCATAAAAATACTAGAGGAATCCAAAGGCAACAAAATATCAGACATATGCCGAAGCAATATCTTCACTGATACAGCTCCTAGGGCATTGGGAACTAATGAGAAAATAAACAAATGGGACTAAATCAAAATAAAAAGCTTCTGCACAGCAAATAAACCATCAATGAAACAACAAGAAAGCCCACTGCATGGGAGAACATATTTGCCAATGTTATCACCGATAAGGCTTTAGTCTCCAACATGTATAGACAACTCATACAACTTAACAAAAGGAAGATAAACAATCCAATCAAAAAATGGGCAAAGGACCTAAATAGACACTGTTCAAAAGAAAACATATAGAAAGCCAAGAGACATATGAAAACATGCTCAAAGTCACTAATCATCCTAGAGATGCAAATCAGAACAAT
Organism: Myotis nattereri; assembly: GCF_964212035.1. Classification (NCBI taxonomy): domain Eukaryota; kingdom Metazoa; phylum Chordata; class Mammalia; order Chiroptera; family Vespertilionidae; genus Myotis; species Myotis nattereri. The sequence goes on from NC_138078.1 coordinate 90,230,574, forward strand.
GAGGTACCATCTCACACCTGTCAGAGTGGCTATCATCAACAAATCAACAAATGACAAGTGCTGGAGAGGATGCAGAGAAAAAGGAACGCTCGTGCACTGCTGTTGGGAATGCAGACAGGTGCAGCCACTATGGAAGACAGTATGGCATTTCCTCAAAAAGTTAAAAATGGAACTCCCATTTGACCCAGTGATCCCACTTCTAGAAATGTATCCCAGGAAAACAGAAACACCAATCAGAAAGGATATATGCACCCCTATGTTCATAGCAGCACAATTCACCAAAGCTAAGATCTGGAAACAGCCTAAGTGCCCATCAGCAGATGAATGGATTAGAAGAACTGTGGTACATCTACATGATGGAATACTATGCTGCTGTAAAAAAGAAGGAATTTTTACCATTTGCACCAGCATGGATGGAACTGGAGAGCATTATGCTAAGTGAAATAAGTCAGTCAATGAAGAAAAATACCACATGATCTCACTCATTTATGGATAATTAAGACCATTATAAACTAATGAGCAAAAATAGATACAGAGGCAGAGCAACATGGAACAGACTGTCAAACTACAGCAGGAAGGCTGGAGAGGGTTTGGGGGGTTGGGTAAGAGATCCACTGAAGGACTTGTATGCGTGCATATAAGCATAACCAATGGACACAAGACACTGGATGGTATGGTAGGCTAGGGGTAGGTCAAGGGGAGAAAAAAAAGGAAACATAGATAATACTCTTTGCAATACTTTAAGCAATAAAACAATTAAAAAATAAAATAAATAAAGTTGTGTCAAACCAAAAAAAAAACCCAGCTTATTCTTGTATTATTATTTATTATTTTATTACTAGAGGCCTATTGCAGGAAGATTCCTGCAAGAATAGGGCTTCCTGAGGCTGGAGTGAAGCAGTGGAGTGGCGGGCTTCCCTCCCTTCTCCTCCACCTCGAGTCCTCCCGTCTCTGCTGCCTGGCTCCCTCCTGTCTCTGCTGCCTGGCTCCCTCCTGTCTCTGCCACCTGGCTCCTTCCTGTCTCCGCAGCCTGGCTCCCTCTCGTCTCTGCTGCTGTCCTGCCCAGCCACCCCGTGTGGCACAAGGGAGGGCTGGATGGAAGCAGGGCAGGCGGCGGATGGTGCTGTCCCACCCTGCCGCCCTGGGTTTCAGATGGCAGGCCCAAATGGTGGCGAGGCAGGTGGCAGATGGTGCTTTCCCACCTGCTTACAGTATGCAAATTTAACGGCCATCTTTGTAGGGTTAATTTGCATACTCTTCTGATTGGCTGATAGGCGTAGTGAAGGTATGGTCATTTAACATCTTTGTCTTTTATTAGTGTAGATTTTCCATACAAACAACTGTAAACCTACTTTTGCCCCACCTTTTATGTACTCTTGTATTCCTTTCACTCAACAAGTATTACAGATTTATGCATGTTATTGCCTGTATCAATAGCTCATTTTTATTACCCAATAATATTCTGTGCAAATAAAAAAAATAAAATAAAAATTCAACAATAAAGATTTATGTAAAAGGAAAAAAAATGTAAAACAAAGACTAACCAAAAGAAAAAAAAGTATCACGGTACTCACGCAAAAAAAATATTGAATTTATTGTGGTGACAACTTACTGAATTGGAGATGCTATTTGCAAATTATATATCCAATCACTGGCAAAAATCCACAGTATATAAAGAATTCATACAACTCAATATCAAAAAAACAAACACTCCAATTTAGCCATGGCCATGTAACTCAATTCGGTGGAAGCATAATGCCTTACACCAAAAAGGCAGCATGTTCAATTCTCTCTCTCTCTCTCTCTCTCTCTCTCTCTCTCTCTCTCTCTCTCTCTCTCCTGTCTCTGTCTCTCTTTCCACTCCCCACTCTCTAAAAACATATCCTTGGGTGAGGATTCAAAATAAATAAATAAATAAATAAATAGATTGATTGGTTAATAGAATGGATAGGATTAGCATTAAAAGAGCCATGAGCCATACAGTTCTTTCAGAAATTGTCAGAGCTCATAAAACAAATTATGTTAAAAGAACATGGAGAAGGTGGAGAAGAAAGTAGAGAAGCAGAGGCAGCAGTGGCGCAGACAAAAAATTGCTGCCCAGATGCAGCACCCCACATTTGTAATACTTACCAACTTTTCAAACATGTAAACTTTCAGACAGAAAATACCAAAACAGAAACCCATACAAAAATACCTAAGCATCATTTCTTAAATATACTATTTAGCTGTTAGTATAGACTATCATTCTTTTGCATTCTATTTGTTTCCAGCTTATGGTATAAATAAACAACACTGTATTCCCTTAATATTTGTCCATTATGTGCTAAGAGCAAAAATCTATTAAGGCTTTCAGTGTTAATGTACTAGAATATTTCACATTTCAGATATCTAATTATATTTGCTCCTGATGGTGATGTAAGCTTTAGGTACTAAGAATTAAAAGGCAGCTGTAATGTTTATATATTTACCTTATTAAAAAGCAATATCTTACACAGACAGTTTCTCTTGTTGGGCTTACCTTGCAAATGTGATTCCCAATGAAATTCATTATCTCCTGCCTCCTATGCAACATTTTCACAAGTATGATTGATTGACACTTTTAAAAATGAACATGATGGTCATGTTAATCAGAACTACAGAGTCCAACTTTAAAAAATGGATCCTCAATATTTATTATGGTAAATGCCTAACCATCATTGTAACCTGCAAAGTATAGTGAGCATGGCCACATCAAATGCTTATTTATTGAGCCCCATATTCAGTCACTGTGTACAGAAGGAAGGGAGTTAGGCAAGTTTGTTTTCTTCAAGAAATCTACAAGAAAATATAGAAGATACAAAAGTATTTATCATACATTGCTATAATGAAAGTTTGTAAATGTTACAGTTTTGGCACTAAAAGAGTGCAATCAACTCTCCTAGAGTGGTGGAGAAAACTTTGTCAAAAGGAAACACTTTAGCTGGATCTTGAAGCACCAGCATTTTACTAGGCAGACAACGAAAGAGAAGAGATTACTCAGGTAATATATGCAAAATCTCAGAAACAAGAACCAATGTAGCACCTTAGGGAAACTGCAAGTACTATTTTAAAGCTGAGTCATAAATAAACAATAAAAAGAGTTGATGGGAGGCTGAGAAAAGAAAAGAAAAAAAGATGAGGCTAAGTATTTAAGGGTAAGACCATGATGAGGCTTGTCTAGACTTCATGCTGTAGTACGTGAAATAAGTGATGGTGACTCTTTACATGATTTTAATCAAAGAAGACCATACTTAGTTCTTATTTGTAAATTCCCACTCCAACATCAATGCCATTAATGTAGTATAAGGGGATTGAAGGAAGGGAGATGCATTGTGAGACAAACACAAGAGTTTACACAAGAGATGATAATTGCCTTATCTGAAGCATTGACATTGAAGATGAACAAGAGGGAATAGAATATAGTAGAAGAAAGTCAGAGGAGATAATGTCCAGCATCTTCCATCCCAGGTAGAAAATGAAGAGATAAAATCAACAGATCTAACTTTTCTGTGACTACTTTAGAAAATTAAGTATTGAGAGTGACATGTGTGATGTGATGGAATGAACTCTAGATTTGAGTCAGAAAACCTGGCTTTTAGTCCCAGCTCTATTATTAACCAGTTATGTTACCTTGGAAGAGTCATTTTTCTTTCTCTAGATTCCAATTGTTCATATACAAAATGTAAGGGATTGTTTGATGATCTGTGACATCCCTTCCATCTCTTGTCATTCTATGGCTCTAGGACTGATTTGGAGACAAGGAGGCAGGCAGTTCCTAACTTAGGTAACTCCCTTAACTAAGGAGAAAAAGAAATCAAATCCCTAGAGTAGCAGGTAGGATGGAAGATTTTTGTGTCACTTAAGAAGAATCATGCATGAGTGTAGTCACCTCTCAGCATAAAGGCACTGCTTATTCATTTTCCAGAATATCTGTGACCTCCACTTCTCCTCCTGACTACCTGACTTTTAGGCATGTCTTTGTTCATTAACATCTCCAATGTAGGGTAATAAGAGAAGGAGGGAAACACAAGGACCACATTTTCTGCTTATTAGAAACTCTGTCTTTTTTATTTCAAGTGGATTTAAGAGAAAGAAGATTGAAAATATAAGCTAGAAACAAGCTTTTAGAATTGTTAGTGGTTTTCAATTATACAGGTTAGCCTTATACTTACAGATAACTGGAAGTTTAATATCATAAGTTACTTGCAAAGAATGAAAACAAATGGTGTGAAAGTGAACTTTAACAACTTAGCAGATAGAAAGTAAAATAAAAGCTCATTTAAAGATCAATTTTACTTCTTGGTATAAAAGAAATCTTATAGCATTGATCCCTCTAAGACATTCACTATAGCCTGGTCCTGCTTAGCTTAAAATTATTTGGACAATAAATGTCTGCTACTTCCAATGGGCTAATAGTGCTCAGATAAAAATGCTTAGCTCTCTTGCAGAGAGACTGGTATGTGCAAATAATAAGGGTTTCTATGCTCCTCAGGCAATTAACCAATTTCCCCCCTTGAAATGCCCAAATGAACTTACTATAAAAAGGAACAATCCAAAACCTATGGGACACAGCGAAAGCAGCCTTGAGAGGGAAGTTCATAGCACTACAAGGCTACTGCAAAAAAACAAGAAACAATGGTAATAAATTACCTAACCCTAAAACTCAAAGAGTTTAAAAAAGAGAGCAATAAGAAAAGCCCAGTGTAAGCAGAAGGAAGGAAATAATAAAGATCAGAGTGGAGATAAACGAAATAGAGACCAAAAAAAAATCAATAAAACCAAAAGCTGGTTCTTTGAAAGGATAAACAAGATTGATGAACCACTAGCCAGGTTCACCAAGAAACAAAGAGAGAAGACCCAAATAAACAAAATCAGATATGAAAGAGGAGAAATAACAACAGACCCCACAGAAATACAAAGGATTGTTAAAACATACTATGAACAACTCTACTCCAACAAACTAGACAACCTGGAAGATATGGACATATTCCTAGAAAAATACAACATGCCAAAACTTAATCAGGAAGAATCTAAAAATCTCAATAGGCCAATAACTATGGAAGAAATCGAAGCAGTAATCAAAAAGCTTTCAGCAAACAAAAGCCTGGGGCCAGACGGCTTCACAGGGGAGTTTTACCAAACATTCAAGGAAGACCTAAAACCTATCCTCCTCAGACTATGTCAAAAGATCCAAGAGGAAGGAACACTTCCAAGCTCTACCTATGAAGCCAGCATTACCCCAATCCCAAAACCAGATAAAGACAACACAATGAAAGACAATTACAGGCCAATATCCCTCATGAACATAGATGCCAAAGTCCTCAACAAAATCATAGCAAATCAGATCCAGCAGTACATCAGAAAGATTATACACCATGACCAAGTAGGATTTACCCAGGGATGCAAGGATGGTACAATATCCACAAATCAATAAACGTGATACATCACATAAACAAATTGAGAGAAAAAGAAAACACATAGTCATATCAATCAATGCAGAAAAAGCATTTGACAAAATCCAACACCCATTTTTGATAAAAACTCTCAGCAAGGTGGGAATTGAAGGATCATACCTCAACATAATAAAAGCCATATGTGACAAACCCACAGCCAACATCATACTCACTGGGCAAAAACTAAAATCATTTCCCTTAAGAACAGGAATAAGACAGGGATGCCCATTCTCATCCCTGCTGTTTGCCATAATACTGGAAGTATTAGCCATTGCGATTAGACAAGAAAAATAAAATGCATCCAAATTGGAAAGGAAGAGGTAAAACTGTCCTTATTCACAGATGACATGATATTGTACATAAAAAACCCTAAGGGATCCATCAGAAAATTATTAAAATTAATAAATGAATTCGGCAATGTATCAGGATACAATATTATTGCCAAGAAATCTATCGCATTTCTATACACCAATAGTGAACTTACAGAAAGAGAGACTAAAAAAGCAATCCCATTTACCATCACGCCAAATAAAAAAATTAAGATACCTAGGAATAAACTTAACAAAAGAGGTGAAAGACCTCTAATCAGAAAACTACAGGACATTGAAAAAAGAGATAGAAGAAGACATAAACAGATGGAAGAACATACCATGTTCATGGATTGGTAGAATCAACATCATTAAAATGTCCATACTACCCAAAGCAATCTATAAATTCAACGCAGTTTCCATTAAAATACCAATGGCATATTTCACAGACCTAGAACAAACTCTCCAAAAACTCATCAGGAATAAAAAAAAAAAAGACCCCGAGTAGCTGCAGCAATCCTGATAAAGAAGAACAAAGTAAGAGGGATCTCAATACCAGATATCAAGCTGCATTACAAAGCCACTGTTCTCAAAACTGGTTGGTACTGGCACAAGAACAGACATATAGATCAATGGAATAGAATAGAGAGCCTAGAAATCGACCTGAACAATTATGCTCAATTAATATTTGACAAAGGAGGCAAGAACATACAATGGAGTCAAGAGAGTCTCTTCAATAAATGGTGTTGGGAAAATTGGACAGATACATAAAAAAAATGAAACTAGACCACCAACATACACCATACACAAAAATAAACTCAAAATGGATAAAGGACTTAAATGTAAGACAGGAAACCATAAAAATACTAGAAGAATCCAAAGGCAACAAAATCTCAGACATATGTTGAAGCAATTCCTTCACCGATACAGCTCCTAGGGCATTGGAAACTAAAAAGAAAATAAGCAAATGGGACTACATCAAAATAAAAAGCTTCTGCAGTGCAAAAGAAACCATCAACAAAACAAGAAAGCCCACTGCATGGGAGAAATATTTGCCAATGTTATCACCGATAAGGCTTTAGTCTCCAACATTTATAGAGAACTCATACAACTTAACAAAAGGAAGATAAACAATCCAATCAAAAAATGGGCAAAGGACCTAAATAGACACTATTCAAAAAAAGACATTCAGAAAGCCAAGAGACATATGAAAACATGCTCAAAGCCACTAATCATACAAGAGATGCAAATCTAAACAGCAATGAGGTACCATCTCACACCTGTCAGAGTGGCTATCATCAACAAATCAACAAATGACAAGTGCTGGAGAGGATGCTGTGGAAAAGGAATACTCGTGCACTGCTGGTGGGAATGCAGACCGGAGCAGCCACTATCGAAGACAATGTGGAGTTTCCTCAAAAAGTTAAAAATGGAACTCCCATTTTACCCAGTGATCTCACTTCTAGGAATATATCCCAAGAAACCAGAAACACCAATCAGAAAGCATATATGCATCCCTTTGTTCATAGCCGAACAATTTACCATAGCTAAGATTTGGAAACAGCCTAAGTGCCCATCAGCAGATGAATGGATTAGAAGAACTGTGGTACATCTACATGATGGAATACTATGCTGCTGTAAAAAAGAAGGAATTCTTACCATTTGCACCAGCATGGATGGAACTGGAGAGCATTATGTTAAGTGAAATAAGCCAGTCAATGAAAGGAAAATACCACATGATCTCGCTCATTTATGGATAATAAAAACTGATGAACACAAATAGATACAGAGGCAAAGCAGCATAGAACAGACTGTCAAAGTACAGCTGGAAGGCCGGGGAGGGTTGCGAGGGGGCGGTAAAAGATCAACCGAAGGACTTGTATGCATGCATATAAGCATAACCAATGGACACAAGACACTGGGGTTAGGGGAGGCCGGGGGAAGGTCAAGGGGGAAAAAAAGGAGACATATGTAATACTCTTTTTAATACTTTAAGCAATAAAATGACAATAATAATAACTAAAATACTAGAAAAAAAGGAACAAAATGTCTATATATCATTATTAACATAATATATTCAAAAAATAAATTTAAAAGAAGCAGAATAGCCTGGAACTCTAGGAAAAAAAGCAAAGAAAAAGAAAGAGAGAAAGAAAGAAAGAAAGAAAGAAAGAAAGAAAGAAAGAAAGAAAGGAAGAAACTATAGATAATCTGATTTTTTGAACTAAACCATCATATGTGGTAATTGGATAACTAGTCAAGAGGGCAGTTTTCTGAAGTGTGAGGATTTTCCATATAAAAATACATCATATTTTGGGCTTTTTGTTAATCACTACCAAATGCCAAAATATTCTTATATCTTTATCGCTTATTTTTATAAATCATATGTAAATTGGTACCAATACTCAAGTGGCATTTGAGTAGTAGGAGAGCACTCACATGCCTTAAAAAATAAGGGTTAAGCACTGAGGTGATTTGAATTCTCTGAAAAGTATGAGATCAACACAATTCTCAAGCCTTTAATATACATATTGCAGGGGGCAAATAGGGAGAAAATATAATTTGTGTGAATAAAATGGCTGGCAATCTGATGTTTTACAGTTTACAAAACATTTTATTTTATATTATTTTATTTAACCTTTACAACAGCATTATACCCTGAGCACTGTCATACCTATTTTACATATGAGAAACAGGATTGAGGAAATTCATTAACTAGTTCACAAAGTTTATTAATAACAAAATTTGAATTTAAACTTAGGTCCTGGAATGCCAAGTTTATTTTATACACCTAGACTAGTTATGGATCTGCAACCTCAATATTTGGACCAGTGAGGGCTCTGTATTCAAGGAAACTTAAGTAAAATGCTCAGGAAATGAGGTCTTCTGGTTATTAAAATCCTATTTTTCAACATTTGTATTAACCATTATAATGTATATTCAACAATTTTATGGCATAGTAAATAAAAATATGAAAAAATAATTGAATCTTACTGATATACATAGTAAACTAAACAAATATTTGTTGGTTGACAGCCTCAAAACCAGTATTGTTATCATTAATGATCAGGAGTGTGATAGGGCTCTAACCCAAATTTATATTTACTTCAGGACACACAAAGGAAGTAATTAGAATAAATTATTGATGAGAGCTTGTATTATTTGCTTTTTTTCCCCTAAAGTCAAGTTGAAGAAAAAAATTCAGCTAGGTATCTTTGAATTAATTGAATCTTTACTACAATATATAAATATATTTTACTGTAAGTTTGTCTCCCTTTTAGCACATTAGACACAAAGCCAAGAGTAGCCAGACTAAAAAAAATGTAAGTTGAGGGTTTTGGGTCAAGTGAAAATCACTTCCATTTTTTGGAATGCACTATGAGGATCCTAGAAAGTGGGTAAAGTTTTCATTTATTCTGGAGAAGGAAATCACAGAAATGTGTAACTTTTGGAAACATCTACATGAGCATCTAATCTACATTACCATCAAATCTACATTATGATGAGGAAAGGGGTAAAAGGAACACTGTCATGATGGCTACACCAGAGCCATTGTGAGGCAGGAATCAATTGGTTAATCTATGAAGTGGAATCAAGCTTCTTGGGGAAGTCAAGATGAACTTACATTAAGCATATTACAAAGTACCCACAATGACAAATTTAATAAGCAATATAGTGATCTGTTATAGTGATCATTATGGAAAAGGAAGTAGATTTAGACTACTGGAATGTTAAACTTTAATGTCTTACTTGAGTCTTTTTAATGCTTTCTTTCCTCAAAGGATATGAAGAAGAAATATTCAAATTCCTCCTTACTGGGCTTTTGCTTGGAAGCAAAAATATTTTCCAACAATTATTTTCTCATTAACACAAGGGTAAAGCAAGACTGTCACTATCTATTCTTTGCCTGTATCCCCTAATAGCCCTAAATAATATTTCAGAAGCAATCTCCCTCATCTCCAGTGAAATTTTTTTCTAACAAAGCTTGTGTGTGTCTTGCATTAATTCATATTATAGCCCAATTCTGACATGTTCTGATCTATGCATTTTATATATGATAGTGATCTGAATGCAATATAATAAAGCTTAGAATTAATCTATATGCATTTCAATATTTAATAAAAACAACTAACAAAAATTTTCCCAATTAGCATAGGTATTAACCTTCATTTTTATCTAGTATGTGAAATTAACTGAAGAATAATTATTCTGAAAATTAGACCAAATGATGTTCATTTGGTTTCCCAATTTATTCCTGTAACATGAATTGATGAATTTTTGGACAGCTCATGCTATATCTAAACTCAATGATTCATTCTTAATTTCTTTCAATTGTCTCCATAAAAACAATTTGTATTTCAGAATATATGTAAAACACAAGTAAGCTGCAATGAATGAAAGTTATTTTAAAATATTTACCTTTCACAGAAACTAGAAAACATACCTAATTGATTCATTTAAATTCTTTAACCAGCGAATTAAAAATTGAACAGCTAAATTCCATCCCATTTTATTTGATTATACATTTATGGCATGGCCTAAATGAGTTGTGATTCCCAAGGAATGCTGTTGTCCCCATTGTGTGGGAGTAAAATAGGCATTAATAAATCTTGGGTGGCTTTGAAACAGAAGCCATCAATGAATGATCTAATTCAGCCATAGAAGTAAGACTTCCATTGGATATCCTAGGGCCCAAAAAAAGTTCAAATAAAAATTGAAGTTAAAATACAATTTACCTATGCCACCATCTTGGTTCTGCCTCGCACAACCACTTCAAAAATACAACTAAAAGACGGAACAGACATCAACCAGAACCACAGGAAAGCTGGCTGAGTGGAAATTCCACAACTAGAAGGAAAGAGAACAGCATACTGAGACTCAGAGGAGGTGCAGTGCGGAAAATACAAAGGTGCGGAGGTGCGTGTGGAGAGGGCTGGCGGCTGAGGGCGCGGTTGTTGTTTTCAATTGGGAGGGAGGCTCAGACCCTGAGCTCCAGTTCTGGGTGAGTCTCTGGGGACCCAGACTCAAACAGGAGAAGCGGGACTGTCTGGCATCGGTCGGAAGGCGAGGGCAGCTTTCTCTCCAAGGTTTGCAGTGGTTGCTGGGACTCTGAGAGGCAGAGCCTCTGGGGACGGGACGGAGAGCAGCCATAACTGCTCGCTCTGCTCACCCTGTTGGTCCCCTGCGACCCGCCCCGCCCAAGCCCTGCACAGAGCCATTTTCCGGATAGCCTCAGGCAAAGGCTAGATTAGCACCTCCCCAGAGGACAGAAGTTCTCCCACTGCAGACACAGATGACTCTCACAGCCAGTTGGCCTGGAGGTCAAATCCCCCCAGTATTAACTACAATAATCAAGGCTTATCTACAACAAGACTACGCACAAAGACCACTAGGGGTTGCACCAAGAAAGCATAAAAAAAATGCGGAGACAAAGAAACAGGACAAAATTGTCAGTGGAAGATATAGAGTTCAGAACCACACCTTTAAGGTCTCTCAAGAACTGTCTAGAAGCCGCCGATAAACTTAATGAGATCTACAAGAAATCTAATGAGACCCTAGATGTTATGATAAAGAACCAACTAGAAATTAAGCATACACTGACTGAAATAAAGAATACTATACAGACTCCCAACAGCAGACCAGAGGAGCGCAAGAATCAAGTCAAAGATTTGAAATGCAAAGAAGCAAAAAACACCCACCGGAAAAGCAAAATGAAAAAAGAATCCGAAAATACGAAGATAGTGTAAGGAGCCTCTGGGACAGCTTCAAGCGTATGAACATCAGAATTATAGGGGTGCCAGAAGATGAGAGAGAGCAAGATATTGAAAACCTATTTTAAGAAATAATGACAGAAAACTTCCCCTATCTGGTGAAAGAAATAGACTTACAAGTCCAGAAAGCGCAGAGAACCCCAAACAAAAGGAATCCAAAGAGGACCACACCAAGACACATCATAATTAAAATGCCAAGAGCAAAAGACAAAGAGAGAACCTTAAAAGCAGGAAGAGAAAGAAAGTCAGTTACCTACAAGAGAATACCCATACAACTGTCAGCTTGTAGTCGAGCTCGGGAAGTATGTTTCAGCGCTGCGGCTGATGCGATGGTGTGAGCACACTCCATCATGACATGCTTCTTCAGCACACCAGGAAGCAGAAATGCCCGCCTGAACTAACTCCTAGAGCCACGTGCATAGTACCCCAGCCTTTCAGCCATTGGTCGCCTATAGCAACGTGTCTCCCTCAGATTGGTCGCCTATAGCAATGTGTCTCCCTCTGATTGGTCCCCTCATGCTATATATACCCCTGTAGTTCGTCAATAAAACGGATCTGCGTCAATGAACCTGGTCCCCGGAGTCATGCATGCAGACGCCCTAGCACGTTGGGGCTCCATCGTCCTCACCCCCGAGGGACTCCCTGCTTCATCAGCTGATTTCTCAACAGAAACTTTGCAGGCCAGAAGGGAGTGGCAAGAAATATTCAAAGTAATGAATACCAAGAACCTACAACCAAGATTACTTTATCCAGCAAAGCTATCATTCAGAATTGTAGGTCAGATAAAGAGCTTCACAGATAAGGAAAAGCTAAAGGAGTTCATCACCACCAAACCAGTATTAGATGAAATGCTGAAAGGTATCCTTTAAGAAGAGGAAGAAGAAGAAAAAGGTAAAGATACAAATTATGAACAACAAATATGCATCTATCAACAAATGAATCTAAGAATCAAGTGAATAAATAATCTGATGAACAGAATGAACTGTTTAGTATAATAGAATCAGGGACATAGAAAGGGAATGGACGGACTATTCTTGGGGGGAAAGGGGTGTGGGAGACTGGACAAAAATCGTGCACCTATGGATGAGGACAGTGGGTGGGGAGTGAGGGCAGAGGGTGGGGTGGGAACTGGGAGGAGGGGAGTTATGGGGGGAAAAAAGAGGAACAAATGTAATAATCTGAACAATAAAGATTTAATTAAAATAATTAAAAAAATACAATTTAGTATGTTCTGTCTTCTTTGCTAATGCCTTATTTGGTATCTGTGACCTGAGCAGAGCTAGTACCTCTGTTGGACAAAAGTACTTGGGTAGAACTTTGGGTCAAGCCTTCATGACTAAGAGATTAAGAATGTATTAATCAAATATCTGGATAATGTTAAAACTGACAAGGTTTACATACAGAAATAGCATGCAAAGTGAATACTAATATACTGATAAAGCAGTGCTATGAAATGGGAATAAAGCCAACAGGAAAAAGCACAAAGTATTAGGAACAAACTTCAGGGTCAAAGAAAGACAATGACAGATACAGGACAGAAGAGGCCTCGTTAAAAGTAAGTATAACTTAAGAGAGTAGTTCATAACTGACTAAAAGCTCAATAAGTGTCAGTATTGCAATATTTGCAAAGATGACTCATGTACAGAAAAATGACACACTAAGAAAGGGATTATTTCACACTCTTTACTAGCCATAGTCTTAAAGAACTAACATTTGTTGGGCTACATGTTAGTGTGTTATAATGTTTTATACACATCTCATTTAATCCTTCCAATATGCTACTCCATAAGTAATATATTTTTTTTAAAATATATTTTATTGAATTTTTTTACAGAGAGGAAGGGAGAAGAATAGAGAATTAGAAACATCGATGAGAGAGAAACATCCATCAGCTGCCTCTTGCACACCTCCCACTGGGGATGTGCCCGCAACCAAGGTACATGCCTTTGACCGGAATCGAACCTGAGACCCTTCAGTCTGCAGGCCGATGCTCTATCCACTGAGCCAAACCGGCTAGGCAATAAGTAATATATTTAACACCATTTTACATTTGAAAAATTGAGGTCCTGGACTTCTCCCAACTCTTTCCTGAGCTATATTCTTCAAAACGGCCTGCTTGTTTGTTTTAAATCTATCTATGCATTGAGGTATCATGCAGCTTCATCTTGGACTATGAACCATTCTCCTCCCATGACAGTCACTATATTTTACCATGCCTACAGATTGATTTGCCTCTTGATTGGCATGCTTTATGTGCCTTACTGAACTCTGAACTTCTGTAACTACGCCTGCTTCTTCTTTCATGAGGTTGGATCCAACTCTTTATCATGAACAAAAAGCTATGCACTGGTAAGTTTAGAGTTTTAGTAGAAGTTATTTATTCCTAGATGGTAGGCCGGTCTGAATTCATGTTTGTTTAAAACAGAATAGATATTGAGAAAAATGGCTATTATATAATCTGGGAGTGCAAGGTGTTGTGAAACTGATATCTAAACTAAGCATTTTCCTTCTCCCTTGGATAATCTGTTCTTTCTCATTAAAAACAATGCAAAAATGGTTATATAGGACATATGATTTTGCCTGTGATCTACTTTGATTTATTGGTGAAACTACAATGATGAATCACATTTAATTATGATAATTAAAAAAGATAAATCAAAATATACAATTGCCTTTTCATCACAAAGATCATAAAAATGTGTATTTTTAAATCCTGGCAGAGAAAGAAATACTTTTCTATCTGATCTCAAACAGTTTCATTCTCAATTAAAATTTCAGAGAATGTTGAGAATCTGAGAATTAAAATGGACTTTAGAGGGTCCATTCCCTAGCCTCCAAGCAGCTGGGTAGCAAAATATTCCAGGATCAGCTATCTAGAACCTTCTTGAAGTCAACCAGCAAAGCATCTTAGTTCTAATAATTTCAATATTTCACACACTTTTCATCTTCTTTATGTCTATATAGTACCTAAAAACCTGTTGTGTAATATTATTTTCTTAACTGAACAAGCTTTGATAGCCAGCTTTAAAGCAATTTTTTAAATCAGGGGCAGACTAATCATCAGTTTTTGGTTGACCATAGTGGGTTTTCCCCACCTTGGTAACTATATAGGTCTTTATTATGTTCAATAGGAATTTGCACTGCTTTTGTTTTAACCACTTTTCCACTTCTTAATATCTGAATGATAAAAAAACTATTAAAATATTTATCACTATAACAATCATTGAAGATGGGGTTCCAATTACTTCTTGTCATTAAAATAATCTCTATCCCAATATTTTGTACTCACATGAAAAGAAAAACATACTCTAAACTTTTTTGCTACTCTGTGTTGATTTTCCAATTTTCCATCTTGATTTTTAAAATATGGTGAGGCTGTTCCATAAGCAGCAACAAGATACGATAGCTATTATTTTCACTACTAGTGGCCCAGTGCACAAATTTGTGCACGTTGAAAGGAAATTAATTAGAAGAAATATTTTAATATTGCTATTCACCCTTTCTCTATAATAGAAGTGCCTACCAAATTCACGATCGACAATGATAGATCGAAACACACGCGTACGATTGGCGCCAGTGAGAGCTTTATATATGTCATGCATGCATGAGTCAACTTAGCCTTTTATAGATAGAGAATAAACTTGCTTAATTAGACCTGCTTTCTGATGTAGCTAAACTTTTTCCAGCCCAGTGAAGCACCCCAACTTCTCTTTCAGGGAATTGTTAGCAACACAGCAGTAAATATCAACACAAAGCAGATTATTATTGTAGATCACACAGGAGAACAAAGGATGAAATGTTTAATTACAGCAGTGTTTGACTATATTCTGAGCAGTGAGAAAACCTGAAGTCATTTTCAAGGCCCACCATTTCTTAATACTTTTCAGTAGGGTCAAGTTTCTAAGCTTTCTAAATCTCCATTTTCCGGCTAATTAAAAGAAAATAGTATTACACCGAGTCTCCTATCTACCTACTCCAGGACTTCCATGAGGATCAAATGAGATGGGAAAATGCTTCACAGACATTTGGTTAAAGTGTAAAATGTTTCCATCTGTGTTCCTTGGCTAAAGAAACTCCAGGGAGGCTAGTCGCTAGGGAGAGGAAGCCAGGTGTTGCTACATGATGTCATTACCCAGAGCCCACAGCTGCTGCTTCCCGGCTGGGCTGGGCTGGGCTGTGGACTGCGTTTTGCACCATGGGGTCTTGGCAGCATTGGCTGCAATTTGGTGGAATGTCGCTCTGGGGTGGTGGTGGGGCCCGTGTCCCACTTGAGGAAGCCGAGTGTTGATTTGTTGGCACCAGGTCCATGGTGCCGGCCAGTGCATGTCCTGCATTGAGCATCTGCCCCCTGGTGGTCAGTGTGTGTCATAGCGACTGGTTGGATGGTCAGACACTTAGCATATTAACCTTTTATATATAGATTATTATATCAGAAGAAAAAACTATACTAGACCACTTATTAGAACATAACATCAGAGATTAATCCAAAGCAAAAGTTTAAATCTGAAAATTGTGGTGCCCAGGAGGAAAGTGCTATAACTCAAAGGGGAAAAATGGAGAACATCTGTAACAATGTCAACAATAAATAAATAAATATTTAATTTTTTAAAAAATTATCAAAATAATTAATTTTGAGTAGCATGATAGAAAGTTATCACTTTTGTCTTGTATCCAACTACCTTGCCAAATTGCCTTAGTAAGTGTAACTATAATGAGTTTACTTTGATTTTATATATAATTTATCATCTGAAAATGATAAGTTTGACTCTAATTTTTCCCACCGTTATGACTTAATTTGTTTTCTTCCCTTATATTAAGTAGAACCTCTGAAATGATGTTGAAAATAAAGACAATGGCATCTAAGAGTCTACAAAGAAGACTAGTTGTCAGTACTTGAACGGCAAATCATAGGTCATATAGGACACTACTCTACATAGTACAACCTAGTATAGAGTGACTTAAGAACAATGTAGAAGCCCAGAAATTAGTGCTAGAATGTTGTGTCTTGGGTCAGATTGGCAGGGAGAGCCACAAAATTGTAAGCTACAGATGGGATTGGTTTAGAAATTAGGACAAGATTAAGCCTGCAGGTGGATAATTCACTAATCCAAACTGGGAGAATTAAAGAGAGTAATAGCAGAAGTGAGGTGGCAACTAATATATTTCCTTGACAAGCACTAAGATAAATATATGTTCCTTGGCAAAAGAAAGTGCTTTGCACATACAAGTAGAAACTTCCTATCATTCTTTTTACTGTAAACTGAGATTAATTATACACATTTTTGACAATTAAAACTAATAGATTATCAAAACTAATGTGTATCCTTTATATAAAAAGCTATCCATGTCATACCTTGCAAGATTGTAATGATAAATTTAACAAATTAAATTGCCCAACAAGCTATATACTTTTTGTAATGTCAACAGAGACATGTTGAAAAAGCAAGTCTTGTTAGCAGCCTGAAAATCTAACCCCTTGGATATTTCTTCATGTTTTATAGAAGCTAAGAGGAACCAGAAAGACCATTCAGGTCAATCTCCTAATAAATATGGGAATGAACTCTACAACCACCCAGACCTATGGTCATTCAACATTTATTTAAACACTAGAGCCCCAGTGCACAAATTCATATACCAGTGGGGTCCCTCGGCCTGGCCTGCCGGAAAGGCCTGAAACCAGCTCTCTGACATCCCTCTAGGGGTCCCAGATTGTGAGAGGGTGCAGGGCATGTCTGGCCCATCTTGCTCAGTCCTGATCTGCCAGACCCCAGCAACAAGCTAACCTACTGCTTGGAGCATCTGCCCCCTGGTGGTCAGTGCATGTCATAACGAGTGGTTGAGTGGCCTTAGCATATCATTAGCATATTACATTGAACAGCCAACCAGTTGACCCTACACTTAGCATATTAGGCTTTTATTATATATGATTGCCAGGGCTAAGGAGCCCGTTCAATTTTCAAATGGTTTCAGTTTTATATTCCAGCCAAAATATGCCTCTCTGATACACATTTATCTACCTTAGTTTGGCTCCTTGGAATCTAAATCTCCCATCTAACAGTCCTTGATGATTTAAAAAATCAAACATGTCACTGACATTGCCTTTTCAGATGGTAAAACCTCAAAGCTTCCATATATTGGGTTCACATAGAGAAAGAATGTAAAATGGAGTGGGAGAGGGGGCTGAGAGAGGGAGAGATTAAAGATAGATAGAGATAGAGATAGAGATAGAGATAGAGATAGAGATAGAGATAGAGATAGAGATAGAGAGATCAAAGCTTACCTTGACACATAGTCAAGTCCACATGAAAGCCACCTCTCCTACTGTAGTGGCAGGGTTTTAGACTTAAAATTCCTTTAAGGCAAGTATTATGAATATATAATTACTGTTTTCCTGGCACATATTAGATGAGGAACAGATATTTTTGGTTGAAGTAATACATGGTTTCAGCAGAAACAAAAAAAAAAGAAGAATTAAGCACCAAAGACATCTTTTGACAGGAATGCAAGGTAAGCTAAACCAAGGACCTAGAAGAAAGTTTCCTGTTATTTACAAACTATTCACAAGTTATTAAGAAAAATAATTCTAATAATACCAGGCTCTCAACTGCTTTTCATTATATATGTATGTTTAGACAATGCTTAAAAAACAGTTGGACTAAATAGTCTTATTGAATTGCATAGCTATGTATACATGGCTTTTAAGCATTTTTTAAAACTTAAGAGGAAATGGTGTGATTTCTTAAGAAAGCAATTTGATATGCTTAGTACAGAAGAAAAATGATGATGGTGATGATGATGGCAGCTAATATTTATTGACCATTTTACATGCCAGATACTGTGCTAATTGATTCACATACATGGTTTCATTTATGCTTCGTGAGTTATGTACAGTCATATTCATTTAAAGATGAGGAAAATGCAGTTTAGAGAGCTTATGTAACTTATCTAAAGTCTCAGAGCAAGTATTGGAGCCACAATCAAACTGAGGTCTGTCTGACTCCTAACATGTATTAACAATACCTTTCAAGAAATTATTGTAAACACATTTTCCTTCAAATTAAACCTGATACCATAGCAATCATGATACCATACCATATCATTAAGAAAATAACCAGATCCACTTTCATTCTTGTTCTTCATGAATTTTTTTCTTCTCAAATCTGTCAGAATTTCAGATGCTCTTCTATTTATGATGGGTTTACATACCAACAAACCCATTGTTAGTTGAAAATATCTTAATGCAAAAATTCATTTAATACATCTAACCTACCAAACATCATATGTTGGCCTCGCCTACTTTAAATGTGCTCAGAACACTTGCCTTAGCCTACAGTTGGGCAAATATCTTGAGTTTCATCTCAAGAGCAGTTGCCTACATTTTATTCTCACCATAAGCAGGAGAAACAAGTGGGCATTTTCTAGACACGATAGGATACAAAAATGCAAAACACAATATTTAAAAAAAAACAAATTCTGGCCAGAGAAAGATAAATATTACATGATCTCACTCATTTGTGGAATATAATGAACAACATAAACTGATGAACAAAAATAGAACCAGAGACATAGAAGCATTGAACAGATTGTACAATCTATGAGGGAAGGCAGGTGGTGAGAGGGTAAGAGATCAATCAAAAGACTTGTATGCATACATATGAGCAAAACCAATGGACACAGACAGTAAGGGGGGTGAGGGCTTTTGCTTTGGTGAGGGGATAGTGGAGGAGAGTTCAATGGTGGAAAAGGGAGACTCATGTAATACTTTAAACAATTAAGAATTTAAAAAAAATCTCTGGCAACACAGTATACTGTAGAGTATCAGTTATTTACCCTTATGATCACGTGACTGACTGGGAGTTTAAGCTTGGTGTGGCTGCCCAGCATCATGAGAGAGTATAGTAGCACAAATTGCTAGCCTGGGAAAAGATCAAAATTCAAAGGAGACAAAGTTTCTACTGATTGAGTGTTGCTTTTGCACTGTTGTAAAGTACACAAATTGTTAAGTCAAAGACTGTCTCTACAGTAACCTTAGGAAGCCGAAAGAGATACCACTTATCTAAAAATTTCTTTGTTAGGATATAAAAGCAAAATAATCACCAGGTTATATGCCACTTTTTAGAGTTGATTTCCTTTCTTTTGCTGCACTTGAATGACAAATGGAAACTGGACAAGAAAAAAGTCAGTGATGAATTGTGGTAAAAAAACATAAGAAACACATTTACAAGTGTCTAGAAATAAAGTTGAGCTTGTTCCAGATAAATATACAGACACACCCCAGAACAGCTGTGCCAAACAACTCCATAACAGAACTGCCTATCTCAGAAATTAAATTCAATCCTTAGGTTTTGAAAGTACTCAAAATGTCATCCATGAAAGTTAGGCAAACCCCATAGAACATGTCAAAACATTTGCTCATTCAATCTGTACTTGCACATTTTTCTTTAGGGAAATGAAGAAAATGGTCAGAGAAGTATTTCTGTATTTTTTCCTTTTATTCTAATACAGAAGAGACATGATGAGTGGTGAGAAAATAGAGGTTGGCATTGGAAAAACATGGATTAAAATTTCTAGCTCTGCCACTTTTTGCAAGTTGTGTAATGAGTCAAATTTACCTCTCTGATCCTCATATGTAAAATGTGCACGTTATATATGAATATATACTATAGTAGACGCCCAGTGCATGAAATTCATACATGGGCGGGGACTGCACCCTCTCACAATCCAGGACCACTGGCTCCTAACTGCTCACCTGTCTGATTGCCCCTAACTGCTCACCTGCCTGCCTTCCTGATCGCTCCTAACTGCTCGCCTGGCTTCCTGATCACCCCTAACCACTTGCCTGCCTGCCTGATTGCCCCTAACCACTCTACCTGCCTGCCTGATCACCCCTAACTACTTGCCTGCCTCCCTGATCGCTCCTAACTGCCCTTGCCTTGGCCCCCGCCACTGTGGCTTCATCCAGAAGGACGTCCAGAATGACGTCCAGAGGTCATTTGGCTGCCCAGTTTAATTAGCATATTACACTTTTATTATTATAGATAAATATATGGCTATTTATATATACTTGTGCATGTATGTGCAACCTACAAGGCATATATATATATATATATATATATATATATATATATATATATATATACTAGAGGCCCGGTGCACAAAAATTTGTGCACTCGGGGGAGGGGGGAATCCCTCAGCCCAGCCTGTGCCCTCTCGCAGTCTGGGACCCCTCGGGGGATGACCACCTGCTGGCTTAGGCCTGCTCCCCAGGGGATTGGGCCTAAGCTGGCAATCAGACATACCTCTGGCAGCCCAGGAGCCCTCAGGGGATGTCCACTTTCCAGCGGGGAGCAGACCTAAGCTGCAGTCAGACATCCTTAGTGCTGCTGAGGAGGCAAGAGAGGCTCCCACCACCACCACTGTACTGGCAGCCATCAGCCTGGCTTGTGGCTGAGCAGAGCTCCCCCATGTGGGAGCACACTGACCACCAGAGGGCAGCTCCTGCATTGAACGTCTGCCCCCTGGTGGTCATTGTGTGTCATAGTGACCAGTCATTCTCAGTCTTTCTGCTGTTAATGTCAGTTTGCATAGTACCCTTTTACTATATAGGATAGAGGCCTGGTGCACGGGTCGGGGCCAGCTGGTTTGCCCTGAAGGGTGTCCCGGATCAGGGTAGGGGTCCTGCTTGGGTGCCTGACCAGCCTGGGTGAGGGGCTGATGGCTGTTTTCAGTTGGTCACACCCCCTTCAGGGTGGGGGTCCCCACTGGGGTACCTGGCCAGTCTGGATGAGAGGCTGAGGGCCTTTTTCAGGCTGGCCTGTGACTGAAGCTCCCAGCCTCTCCTTTTTTTCTTTTTTCTTTTATTCTGGTATTTATTTACCTTCTATAATTGAAACTCTGTTGCTGTCACTGGCGCTCCCAGCTCTGAGGCCGAGGCTGGTTGAAAGCAGGTATCTGGGGTTTGTTTGGCTTCTATAATTGAAACTTTGTTGCCGTACTGCTTGCTCCAGCTCTGAGGCCGCGGCTGGCTGAAAGCACGCATCTGGGATTTGCTTAGCTTCTATAATTGAAACTTTGTTGCTTTTGGAGCTGTTGCTTTTGGAGCTTAAAAGAGGCCTCGGCAGGCGAGGAACCTTGGCTTCCTCCATCACTGGAGCAAGCAAGCCTCATGTACACTTCAGCTGCATGGCTGCTGGCCGCCATATTTGTTGGCAGTTAATTTGCATATCTCGCTGATTAGCCAATGGGAAGTGTAGTGGAGGTACAGTTAATTACCCTTTTTGCCTTTTATTAGATAGGAGATATATATATTAGTACCTAACCACATAATAGGTTTTCAAAAGCAAATATTGCAGTGAATATAAAATTTTCTCCACACTTTTTTTGTGTATATTAGAGCATCACTTTTTTATTATACTCTGATCCCCCAACCTACTGGGCCAGCAGTAAATTAAATCTTCTCCACTATCCCAAGAGTCTTACACAGAGCAGAATATTAGAGAAAAATTCTGGTTGTAGGTTTATACCAATCACCACTGATAAGCTCATATTGATCCTTTGAAGTTGGGAAACTCATTTTCTTCTGTACAATATTGGACACAAAAATTGTATCAAATACTAAGCCTCATTTTTGTCATTCCTAAGTGTAACACCCAGGCCTCTACACACACACACATGCACACACATTCACACACACACACCACACACACACACACACACACAGCAGAAAACCCCAGTTTTCTTGATCTGTCAATCCATCATCTCCTACCTAGTTTAAAAGTCTATTATCTCATCTTGCTGCTAGCTTCTACCACCCACTTTCAAATATTTTACCTCAGGTCTTCTCGTTCCAGTTAATCTCTTCAGTGAATTAAGGCTTTCAAAAGATAAGAAGTTTCATTGTTTGTTTGCTTGCTTGTTTGTTCCTGGTAACTTTGACAACATTAAGTACATCCAGCCCCAAAGCACAAAATGGCCTAACTAACTACCTTTTGGAAACAGGAGAGAAAATACAGAGAACAACAACAACAACAACAAAAACACATAACTTATTCTTTGTGTTTCTTCTAGAAATTAGGGTAAATAAATGATTCACACTACTTAGTATTCTGATAAATGATCCTGTCACACTATTTTATCATTTCCAAGCAAAAAAATAAAGTAAGTAAAATTGGTCCTTCATTATTATTTCTTCTCTACTCTTCTTTTCAAATCCCTTACCCCTACTTGGGTACCCAAATGCTTCATAGATCTTGATACTCTACCTATGACTATTATTACCAACCCATATTGGTTTTCCCAGGACAATTCTGGTTTTAAAACTGAAAGTCCTGCTTACCCTGAGACTCCTCAATACTGAGCAAACATGGAAGGTTAATCACCTTAGACATAGCTTCCCTCCTTAGATAGCACTCCATGGTTTAGAACATCTGCTCCCCTTTTAAAATACATGATCCTTTTGCTAGTTAATCTGATAAATGAATTAAAAATAATTTATACATGTGTCCACTCTCCCAGATAAATTTGCATTTCAGCTAGGATATAGAAATTCTAATGGTTATTTTAGGCACTGCAGCAGGGATGATGCCAGAAATATACCACATAAATGAAACTACTAGGGCACTTGAATCTCACCACTTGAGTACCACCCACTTGGCCTATGAGTAAAGCTAATAGGTAAGACTGATAGTATTATGTCTTATTCTTAAACAACTAGCTTAAAAAAAACTTGATGATTTTTTTTTTCAAATATGGGTACCTTGACCTTACCCTATATCCATTAAACCAAATTTGCTGGGGTGGGAGTGGCCAAAGAAGTGGATTCTGTTTTAATAGCTCCCAAGGTGATTTTAATATGCAGTCAAGGTTGAGAATCACTGCTTTAGAGCACTTGAGAGTTTGGGCAAGAGACACTTCCTCAAGCACTCTTTCTGATGAATGAAGTAAAAATGGGAAACTCAGGTTCCTTCATTAGAAGTCTTACACTGTTAGAAGTCTTGCAACAGTATCATGTCATCTGAAAATAAGGACAGTTTTACTTCTTTTCCAATTTGGATGCCTTTTATTTCTTCTTGTTGTCTGATCACAACGGCTAGTACTTCCAGTACAATGTTGAACAGTAGTGGTGAGAGGGGGCATCCCTGTCTTGTTCCTGTTCTTAGGGGGAATGGTTTTAGTTTTTTCCCATTGATTATGATGTTGGCTGTGGGTTTGTCATATATGGCTTTTATTATGTTGAGGTATGATCCTTCTATTCCTATCTTGCTGAGAGTTTTTATCAAGAAAGGGTGTTGGATTTTGTCAAATGCTTTTTCTGCATCAATTGATATGATTACGTGGTTTTTATCTCTCAATTTGTTTATGTGATGTACGATACTGTACATAGAGAACCCTAAAGACTCCATCAAAAACTTATTATGCTTAACAAATGAATTCAGCAATGTAGCAGGATACAAAATTATTGCCAAGAAATCTATGGCATTTCTTTACACCAATAGTGAAGTTACAGAAAGTGAGACTAAAAAAGCAATCCCATTTACCATCGCATCAAAAAAATTAAGATACCTAGGAATAAACTTAACTAAGGAGGTAAAAGACTTATATGCGAAAAACTACAGTACACTGAAAAAAGAGATAGAGGAAGACATAAACAGATGGAAGAACATACCATGTTCATGGATTGGTAGAATCAACATCATCAAAATGTCCATACTACCCAAAGCAATCTATAGATTCAATGCAATCTCCATTAAATTACCAACGGCATATTTCACAGATCTAGAAAGAGCGCTCCAAAAATTCATCTACACTAATAAAAGAGAAAAATGGTAATTGGCGTACGACGATATCTTTTTCATTGGCTAATCAGGGCTATATGTAAATTAACTGCCAACTAAGATTGGCAGTTAACTGCCAACAAGATGGCGGCTAATTTGCATATGTAGGCACAATGCAGGCAGGCGAAAGGGAAAGCAGGAAGAAGCCCCCTGCCACTGACAGTGATCGGAAACCCAGGGGGGAGCTAAGAGCTGGGGGTCAGGGCAAAGGCGGCCCCTGCCCTGGGGCCGCCTTTGCCCTGCCCCCCAGCCATGATCAGAGAATCAGGTGCCTTTTCCGCCCTGGCCAGTGATAGCAGGAAGTAGGGGTGGAGCCAGCGATGGGAGCTGGGCACGGTCGAAGTTGGCAGTCCCAGGAGCTAGGGGTCCCTTGCCTGGGCCTAAAGCGAATCCCAGAATCGTGGGGCCACTGCAGCTGCGGGTCCCCGCTGCCCGGGCTGGACGCCTCAGCCAGAGGCGTCAGGCCTGGGCAAGGGGCCGATCCTGCGATTGGAGGGTGATGGGGGTCAACACCGGAGGGCTCCCAGTATGTGAGAGGGGGCAGGCTGGGCTGAGGGACACTACTCCCCCCCCACCCCCACCCAGTGCACGAATTTCGTGCACCGGGCCCCTAGTCTGAAATAAAAAAAGACCTCGAATAACTGCAGCAATCCTGAGAAAGGAGAACAAAGTAGGTGTGATCTCAATACCAGATATCAAACTGTACTACATAGCCACTGTACTTAAAACAGCTTGGTACTGGCACAAGAACAGACATATAGATCAATGGAATAGAATAGAGAACCCAGAAATCAACCCAAACCACTATGCCCAATTAATATTCGACAAAGGAGGCAAGAGCATACAATGGAGTCAAGACAGTCTCTTCAATAAATGGTGTTGGAAAAACTGGACAGATACATGCAAAAGGATGAAACTAGACCACCAACTCACACCATACACAAAAATAAACTCAAAATAGATAAAAGACTTAAACATAAGATGGGAAACCATAAAAATACTAGAGGAATCCACAGGCAGCGAAATCGCAAACATATGCAGAAGGAATTTCTTCTCTGATAATGCTCCTAGGGCAATAGAAACTAAAAAGAAAATAAACAAATGGGACTACATCAAAATGAAAAGTTTTGCACGGCAAAGGAAACCATCAACAAAACAACAAGAAGACCCACTACATGGGAGAACATATTTGCCAATGATATCACTGATAAGGGTTTAATCTCCAACATTTACAGGGACCTCATGAAACTTAACAATAGAAAGATAAACAATCCAATCAAAAAATGGGCAATGGACCTAGATAGACACTTCAAAAGAAGACATACAGAAGGCTGAAAGACATATGAAAACATGCTCAAAGTCACTAATTATACGAGAAATGCAAATGCAAATCAAAACGACAATGGGGTATCATCTCACACCTGTCAGAATGGCTATCATCAACAAATCAACAAACAGCAAGTGTTGGAGAGGATGTGTAAAAAAAGGAACCCTTCTGCACTGCTGGCGGTAATGCAGACTGGTGCAGCCACTGTGGAAAACAGTATAGAGTTTCCTCAAAAAACTAAAAATGGAACTCCCATTTGACACAGTGATCCCACTTCTAGGAATATATCCCAAGAAGCCAGAAACACCAATCAGAAAGGATATATGCATCCCTATGTTCATAGCAGCACAATTCCCCATAGCTAAGATTTGGAAACAGCCTAAGTGCCCATCAGCAGATGAGTGGATTAAAAAACTGTGGTACATCTACACAATGGAATACTATGCTGCAGTAAAAAAGAAGGAACTCTTGCCTTTTGCAAAAGCATGGATGGAACTGGAGAGCATTATGTTAAGTGAAATAAGCCAGTCAGAGAAAGATAAATACCTCATGTTTTCACTCATTTGTGGAATATAGAGAAAAACATAGTCTGATGAAGAGGGACAGATCCAAAGACAGAGAAACAGCAATCAGATTATTAATCCCCAGAGGGAAATTAGGGGAGGGAAGGGGCAAGGGGAAGAGATCAACCAAAGGACTTGTATGTATGCATATAAGCCAAACCCATGGACATGGACAACAGGGGGCTGAGAGCATGAGTGGGGGGGGGAGGATGGGGGTTTAATGGGGGGGGTGAGGACACATTTGTAATGCTTTAACTAATAAAGAATTTTTTAAAAAATGAAAAAAAGAAGTCTTGCGACAATATATTTCCTACATTGTTAATTTTCTCAATTCCTATTTTTATTTAATTTTTAGAAACGCAAAAAAAATGGTCACATGATCTGAGAAACTAGTACTGAGAAGCAGAGGTTATTAAAAAGAACAAAACTGATCAATTCTTCCTTACCAGTTGCATTGCATTACACAATGAAATCACTGCAATATTTGTTTGTATATTGATTTAAGAACCAGAGTCCTCCGGTATCCTCACCATTATCTTTTGCCCACCATTTGTATTATTCCTTATTCATAATTGATATCCAATTCTAATCACATCTGAACTAGAGAACTTTGATCAATATATGCTTCAATTTTTATCCCATGACCTTAGTACCTGCAGTATAATAATTATCAACCTTATGACTTTCCTCATTACAAGACATTCCTGGCACCTTCTGAATCTGGAGATGTTCATAATATTACCCATTACATCTGCTGTTTGCTGTTATTTTGCTGGGTCTTGAAGAGCTGTGTTAAGAAGTCTCTGTTTGATACTGTCATGTAAATTCAGATGTTTCCCATCTTATAAACCAATGATGTATGATGCAAACTTAACGCACTGGAATTTAGGGCACTTAAGTGTTTAATCAAATTAAATGTCCATGACTTGACTTCTGTAGCACTGAAGGTGGCAAATAGAACCTTGGCAAGAATTTAAATATCAGCCTTGACAGAGAAGAGCTTTCCTGTTTTCTTTGAAGAGAATTTTGCCTTGGTTGCCTCCTTAAAACTTTTGAGATCATAAATGTGATTTCTCAGTGATGATATGTTGTGCTGATAGACATACTTGATCATAATGTTTGACTACCATCATGTTTCCCATAGTGCATCAAGCAACTTCCATTACTGACTTGAGTCAGATTGAAATTATCAGGCAAGAGCTAAAGTCCCCTGACCCAGTTCATTCCTCCTTCCCATCATTCTGTAAGGGATTTTATTCCTTACAGAATTTTGTTGTAGGAATCTGTGAGGGTTAAGAAGATAGGACATTCAAATGAAAGGAAGGTAATAATAAATACATTCTATACTTTACATTCTTATAACTGTGATTCTATCCTACTCCACCTCACCCCCAAAACAACATATTTCCTACATTGTTAATTTTCTCAATTCCTATTTTTATTTAATTTTTGGAAACACAAAAATGGGCACATGATCTGAGAAACTAGTACTGAGAAGCAGAGGTTATTTAAAAGGACAATAAGTGGCTAATACCTTCTTAACAGATGCATAACCCTCTGAGAAAGTGCTTCCTCTAATATAACATAACAACTATTAGCACTTCTTTACTACCAGCAAATTGCTCAAGTGAATAAGGACCTGTACCCAAAGGCCATGTTGTGTGTCTCCCAACTAGCAAAGTCTTTAATCAGTAGCCACTGTGACTCAAGGCTGCTAAAAATATTATGTAATTTTAGAATATCTATTCAGTTAATAATCACTTCATTATCTAATAGGTGCAATTCCTGGAATATGTAAAATACATAATATACAATTATGTCTTATGGATATTAAAGTATAAGAAAAGATAATGGAGTCAATGTTCAAATTCCTCTAAAACTCAAATTTTCTATAGTTTTCTCAGTCTCTACAAAAATGGGTATAGGAAGAGTATTGTAATCATCACTGCAAGTCAGCCATATCACAACATTATATACTGCTGATGGTAACAGCACAGTGCCATGTATGAAAATCCTGAAGATGTCTCCAATGATTTGAGATAGGTGGCTGATGACAGATAGATGATAGATAGATGATAGATAGATAGATAGATAGATAGATAGATAGATAGATAGATAATGAGAGATGGATAGATACAAGATAGATACGTATCTTTTTTAAAATTTATATTTATTGTTAAAAGTATACAAATGTCCCGCCGAAACCGGTTTGGCTCAGTGGATAGACTGTCAGACTGTCGGCCTTAGGACTGAAAGGTCCCAGGTTCGATTCCGGTCAAGGGCATGTACCTGGGTTGCGGGCATATCCCCAGTAGGGGATGTACAGGAGGCAGCTGATCGGTGTTTCTCTCTCATCGATGTTTCTAACTCTCTATCTCTCTCCCTTCCTCTCTGTAAAAAATCAATAAAATATATTTTTTTAAAAAAGTATACAAATGTCCCTTTTTTCCACATTGACCCCTTCTACCTTGCAACTGCCCCCCGCCCCTAGCCTTCACAACACTATTGTCTGGATCAATGGGTTATGCATATAGGCATATAAAAAGTTTGGTTAAGCCCTGGCTGGTTTGGCTCAGTGGATAGAGTGTCGGCCTGTGTACTGAAGGGTCCCAGGTTCGATTCCAGTCAAGAGCAGATGCCCAGGTTGCAAGCTCGATCCCCAGTAGGGGGCATGCAGGAGGCAGCAATCAATGATTCTTTCTCATCATTGATGTTTCTATCTTTCTCTCCCTCTCCTCTCCTCTCTGAAATCAATAAAAATATATTTTAAAAAAACTTTGGTTAATCTCTTCCCACCCATCCACCAACTCCCACCTTCCCTCTGAGATTCAACAGTCGGTTCCATGATTCTCTGTCTCTGGATATATTTTGTTCATCAGTTTACTTTGTTCTTTAGATTCTACATATGAGTGAGATCATATGATACTTGTCTTTCTCTGACTGGCTTATTTGGCTTAACATAATACCCTCCAGGGCCATTAATGTATCTCAAAGGGTAAGAGATACTTCTATTTTACTGCTTCATAGTATCCCATGGTATAAATGTACTACAGCTTTTTTATCCACTCATCTACTAATGGGCACTTGGGCTGCTTCCAGATGTTAGCTACTCTAAATTGCACTGCTATGAACATAGGGGTGCATATATTCTTTCTGATTGGCATTTTGGGTTTCTTAGAATATATTCCTAAAAGTGGGATCATTGGGTCAAATGGCAGTTCCATTTTTAATTTTTTTCAGGAAACTCCAACTGTGTTCCATAGTGGCTACACCAATCTACCTTCCCACCAGCAGTGTACTAGGGTTCCCTTTTCTCCACATCCTCACCAGCACTTGTCATGTGTTGATTTGTAGGTGATAGCCAATCTGACAGGTGTGAGATGTTAACTCATGGTCATTTATTATTATTTTTTTAGATATGTATTTATTGACATTTTATTGTTCTTTTTTAACTTAAATCTTTATTGTTCAGATTATTACAGTTGTTCCTCTTTTTTCCCCCCATAGCTCCCCTCCACCCAGTTCCCACCCCACCCTCTGCCCTTCCCCCCCGCCACTGTCCTCATCCATAGGTGTACGATTTTGTCCAGTCTCTTTCTGCACCCCCCACACCCCTTTCCCCCCAAGAATAGTCAGTCTACTCCCTTTCTATGTCCCTGATTCTGTTATATTCACGAGTTTATTCTGTTCATCAGATTATTTATTCACTTGATTTTTAGATTCACTTATTGATAGATGTGTATTTGTTGTTCATCATTTGTATCTTTACCTTTTTCTTCTTCTTCCTCTTCTTAAAGGATACCTTTCAGCTTTTCATATGGATACCTTTCAGTTTTTCATATAATACTGGTTTGGTGGTAATGAACTCCTTTAGCTTTGTCTTATCTGTGAAGCTCTTTATCTGACCTTCAATTCTGAATGATAACTTTGCTGGGTAAAGTAATCTTGGTTGTAGGTTCTTGCTATTCATCACTTTGAATATTTCTTGCCACTCCCTTCTGGCCTGCATAGTTTCTGTTGAGAAATCAGCTGACAGTCGTATGGATACTCCCTTGTAGGTAATTGACTGTTTTTCTCTTGCTACTTTTAAGATTCTCTCTTTGTCTTTTGCTCTTGGCATTTTAATTATGATGTGTCTTGGTGTGGTCCTCTTTGGATTCCTTTTGTTTGGGGTTCTCTGCACTTCCTGGACTTGTAAGTCTATTTCTTTCACCAGGTAGGGGAAGTTTTATGACATTATTTCTTAAAATAAGTTTTCAATATCTTGCTCTCTCTCTTCTTCTGGCACACCTATAATTCGGATGTTGGTTCGCTTGAAGCTGTCCCAGAGGCTCCTTACACTATCTTCGTATTTTCGGATTCTTTTTTCATTTTGCTTTTCTGGTTGGGTGTTTTTTGCTTCTTCGTATTTCAAATCTTTGACTTGATTCTTGTGATCCTCTAGTCTGCTGCTGGGTCTCTGTATAATATTCTTTATTTCAGTCAGTGTATGCTTAATTTCTATTTGGTCCTTTTTCATATCCTCGAGGGTCTCACTAGATTTTTTGAGGGTCTCACTAGATTTATTGAGGGTCTCACTGGATTTATTGAGGGTCTCACTAAATTTATCTGCAGTTTCTAAAAAATTCTTGAAAAACCTTCTAAGTGTGGTTTTGAACTCTATATCTAGTCGTTTGCTTTCCTCCATTTCTGTCATTTTTTATCTGTTTCTTTGTCTCTGCATTTTTTATGCTTCCCTGTGTAGATAGAGTGGCTTTCTGTGCGAGGTGTCCTATAGGGCCCAGTGGCTCAGCCTCCCCAATTAGCTGAAGTGGACACTCTTGGTGCACCCCCTTGTGGGCTTTGTGCACGGTCTTATTGTAGTTAAGCCTTGATTGTTGTAGGTATCACTGGGAGGAATTGACCTCTAGGCCAATTGGCTGTGAGAATCAGCTGTGTCTGCAGTGGGAGAACTCCGTGCTGGAGACACCCTTATGGGGCAAGACTTGCTTCAGTGGGGCTTTGGTGCTCACTGAGTCTGCACCCTGAGTGTGTCCCTTATGGATCTGAGGAGTTGTCATCTGAATGGTCCCACTCTGACCACTGGGTACACTGGCTCTTGAATCTCTAAGGAGATGCTAATTTAGCCCCTTCCTGAGGCTACCCAGCAGGAGCTATGGAGAAATCTGCAGATTTCTCTTCTTTGGGGTTTGGAGGTGCCCAGATGAGGCCCAGCTGTGGAGCAATGTAAGCTGTTGTGGGGCCTTGGGCCTTCTTTTGGAAGTTCTGGGTGTCTCTGATCCAGCTTCAGTTTGTTAGGTAATTTTCAGATTGCAAAGGGCCAGGCCTTTCATATGCAAAAGCCTCTGTGAACAGCTTGGATGGGGTGGGGTCTCAGGGGATCAACAGGGTGGAGCAAGCAGCTATGGCTGCTCCTCAGTCCTACCCTAAGAGGCCCTGAGTCTCAGTGTCCCAGTAATCGCTGCAAGCACCTCTGAGAGAAAGCTGCCCTCAAGTTTTGCCCACTGCCAGACAGTCCAGTTTCTCCCCGTATGAGTCTGGGTCCCCATTGACTTTCCCGGAACTGAAGTTCGGAGCAGTCGGGGGCTTGAGACTCCCTCCTGATTGAAAAAGACAACCGTGTCTTCAGTTGCCAACCCATTCCGTGTGTGCAGCATCCTCAGTGGCCAGCCTTTTTCATTTGCACCGCATCCTCAGTTGCCAGCCCTTTCCACATGTGCCGCATCCTCAATTGCCAGCCTTTTCCGCACTTTACTTCCGCAGCTCCTCTGAGTCTCAGTGTGCTTTTCTCTTTCCTTCTAGTTGTAGAATTTCCACTCAGCCAGCCTTCCTGTGGTTCTGGATGATGTCCGTTTTGTCTTTTAGTTGTATTTTTGAATTTGTGTTAGGCAGCAATTTCCAGTGTTTACCTATGCTGCCATCTTGGTTTCTCTCTTTTGTTATTTTCCTATTATTTTTATTTTTAGCTTTTTTTGTTTTGTTTTTTTAAAACTTAAAAAAAATCTTTATGGTGGAAAGTATTACATAGGTCATCCTTTTTCCCCATTAACTTTTTCCAATCCACTTCCATCCCCCAGACCATCACCAACCCATTGTCTGTGTCCACAAGTTATGCATATATGCATACAAGTTCATTGGTTGATCTCTTCCCACCCACCCTCTCCTTCAATCCCTCTGAGGTTCAACAGTCTGTTCATGCTTCTATGACTCTGGGTCTATTTTTGTCATCCATTATTTGGTTCATTAGATTCCGTATGAGTGACATCATTTGATACTTAACTTTTTCTGACTGGCTTATTTTCCTTGGCATAATTTTCAGGTCCATCCATGCTGTTGCAAATAGTAAGAGTTCTTTCTTTTTTATTGTCACCTAGGGGTCCACTGTGTAAATGTACCATATTTTTTTTAATCCACTCATCTGCTGATGAGCAGTTAGGCTGTTTTCAATTCTTAGCTATTGTAATTTGTGCTGCTATAAACATAGGGGTGCATATATTATTTCTGATGAGTGTTTTAGGTTTCTTAGGATATCCTATCTAATAAGAGCCAAACATGATAATTGACCGTACCTTTGCTATGCTTCCCATTGGCTAATCAGCGAGATATGCTAATTAACTGTCAACAAAGCTGGTGGCTAATTTGCATACTGCAGGCAGGGTGGGACAGTGTGAGCTGCCAGCGCCAGCTGACATCCAGGCCCCTGTGGGCGATGCCAGAAGCCGCTTGCCTGAAGCCCAGGACCTGATCTGGGACCCGATCTGGTCCCGGGACGCAGGCAGGCTGGCCCCGCAAACCCCAGAAGCCACCAGATATGGCAGCAACTCTATCAGTAAGCACTCTGAAAGTCAGTGGCATAAATGCACCAATTAAAAGACAGATTATGAGGGTGAATCAAAAACAAAACACACTTTAAATATAAAGACACATATAGACTAAAAGTAAATAAATTAAGCTGTAGCCTGTTTTGCTCAGTGGATAGAGCATTAGCCCATGGACTGAAGGGTCCTAGGTTAGATACCAGTTAAGGGCATGTACCTCAGTTGCTGGTTTGATCCCCAGTCCCTATCAGAGCATGTGCAGGAGGCAACCAATCAATGTGTCTCTCCCTTTCCCTTCACTCTCTCTAAAATTCAATGGAAAAATATCCTTGGGTGAAGATTAACAAAACAAAGTAAATGGATTAAGTAACATTAAAGAGATTATAAGAAAAATCGCCGAAACCGGTTTGGCTCAGTGGATAGAGCGTCGGCCTGCGGACTGAAGGGTCCCAGGTTCGATTCCGGTCAAGGGCATGTACCTGGGTTGCGGGCACATCCCCAGTGGGAGATGTGCAGGAGGCAGCTGATCGATGTTTCTCTCTCATCGATGTTTCTAACTATCTATCTCTCTCCCTTCCTCTCTGTGAAAAATCAATAAAATATATTTAAAAAAAAAAAGAAAAAAAAAAGAAAAATATATTCCAAATTTTGTTAGGTATATAATGGTTATGTTTAACTTATTAACACCTAAGAAATTGGGTGAAGTTTACATATAATATGCTGTAATATTTTATAGGTTTTTTTTACATGTATGAGATTATTTCAAATTAAAATGTTAAAAAATTAAAAATTAATAAAATATTAATTGAAATGTATCTGCATTACATAAAAAATCTCCTAATTGCTTCTAGCATAATTTATTAAATTGTGCTAAAATTTACAAGGGTTCAATTAAAAAATATCTTAATTCTAAATGATATAATAAAAAATATATAATAGTGCAGTTATAAGCACTTATCTGAAAAAAAATTAAAGAATGAATTTAAAGAAGAAATTAGCCAATATATGCACAACCCATGGACACAGACAACAGTATGGTGATGGCCAGAGAGAAGTGGAGGGCAAGAGCTGGGTAGAGGGGGCAAAAGGGGGAAAATAGGGACATCCTATATAATAATAATAAAAGGCTAATTTGCACATTGACTGAAGGGCAGAATGGTCAGTTGCTATGATGCACACTGGCCACCATGGGGCAGATGCTCAATGCAGGAGCTGCCCCCTGGTTGTCAGTGTACTTCCATATGGGGAGTGCCACTCAGCCAGAAGCTGGCTCATGGCTGGCCAGTGCAGAGGTGGTGGCAGGAGCCTCTCTCACCTCCGTGGCAGCACTAAGAATGTCCAACTAACTGTTTAGGTCAGATCCCTTGGGGGCCTAAGCCTTTAGTTGGACATTCCCCAAGGGCTCCCTGGCTGCCAGAAGGCTGTCTGACTGCAAGCTTAGGCCTGATCACCCAGGGAGTGGGCCTAAGTCAACAGGTGGACATCCCCCAAGGGGTCCTGGACTGCAAATGGGCGCAGGCCGGGCTGAGGGACCCTCCCCCTCCCCCCCCACCCCCCGCCGAGTGCACAAGTTTTTGTGCACAGGGCCTCTAGTCCTGTATAATAAAAGAGAAACATGTAAATTAACCATCCCTCTGCTATGCTCACCAGCCAATCACAGTATGCAAATTAACCTGACAAAGATGGCAGGTTAATTTGCATACACAGGCACTGGGCAGCCAGGGCGGGAGTGCGCGCGCGGGTGCCGGGGAGCCGGGGTTGGGGCAGCACGTACAGATACCAGGGAAGCTCTTGCCCAGCTGGCATGCATGCACTGGCACTAGGGAGTCGGAGACGGGGCAGTGCGCGCAGATGCCAGGGTCGGGAAGTATGCGTAGAAACCAGTGGAGTATGGGTGCAGGCACCAGCGCCAAAAGGCCTGTGTCCCCAGGACAGGCATCCTCAGGAGCCAGGCCACCCTCAGCCTGTAGTCCCATGCCTAGGCCCAGAGCAGCCAGGGTCCCAAAACGTGACAGAAGGTGCACATCAGGCTGAGAGGACTCCCCCCCCCCCCCGCCAGTGCATGAATTTAGTGAACCAGGCCCCTAGTATTCCTAGAAGTGGGATTACTGGGTCAAATGGGAGTTCCATTTTTAACTTTTTGAGGAAACTCCATACTGTTTTCCACAGTGGCTGCACCAGTCTGCATTCCCATAAACAGTGTATTAGGGTTCCCATTTCTCCACAACTTCGCCAACACTCATCATTTGTTGATTTGTTCATGATCCATTCTGACAGGTATGAGGTGATATGTCATTTTCATTTTGATTTGCATCTCTTGAATGATTAGTAACTTTAAGCATTTTTCATATGTCTCTTGGCCATCTGTATGTCCACTTTGGAGAAGTGTGTATTTAGGTACTTTGCCCATTTTTTAATTGGGTTGTTTGTCTCCCTTTTGTTAAGTTGTATGAGTTCCTTATATATTTTGGATATTAACCCCTTATCAGTTGGATCATTGGCAAATATATCCTATCATACAGTGGATTCCCTTTTTATTTTGTTTATTGTTTCTTTTGCTGTGCAGACATATTTTATTTTGAAGTAGTCATGTTTATTTATTTATTTTCTCCTTTGTTTCCCTTGCTCTAGGAGATATATCGGCAAACAAAGCTATTAAAGATGTCTGAGATTTTGCTGCCAATAGTTTCTTCTAGTATTTTCATGGTTTCACATCTTACATTTAAGTATTTTATTCATTTTGAGTTTACTCTTGTGTATGGTGTAAGTTTGTGCTCTAGTTTAATTTTTTTTCAAGTATCTGTCCAATTTTTTCAACACCAGTTATTGAAGAGACTTTGTTGACTCCATTGTTTGCTCTTGCCTCCTTTGTCACATATTAATTGAGAGTAGGGGCTTGGTCAATTTCTGGGGTCTCTGTTCTGTTCCATTGATCTATATGCCTGTTCTTGTGCCAGTACAAGGCTGATTTTATTACAGTGGCTTTGTAGTGTAACTTGATATGTGGTACTATGATCTCTCCAACTTTGTTTTTACCCAAGATTACTGTGCCTATTTGGGGTCTTTTTTGGTTCTACATAAGTTTTATAGTGTTTGTTTTAGATCTGTAAAATATGCTGTTCGTATTTTAACAGGGACTGTATTGAATCTATAGAATGCTTTGGGTAATGTGGACATTTTAATGATAAATCTACCAGTCCATGAACAAGGTATATTCTTCCACTTGTTTATATCTTCCTCTATCTCTTTTTTCAATGTCTTGTAGTTTTCTGAGTACTGGTCTCTTACCTCCTTGGTTAAGTTTATTCCTAAATATCTTAATTTTTTGTCATTGCAATGGTAAATGTGCTTGTTGGTTTACTTTCTCTTTCTGAGAGTTCATTATTGGCATATAAAAATGTCATTTATTTCTGGGTATTATTATTGTATCCTGCTACATTGCCAAATTCATGTAATAAATCTAGTAATTTTTTGGTGGAGTCTTCAGGGTTTTCTATGTACAATATCATGGCATCTCTGAATAATGGCAGTTTTACTTCATTCTTTCCAACTTGGATGCCTATTTATGTTTTCTTCTTGTCTGATCATGGTGGTTAAGACTTCCAGTTCTCTGTTGAATAAATATGGTGAAAGTGGACATCCCTATCTTATTCTCATTCTTAGGGGAAATGGTTTTTGTTTTTGCCCGTTGAGTGTGATGTTGGCTGTAGGTTTGTCATATATGGAATTATTGAATTGAGGTGTGATCCCTCTATTTCCACTTTGCTGAGAATTTTTATCAAAAATGGGTGTTGGATATTGTCAACTGCTTTTTCTGCATCTATTGATATGATCATGCGATTTTTGCCTTATTTTTTTGTGTAATGTGTCATATTTATTGATTTGCAAATATTGTAAAAGTCTTGCATCCCAGGAATAAATCCCATTTGGTCATGGTGTATGATCTTTTTAATGTATAGCTGGATCCTATTTGCTAAAATTTTGTTGAGGATTTTATTGTCTATGTTCATCAGGGATATTGGCTTGCAATTTTCTTTCTTTGTAGTGTCTTTATCTGGTTTTGGAATGGGGATCATGATGGCCTCATAAAAAAAGCTTGGCAGTGTTCCTTCAGCTTGCATTTTTTGGAATAGTTTGAGGAGGGTAAGTGTTAGTTCTTTCAATGGTAAAACTCCCCTGGGAAGCTGCCAGGACCAGGGCTCTTATTTGCTGAGAGTTTTTCTGTTTGTTTTTTATATTAGTGCTTCAATTTCATCAGTTGTTATTGGCCTATTCATGTTTTCTGATTCTTTCTGATTCAGTTTTGGAAGATTGTATTTTCCTAGGAGTTTGTTCATTTTGTCCACATTGTCAAGTTTGTTGGTGTATAATTTTTCATAGTATTTTATCACAATCCTTTGTATTTCTGTGGTGCCAGTAGTTACTTCAACTCTTTGGGTTCTGATTTTATTTATTTGGGTCCTTTCTCTTTGTTTTTTGCTGAGTCTGGTTAAAGGTCCATTAATGTAATTTATTTCAAAGAACCAGCTCTTGGTTTCATTGATCTTTTCTATTTTTTTTTTCATTTCTATGTCATTTATTTACACTTTGCTCTTCATTACTTCCTTCTACTTATTCTATAGTTTTCTTGTTGTTTCTAATTCGTTAAGTTGTAAGGTTAGATATTTTGCTAAAATTTTTCTTGATTTTTGAGGTTGGACTATAGTGCTATGAACTTCCCCCTCAGGGCTACTTTTGCTATGTCCCATAGGTTTTGTAAATATCAAATCCTTTTGATCTAGTGTGTCATTTAGAGTCACTGTTTTCTTGTTGATTTTTTCTCTGGAAGACATATATATTGGATGCATATATGTTTACCAGGCTTATATCCTCTTGTTGGATCAGTCCTTTTAGTGTTATGTAATGGCCTTTATTATCTCTTGTTATAGCCTTCATTTTGAAGTTTATTTTATCAGATATGAGTATTGCTTATTTTTCATTTCCATTTACACGGAAAAACTTTTTTCCCCATCTCTTTACTGTCATCCTGTGTGAGTCTTTTGTTCTGAGGCGGGTCTCTTGTAGACAGCATATATTTAACCATCACACTAATAAAAGACCAAAATATTATTCAAAGCTATAAGTCCAGGCTTTGAAAAACCTAATAATTTTGTATTGATGGTTACAAAAATTACATCAATTGTTACTTAAAGAATAAAATAAAATCAATAAGAATGAGTATTCTAATCACTGTTAAGAATTCTTTTATTTCACATGCTACAGAGTTTTAGAAATGTCAATTAAATTCTAAATCAAAGGTGATTAGGGATGTCACGAGGAATATGACTCCTAATCTTATTTCAATGAGCTGGCATAGTAGATCATACCTTTTGTGATCCATGCTAGCCATGAAAAGTGGTGTGTGTGTTTTTTCTTAGTAAATAATTAGTGAACTACAAGTAAGTATAGGGATTGATACATTTAACAGTACATGGGAAAAATTAACATCCAAATGGTTATCTGTCCCATGTGATAGCCTGAGAGAACAAAATCTCCAATACTACTCTATTAGCCATTCTTCAGAAACCTGTGCCCTTGTTTCACTGAAGAAATAGAGAAGAAGACCCCAATATTTTCCCACCACATGTTATTAGAGGTTGGGCATGAAAACAAGCTGAATTTCTTTTTCCTTTTTCTCTCCCAGTGAAATGATATGTAGAAAAACCAAAGCCAAGAGCCACAGCTGAGCCAGTGGAAGCCAGAAAACGTCAAGATAGATAGAGCTCCTTGTGTATTTCTATTTCCACCAAGCAGTATGTTTATATTTATAGGAAATCACAAAGCAACTAAAGAGAATGCACAGCACAGTGATATATTGTTCTATATAATTGAAGATTTTTGCAAGTTCTATCCAAAAGGTTAGGAAATGCTTTTATGCCTTATTTCCTATTATCTTACTCAGGTTTATGATGACATACTCTTCCCTTCTGAATACTTTACCTTTCCAACTGGTGAACCAATAAAAAAGTGCTTTTTGTTTAAAAAAAATGTTTTCTTTGCCACTACGTATTCTGATTCTTCATTCAGTATCATTATTTCACAAATCAAATGATCATATTCTATAGTAAATCATATAAAAAGAATACAAACAGGTGAAAGCTAACTTATTTCTCTACCTAATGATGCTACCAAGGCAAACAGAGCTGTTTTTCTACAGATGATGAAAGTGGAGTAAATAGATAAATATGTGCAATAGACATAAATTGCAAATATTACAGGTTTACCAGGACTTGAATGATTGGTGAGTTGCTGTATGCAGCACATCTCTAGTGATGATGGATGGCATTGCATAAAACAAAGCTCTGTGGGAAATTTTAAATGGAGAGTTAGGATAGAAATTAACCACATCTAGACCTTATAGTATAAGAGTACACAGCACAAAACGTGTCTGCTTCTTTTCCAGGGAGGATTACCTTTAAAATGTAAAATCGGTGGATTTTGTCCTTCAGATTTGCAAATGTTTTGAAATGGCAACATCTAGTATCTGTAAAGGTGCTGAGAAATAGACAATCTTATTTGGAAACGAATGTAAACTACAAGGAGATAAATTTATAATCTTACAACATGTATCAAAACCCTTAGCAATGTTTATATTCTTTGCCCCAGAATTTTCTAGTAATGAATCTTAAATAAATATTACAGAAGTGCAAAATAGGAAAAATTTAACTACAAAGCTGTATTTGATAATATAGTAAAATTAGAAACAACCTACTTGCACAATTAAAAAGGAAGTCTGAATTTTTGTTCAGGGACTGGCTTACAGGGAAAGAATAGAAGTAAGTCCCTTTAAGTAGACTCCTAGATGTTTTTTATAAATATTAGCAAGATGAAATAGCCTAATCAGAAGACACAAAGTATGTCAATTTTCAGTAGCTTGAGATTATTCCAATATGACAGCACTAAATGCTGAAAACATCAGTATAATTACCAAGATATGGATTATATAATATTGCTACTTGACTTTAAATAAAATAAATAATAAGTATGTAAGCAAAAGAAGATACTAATTAGAATCTTGGCAAAGAATAAGAGTAGAATGACATGAAAGCTTTCTATCCTGTCTTCTTGGGCTAGGCTTCTTATCTAATATCAAATATTTCTTATTCACAGTCAAATAATACATCATCATGAAATTTTTTTACTGTCTCCTAGCATTTTTCATTTTGACCTAAAACTTAATCCTAGAGGCCGTTTTTGTAGAATAAATCAAACTGCCAAGTCACTACTGGAATATACAGGCTTGGTCTTACTGACACTCTTGTTTTTATACAGATTTCAAGCTAAGCTATATCATCTTGGTCAGTATCTGACTTGGAGATTTCTAAGCCAGGCACATATATTTGAGAATAATCTAGTGGAGCTCATCCTTCTAAATCAGTAATAATTTTTCCTTTCTAAATCAAACTGCTATTAATTACCAATAAATACATGCTTATTTTTTAAGGAACTTAAACAGAGAAGCCTTAAATGAGATATGTCACTTCTGCTCACAACTCACTAGCCAAAACTAAATATATGGTTCCACCAAACCACAAGGGAACGATGAAGTACAATCCTACAATGGGTCCAGAAAGGAAATGGAGCAAAATTTAAGATTTATTTACAGAAAAACACCAATGACTACCATGCAAAGTTTTCAATAATTTAATATTCAGTTTATCAAAATTGACTTTGTGTGTGTGTTCATATGTGTGTGATAGAAGGATAATTTATACACCCACACATAAGTTATCATTTTTACCTATCTTTAGTTTTATTTTTCTAACTTCCTTCATCCGTTTAAAGCTGCTCATTTGATGACCCAGTATTTCAACAAATATTGCTATTGCACAGTAATAACTTTGTGAATAACACTCATTATATACTGCCATGCTGTATATTTCCTTAGGTTAGATCATTTGAATGGAAGGTTGGTAGGTGGGAGAGCAAAGAGTTTACAATGACTAGATGTCCTAGATAAAGACAAATAAATTCACTCCATAAATAAGGGCTGCTGTCACATATCAATGAACAACAACGGGATATTAGACAGCATGACAATACAGGATTTCAATACCAGTGAACAAGTCAAGGTACTGAAACTGACTTATAAGGAGTGAGCTTAATTACAAGAAATATATAAAGAGCCCAGGTGGGACAAAATTGAGTACTATATGAGAAGCTTTAGTGTGGAAGAACTAAGCCAGACCGCTCTACTCCTTTCTGATTAGAAACAGGCTCATTGGTCACAGACTAGGGCAAAACCATTCCTGATGGTTGGGACTAATTGGCCATAAGAACTTAGTGTAAATTAGGTGCTTGAATGCACACTGTGAACTCACTGTCTTCCAAAGCCTAGATTTCTTCTCCTATTCACTCCACTGCAAAGAACTGCTATTCCTGTTATCTTTGAATTACCTCTTACCTACAGTAGATTTTTCTTCCTTTTGAAGACATAGCACTTGATGAATGTTAGCTTGAGCAGACTAGCAGGTACACAAATTAAGGTGGTACTTCCTCAAAGCCAACTCCTAGAAACAACATTATAATCTAGAAGTCATATATAAATTCCAAAAAAATTAGTATGATAGCTAAAAAGAGGAAACATACTTGGATCTACTCATACCAAAAGAAAGTATAATTCTTAATCTTGTCTTCCCAATTAAAGCTGTAAGTAAAAGGCAAGAAAAATCACATTATAAAAAAAGAGAGAGATACTAATTCTAAGATCCTGAAAAAAAGTTACCTCATTTCAATCTTGCGGGGGAAAAAAAGGCCTGTGTAGGAATTGTTGCCAACATTTCTTGACAACATTTTGTTTAGGCTGTTTTGTGAAATGTTTCTTTTTCCAATGGGAACAAAAGAATGTGCAGGTGTGCATTAGTCACTGAGGTCTAGCAGAAAACCAGCCCCCACCCACAGCATCCAGGTGCAAAAGGAATGAGGGCATGACTTGTGAGCTGTGACCATTAGAACACTAAACTAAAGCACTTGGAAAATTTCTTTTAAGAGTTGGCAGAGCTTGGTGTGTAAGGAGATTGATGGAGGTTTTGATCTGTGGGTGTGGCTAAAATGACAATAAGGGGATTAACAATCCCTTTTAAAATGAGCATAATGGAAAACTGTTCATTGACTAGTGGGAGCAACTACTATTTTGAGAACTAGACTTATTTGTCATTCTTTGTCTTGTATTCCTAGCCAGTTCAAAGCCTTGGCTTAGCTGCATTCCCATTTCCCATTCAAAGGGTTTGACCTGGGGCACAGATGAGTTGGCAGGTTTTAATTAGTGCTCTGAAGGTCTTAGTGCCACACAGTCTTAATCACTGCTTTCCAAGACATTCACCTGTTCCTTTTTGGGGGCACTTTTTTCCTTTCTGAATATACTGGGAACTCTGTCTCTTTTAGCTGTTGGTTATCTTTTAGCTGTTGGCTAATCTAATTCTAGCCCTTTAACCCAATAGTACCCACCTAAGTTATAAGCCATAAATATCAACTTAATTGAACGCAATACTTTTGGAACAGTACAAATTCTGAACCCCCATACAAATTCTGAACCTCCACCCATTCATCGCACTCTTTGACCCTGGCCTAACTGGCATTTGGTCTCTAAATTTGGCACTTAAACTTGACTTTGGCACTATAACTTCAATTTTTCCCTGGTGGACTGTCCCTTCAGTTCTGGTGCCTGTGCTATCTTCAGTTGATGCCTGCCACAGATTTAATCATAGGAATCCTGAAACTAATTCTCATCTTTTGATTAGTACCATAATCCTCAGTTCTCCTGAGAGTTCAGTTCCTCCAAAAGGTAGAAGGTGACATATTCACCTGCCTCCATGTTTAAACTTTCTTCCATCACTTGCTTTCTTAAAAAGAATTCAGGATTAGGAGTCAACTCTACCAGAAATTTTGAATACTAGTTCAACCTTTGAATAAATGCAAGTTCTTAGATAGGCTACTTCACCTCTTTGAGGCTCATATTCCGTAAAATGAGGTGGTGATTCCCTCTTAAACAGACTGTTGAACCTCAGAGGGAACCTCAGAGGTGGGTGGGAAGAGATCAACCAATGACCTTGTATGCATGTATGTATAACCCATGCACACAGACAAAAGGATGATGAAGGCCTGGGATGGGAGGCAGGGGAGAGCTGGAAGAGGTCAATGGGGGAAAAAAAGTGGGACATATGTAATACTTTCAACAATAAAGATTTTTAAAAATCATATGACAGTTTGCAATATTTGAAAAGCATCTAGTATATTGTGGGCAATCAATAAATGTTAGTTCTCTTCTCTGAGTTAATCCCCCAGTATCTGTCCCACCTCTGGAGTGCATGTAGTCTTCAAGATTCAGCCCTCTGCTCATACAAGTCAACAACAACAACAACAACAACAACAATAAACAACCTGCCCTGGCCAGTGTGACCAGTTGGCTAGAGCATCGTCCCATATATTGAACGGTTTCCGGTTTGATCCCCGGGTCAGGGGACTTATGGGAGGCAACCAGTTTATGTTGCTCTCTCACATTCATGTCTCTCTCTCTCTCCCTTCCTCTCTCTAAAAATCAATAAACATATCCTCAGGTAACAAACAAAAAACCCTATTAAAAATGGGCAGAAGTTCCAAATATACATTTTTTTTCAAAGAATACATACAGATGGCCAAAAGGCACATGAAAATATGTT
Source organism: Myotis nattereri (assembly GCF_964212035.1). Lineage (NCBI taxonomy): Eukaryota > Metazoa > Chordata > Mammalia > Chiroptera > Vespertilionidae > Myotis > Myotis nattereri. The sequence goes on from NC_138078.1 coordinate 90,274,362, forward strand.
TAACATCACTAATTTTTAGGGAATTGTAAACCAAAACTACAATGATATATCAGATATCACCTGTTAAATTATCATATATATTACTTCTCACCCATATCAAAATAATGAAATCTTGCCATTTGCAATAACATAAATGAGTCTGGAGTATGAAACTAGGTAAAACATCAGAGAGAGAAAGACAAATACCATATCATTTCACTCATATGTGGAATCTAAAAAAAAAAAAAAAAAGACAAGCTTAACAAAACAAATTCATAGATAAAACAGATTGGGCCCAGCTGGCATGGCTCAGTGGTAGAGCATCGACCTATGAACCAGGAGGTCACAGTTTGATTCCCAGTCAGGGTACATGCCCAGGTTTCAGGCTCGATCCCCAGTGTGTGTGTGTAGGGCGGGGGTGGGGGGTGGGGGGGCATGTAGAAGGCAGCCAATCACTAATTCTCTCATCATTGATTTTTTTTCTCTTCCTCTCCTTTCCTCTCTGAAATCAATAAAAAATATATTTTTAAAAATAAAACATTGTGATTACTACAGAGTAAATGGATTAGGGGAGCACAATGAGTAAAGGGGTTCAATTATATGATGGAAAGTGCTAATTATACTTTTTATGGTGATCACTTTGTAGTGTTTACAGACATTGAATCACAATATTGTACAGCTAAAACTAATATAATGCTATATGGCCCCTCCATTTCACCCACAGTTGACAATGTATAGTTCTACCACCATAAGAAACTAGGAACTTTATCAAAAGTAAATGATTAAGGAGAAGGAAATACACAGAAAAAACATCAACAACCTAAATAATAAGTTTTTATACACTGTCCATTTGCATAGTAGTTAGTCTCCAAGCATCAATATTCTGGATAGTGTAAATAAAATTAAGTGGGAACACAGGGTTGGAATGAAATGCTAAGAGAAAAGAATAGTGAAAGCTGATCATGGCAAATATTCTAAAAAGAACATCTTGATATCAGGTGTGTCTGCATGAGCTGAGAGGGAGACTTCTCTCATTGAGGAAGTTTTATTTCTAAAATATATTCAGATAAAAGCTTTTATGTTGGAGCTAGGTAATGGGGAGGAACTGAACCCAAAAGTTTGAGCACATTATGAACCACCAAAATACAACCATGTAAGTGAGCCCAGGACAATGAAGGCACTAGAGCAGCGGTTCTCAACCTGGGGGTCGCGACCCCTTTGGGGGTCAAAGGACCCATTCACAGGGGTCGCCTACATACATCCTGCATATTAGATATTTACATTACCATTCATAACAGCAGAAAAATTACAGTTATGAAGTAGCAACGAAAATAATTTTATGGTTGGGGGACACCACAACATGAGGAACTGTATTAAAGGGTCACGGCATTAGGAAGGTTGAGAACCACTGCAATAGAGCGTTCTGAACATCTCTTCCAGACTTATGACATTTGACCCATAGATAGTTCCAGAATTTTCAAGAAGCATTCTCCAGACAACCTTAAAGAATAAAAGTATACCAAGCAGCATCTTTTCCCTATGTAATCATGTTAGGCTTATCAATCAGAGTGACCTGCATCCATGACCACATAGATGTTCATGTGACCAAAGTTCAGTCCATTTATAGTACTCTATATTTACAGATAATTGGTCTATGGTTGTGCATATTACTCATGTTGTGTCAATCAGAGTTTTTCCATAATACAGCCATACCTGGCTTTATTGTACTTAACTTTATTGCTCTTCACAGATGTTGTGTTTATGTGTGTTTTTAATGGTCTTTTTTGGTTGGTTTATGGGTGTATGTTTTTTTAATATACTTTTATTGATTTCAGAGATGAAGGGAGAGGGAGTGAGAGGTAGAAACATCAATAATGAGAGAGAATCATTAATCGGCTGCCTCCTGCATGCCCCCTACTGGGGACCAAGCCTGCAATCCGGGCATGTGCCCTTGACTGGAATCAAACCCAGGACCCTTCAGTCCACAGGCCGTCACTCTATTCACTGAGCCAAACCGGCTAGGGTAATGTTGTGTTTTTTCCAAATTGAAGGCAAGACCCTCCACCAGCAGAAAGATTACAATTTGTTTTATTGTAATAATCACTTTATTGTGGTTATCTGTAACTGAGCCCACAATATTTCCAAGGTATGCCTATAAATGATATGGAAACAATGAGAGAGAAGGGTTATCTTCTGTTTGAAGCCACACTTCCCACTGAACAGAAGAGCTTAACTAAAAAAATGAAACCAGTATACCAGAGAAACTTATTTTAATGACGGAAAGGAAGACCAAGTCCTGAAAACATCTTATGAGTCCCTTGTTCTAGATGGGCCTCAAGCTGGGATACACTTTTGAACATCACAGTTATATGATTCAATAAAATCCTTTTGACTTAAGCTAGATTTTTGTCAAATTTTTATTACTTAAACCCAAAAGAATACTGACTAAATTTCTTCAACTCCCTCCCCTGCAATAATAAGACCTTGTTTTTAAGAAAGAATAAAACACTTGAAAGAATAATATTTGGAGTCACGGTAGCTGCTTCTACCTACTTGCTTACATTTTTTAAATACCAGCAATTGCACTTACATAAATATACCAAAATTTGAACATTTAAAATCTTAAGAAATAAAATTATGATAACAAAACATAGAATGCACAGTGTGCCGCAAGAATAATTATTGCACTGCATCAAAGTAAGTATATAATGGAACCCTTTTCACATGACTACTTCACCAGAGATTTTTTAATTACAAATACAGTGAGATAATCTTATAAAATTTGTGCTTTTATATTCGGTGTAAATTTTAATTGATTAATTGTGAATCTTCAGTTACATTCAGCTGGATGCACCAGAAAGACATATCTGTCTTTTGTATAATGTGTATTTGGTAAAACTCCATCATAAAGAACAAATCCATAATAAGTCAGAGCACCCTCACCTACTTTCTGTACATTTATTCAATAGCTATTCCTCATAAAATACAGGTATCTTGACTATTTTAAGCATTTATAATGCAGTCACTTAAAAATAAGTTATGACTTCTGCTCCTAACTGTGACAAATGTGCATGCACTAAACCAACTGTCTCATTAAAAACTAGAAAAGCTAGATAAAATACAAATTAGAATCTGTCTGAAGGTTTCTAAGAGCTTCCAATGTAGGAAGCTTTTTGGGGACCAACATACCATAGACAGAAAGAAAACACTGAGGAGAGACGAGTATTCTGCATGCCTTAGTTCATTTGCTGATTCTTAGGTTGCACAGAGCTATAAACTAAGCTGACCAGAAAGCAGTTGAAACACAGTTAAGTTATCATCTACTTAATGGATCTGGGTAGGTAAATTTGGATTTCAATACCTTCAAAACAGGAGTTCTGGGAAAATGACCAGGCTCAATTAGGATCCCTTGAAAAAAAGACCATAGGAGTGACAGTGAACCAATACACCAAGCTTTATAATATCTGAGATCCAGCCTTGATTCACCTCAGCTCATGACTGTATTAAGATACCTATCTCCTACTCTGGCTACTTGTCAAAAGATAAAGCTCATCTGCTCTGGAAGAACATTACATTATATAGAACCTCTACAGTTTTTCATACATAATATCTAGCATTTAGTCAAATGTGGATTTAACCAAAGAATGGAAGCATCTGAACAGAGGATAGGTGCACCAGGAGAGAAAATTATAAGAAACTAGAGGCCCGGTGCACAAAAATGTGTGCACTTGGGGGGCGGGGGGGGGGCGTCCCGCAGCCCGGAATGTGCCCTCTCGCAGTCTGGGACCCCTCAGGAGATAACGACCTGCTGGCTTAGGCCTGCTCCCGGGTGGCAGAGGGCAGGCCCAATCCCTAGGTGCAGCCCCTGGTCGGGCTCAGAGCAGGGCTGATTGGGGAGTTTGGGTGCCTTCCCCTGTCATGCACAGAGCAGGGCAGATTGGGAGGTTGTGATGCCACCCTCAGTCACGCTCAGGGTAGGGCCAGTTGGGGGTTGGGGCACCGCCCCCTGTCACACTCAAGGCAGGGTCGATGTGGAGGTTGTGGCGCCACCCCGTGTCATGCACCGAGCAGGGCCCATCGGGGGGTTGGGGCTCTGTACCCTGTCATGCACAGAGCAGGGCCCATCAGGGGGTTGAGGAGCTCCCCCCTGTCACTCACAGAGTAGGGCCGATAGGGGAGTTGGGGCACCGCCCCCTGTCACACACAGAGCAGGGCAGATCAGGGGGTTGGGGCACCACCACTGTCACACGCAGGGAGGGCCGATGGGGAGGTTATGGCTCTACACCATCACACACAGAGCAGGGCCCATGGGGGGGAGGGGTTGGGGCGCAGCACCCTGTCACACACAGAGCAGGGCCGATCAGGGGGTTAGGGTGCCGTTACTCTCACACTCAGGGCAGGGCCGATGGGGAGGTTATGGCTCTACCCTGTCACACACAGAGCAGGGCCCATGGGGGGGGGGTTGGGGCGCAGCACCCTGTCACACACAGAGCAGGGCCGTTCAGGGGGTTGGGGCGCCGCACCCTGTCACACACAGAGCCTCAGGGTAATCAGGGGGTTTGGGCGCTGCCCCCTGCCATGCTGATCCCAGTGCTGGGAGGCCTCTCGGCTCCTCTGATCCCGGTGCTGGGAGGCCTTGCGGCTCTGCTGATCCCGGTGCTGGGAAGCATATTACCCTTTTACTATAGAGGATAGAGGCCTGGTGCATGGGTGGGGCTGGCTGGTTTGCCCTGAAGGGTGTCCAGGATTAGGGTGGGGGTCCCCACTGGGGTGCCTGGCCAGCCTGGGTGAGGGGATGATGGCTGTTTGCAGCTGGTCACACACCCTTCAGGTTGGGGGTCCCCACTGGGGTACCTGTCCAGTCTGGGTGAGGGGCTGAGGGCTGTTTTCAGACGGACTGAAGCTCCCAACTGCTCATTTTTTTCTTTTTCTTTTTTTATTCTGGGCCAGCTTTAGCTCTGGCTCCAGCTCTGAGGCCTCTGCGGCTGAAAGAAGGTATCTGGTTTGTTTCGGTTCTATAATCGAAACAATGTATAACTCCAGCTCTGAGATCCTGGGCTCGCTGAAAGCAGGTTTCTGGGGTTTTGTTTAGCTTCTATATTTGTTACAATGTTTCTTAAACTGCAAGCTCAGAGGCCAGCAAGGCAGGCGCGGAACTTTGGAGTCCTCCATCACTGAAGCAAGCAAGCCTCATGTTAGTTTCAAGCTGCCTGGCTGCTGGCCGCCATCTTGGCTGGCAGTTAATTTGCATATCTAGCTGATTAGCCAATGGGAAGGGTAGGGGTCGTATGCTAATTATCATGTTTCTCTTTTATTAGATAGGATATCCAGACTGAATCATTATGAGAATAAAGAATGGAAGATAGAGAAATTTATAAGAAACATTTAGGATATGAGGAAAAGGTTTAACATATATCTGTTTGTCATCTCAGAGAGGTAAGAGAAAAATAATTAAGCAGAAGCAATATTTAAAGAGATAAAGATAAGAATTTTCTAAAGTTGATTGATGGCATCAAGCCAAAGGGTTTTAAAGTGCTTCAATTGCTAAGCACATAAAACACAAAGGAATGCATTTCTTGACATACCATAATAGAACTATTGAAAAATCTAAGGATAAGAAAACTAGACACTCTAATAAAAGAATGGCAGAGAAAAGCAAGCTAGAGAAGAAATAAAAACCATTACTTTCAAATAGGTCTGACAGCCAACTTCTCAACAGAATGATGGAAGCCAAAAAAAAACCAATATATTACCTTCAAAGTACTGAATGGGAGAAAAAAAAACCCAGTCAACCTAGAATTCTATACTTAGAAAAAAATAGACTTCAAAACTGAAGGCAACAGATTGACAGCTCTCAGAGGGGAAGTGGGGGGGTGGGGGAGTGAAGACATTTTTAGACAAATAAAACAGATTTTATAACCAGTATACTCACACCAAAAAAAAATCCAAAAGAGGGTTATTCAGGCAAAAAGATCCCATATCCCCAGATCAGTAAACAGAAATTCAAGAAAGAATAAAAACAAAATTTTAAGAAAAAGAAAGAATAAAAAGTAATTGAATATATGAATATATCTAAATCAACATTGACCGTATAAAACAATAATATTACTCAATTGTGAAGTTTAAAATCTATGTAGACTAAAAAAGATAAAGACAATAATACAAATGTGGAAGAGGTAATTGAATTGCCTTGTTATAAATATTGAAAGTATTACAAAGTCCTATCATTGTCTGAGAAGTGGCAAAATACTGAGCTAGATTAGAGTCTATATTATGTATGATGCAACCTCCAGTGTTAACTACTAAAGAAATAGTAAAAGTGTATATAAATATCAAGCAATTAGAGGGTGAATTGGAATAATAAAAATATTTGATTGATTCAAGATAAGGTAAAGTGGAAGGGAAAGATCATAGAAAATGTTGAATAAGTATGAAACAAATGGCAGTATTGACATTAATTGTCAAAGAACTAGACACTCTAATAAAAGAATGGCAGAGAAATTCAGGTACTTAATATGGGAAGTTGTTATGTGTGGAATCTAAAGAACAAAACTAAAGACCAAACAAAATTGAAACAGAGAACAGATTGATGATTGTCAGGGGAAGGGTGTTTGTAGAACTGGGTAAAAAAAAAAATGAAAAAATTAAGAACTACAAAATGGTAGTTACAAAATAGTCATTGGAATGTAAAGTACAGATAGGGAATATAGTTAATAACATTGTATTAACTATGTATAGTGCCAAGTATGTACTGAAAATATTGGTGGGAATACCTTGTAAAGTATATGATTGTTATGCCACTATGCTGTACACCTGAAAAGAGTATAAAATGATATTGAAAGTAAGCTGTAATTGAAAGAGAAAAATATATTAATTTTTCAAAATTAACGTAATTCTATACTTAATATTGCCATACAGTTTACAAATGCATCAAAAAACCTTCTCAAATTTATTCCAAGTATTGTCATTGTTGCTTTTGTTTTTATTAATAACATTCCTATTTTACAGATGAGGGCTCTTCCACTCATGGGGTTGTGACTTGCCAAAATTCAAATTAATACAAAATAATATTCAAAATAAACTGTAATTGAAAAATAAAATTTAAAAATAATCTACTGCAGCTGTATATAACCACAGAGATGGGTCTAGGGTAGTGGTCTGCAAACTGTGGCTCATGAGCCACATGTGGCTCTTTGGCCCCTTGAGTGTGGCCATGAAGATTCAATCACACTGTACGTGCGCACCCGCACGTGGTATTTTGTGGAAGAGCCACACTCAAGGGCCAGCAGTTTGCTGACCACTGGTCTAGGGTATATGAAGCAAAGCATCAACATTTGCTACATTAGAAAGTTTAGTTTTTGGTATATATACCCATATATGCACCAAAGAAATAAATAATGTAAAGTAAAAGCATAAACAAGAATATTCATAACAGCAATATTCATGAGATAAAATTCTGCAAACAACCCCAATTGGATAAGTGAACTGTAGCATGGTCATACAGTGAATATTATGCAGTAATGAGAATAAATTACAGCTACACATAACAATATAGTTAAATCTCTCAGATATGAAAGAGTCCATAATATATGACTCATTTATATAAATTTCAAAAACAACAGGTAAAACTAACCAATTGAAATATAAGTCAGAATATCAATTTGGAGAGACGAAATAGTGACTGAGATGGGACATCAACTGGAATACTGGTGATTAACTATTTTTTTTAAATCTCAGTGGTGGCTTTGTGAGTGTGTTCATTTTGTTAAGAACTCATTCTTCTAGTTGTACACTAATTGTGAAGTTCTCAGTATGTATAATATACTTTAACATAAAGCTTATTAAAACAAGAATCATTCTCATAGTAAGGGTAGTGTAGGACATTTCCATAATACCTTTACGCTTTCAATATTTATGAAGCACCTACTATAAACCACGTAGCGCCATGATATTAAGAAATAAGATTAAATACTGGTTTAGGCAGTTTTTATTTTAGTGACATTTGCAAATAAGTTTTCTGACCTTTATATTCTGTAAAAACAAGTAGGTTGCACCTACTGAGTTCTAGGGTCTCTTCTTATTTTAAGATGCTATGAGTAAATCATATAATCAAGAATCTCTAATGGTACTTTCATTATACCATTAGCAATAGGCAAAAAGTGTCTATGTCAAATACTATGAAGATATATTGTTCTTTGCCCTTTTTGAAGGAAACAAATTAAAAAGTCATCTCGAGCATTTTTCCTCTTATTTCTTCAAAAGCTGACCAAATATCTGTCTTGTTTTATTTTATTCTAAGCATCACTGGTTCAGGTTTGTCACTGTTTTCATGCTGCAGACACTGGGTCTTCAAAGACATGCTCGCTGGAAGGAATGCACTTAAAACAAGTTATCCTTTTTCCTTTGTGTACCTAAGAAGCAAATAAATGGGTGTAATTCTACCTTTCAACTGGATTAAGCCTCCGGACTAAGAGCAAGAGCTATTAAGTTTAATCCAAAATAAAAATTTGTTATTTGGCTATGAATTCAAAAGTTGAGAAAATGAATCTTTCTTTATAAATGATAGCTCCAGCATTTTCACTTGTGACCTTGTAGCTCGTGATACGGATCTGCAGCCAGATCAAGCACAATGGCATGTGTTTTACACATTCAATGTGATGATTCAATTAAGAAGGAAACTTCTGTAGGTCTGTGGTGCCAGACCTTCACACCAGGAAAATATTTGACTGCTTACATAGGCCAACCCCTAGAAGAGGGTGTATGAATGGATGGCAATGTCATTAACATTGTAATTCAGAGGGAAGAGATGCTTGGCCCCTAGTCTGGCCCTGCCCAGGGTAGAGGAGTGCCACAGATTCACCAGGTTGAAGCTAAAGAAGTTATTTTATGGTATGATTGATTGGTGGCTGTGTTTTTGGCAGTGATGGTGATTTCATGGATTATTTGGTAAGGTGACTTATCTGATTATTTATTTCACTAGTAAACAGAACAAGATAAAATCTTATGAACAATAGAAGAGAAGTTCAAATAACTGCTTTGGGGGGTTTTGATAAAAATAACAATCACCAATCTACACTAATAAAAGAGAAACATGCAAATTAACCATCACTCTACCACTCCACTACACCCACAAGCCATGCCCACCAGCCAATCAGGAGTGAATATGCAAATTAACCCAGCTAAAATGGTGGTGGCCATGGAGCTGGAGTGAGAAGGAGGCTTGGGTTGCCCCTTGTGATGGAGGAAGCCAAGCTTCCTGCCTGCCCTGACCGGCCCTGGGCTCTGCTCAAGGCTACAAAGTTTCAATTATAGAAGATAAATAAATCCCAAATACCTGCTTCCAGCCAGCCCCTGCCTCTGCTCAAGGAGTTGCTGAAAAAAAAAGAAAAAAAAGAAAAAAAAGGAGATGCTGAGAGCTTGGGTCACTGGGGGGCGTGGCCAGCCAGCAAACGGCCCTCAGCCCCTCACCCAGGCTGGCCAGGCACCCCAGTGGGACCCCCCCACACCCTGAAGGGGCTGTGGGCAGCCTGAAAATGACCCTCAGCCCTTCACCCAGGCTGGCCAGGCACCCCAGAAGGACACCCACCCTGATCCAGGACACCCTGCAGGGCAAACCAGCTGGCCCCCACCCATGCACCAGGCCTCTATCCTATATAATAAAGGGGTAATATGCAAATTGACCCTAACAGCAGAGCAACTGGGAATCACTGGTCACTATGACACACACTGACCACCAGACGGCAGATGCTCAATGCAGGAGATGCCCCCTGTTGGTCAGTGTGCTACCACAGGAGGAACTCTGCTCAGCCACAAGCGAGGCTGATGGCTGCTAGCACAGCGGTAGTGGCAGGACCCTCTCCCGCCTCCTCAGCAGCACTAAGGATGTCCAACTGCAGCTTAGGCCTGCTCCCCACTGGCAAATGGACATCCCCCAAGGGCTCCTGGGCTGCCAGAGGGATGTCTGACTGCCAGCTTAGGCCCAATCCCCCAGGGAGTGGGCCTAAGCCAGCAGGTGGACATCCTCCAAGGGGTGCCAGACTGTGAGAGGGCACAGGCCGGGCTGAGGGACCCCCTCTCCCCGCCCCAGAGTGCACAAATTTTTGTGCACTGGACCTCTAGTAATTGAATAATTACTAAGTGCCAGATCCTGCACTGATCATGTATGTCATATTTCATTTAATCTTCACAGAAACCTCATGAGGTAGGTACTATTACTGTTCCCATTTTAAATTTGTGAAAAGTGAAAGTTAGAGAGCTAAATGGCTAACCAAAGGTCATATAGTTGCTTAGTGGCAAAGAGCTCACAAATGTGAACTTTACCAAGATTGATATAACTTACTTATTAGCAATTAATACTGGTATTCAAATAATAGACTACTCTCATGTTGACTAACAATTTTTATTGCTACAGTTAAATTTTTCATTCAAAGCAATTTCCTCACTTTCCTTGCTTTAGTCTCATCCTTGGACATGATAATTATTTAACAAATATTAGTTTACTTAATAGATAAATGTATAAACAGCCTTGGCACATTTGTCTTATTAGCTGACTCAAAAATAATTGATAATGAATGAATGAATGAATGAATGAATGAACATTTACTGAGTATCAGACATTGAAATAAGCATTGTCCAATCAGTTAGTCACTTAACTAAGCAACACACTATACAGGTACCTTTTTAAATTGAAGGGTGCCTGATTAGGATTAACATCATGACCCATTAGTCAAATTTATATTATGCATATACTGATATGATGTGAATGAAAAGGGGCACATAACTTCTGCAGTATTTGTCCCCAAAATTCATAACTATAGTCTAATAATGAGAAATGATCAGCCAATTTATCATTATACAACCTATCCTTCTCAGTGCTACCCAAAAATGTCAAAGTTATGATAAAAAGGAAGGAACTCTTACCATTTGCAACGTCATGGATGGAACTGGAGAGCATTATGCTAAGTGAAATAAGCCAGTCAATGAAGGAAAAATACCACATGATCTCACTCATTCATGGATAATAGAGAACATTATAAACTTTTGAACAATAATAGATTCAGAGGCAGAGCTGCCTCAAACAGATTGTCAAACTGCAGTGGGAAGGCCGGGGAGGGTTGGGGGGCAGGAGGGAGGGGGGTAAGAGATCAACTAAAGGACTTGTATGCATGCGTATAAGCATAACCAATGGACATAAGACACTGAGGGATAGGGGAGGCTGGGGGACTGTCTAGGGCGGGGGGATAAAATGGACACATATGTAATACCCTTTGTAATACCTTAAGCAATAAAAAAATTTAAAAAAAAAAAGTTATGATAAAAAGGAACAACCCAAAAAAGTGCCACATACCAAAAGAAAGTAAGGAGACATGACTAAATAAAATGTAAAATTCTGGGTTGCATCCTGAAAAGAAAAATGACATTGGTGCCAAGACTGGCAAAATCAAAGTAATGTCTAATTACTTTAGTTAATATTATATAGTACCAATGTTTTTATCCTAGTTTTGTTAAATTTACCAGGGGAGGAAGATGGGTGAAGGGTACACAAGAACTCTACTATTTTTATCACTCTTCCGTAAATATAAAATTATTTCCAAAAAATGTTAAAATAATAAAGGAGAAGAGCAAAAGAGGATCACTTTGCAAACAGTTGGGGATTCAGGAGAGAAACTCAAAGGTCTTTAAGAGAGATGGAAGAATGTATAAAACAACACACATCACATCACAAGTCTGTTTCTAATCTACAAATGTCTTCTAAAACAGTCTTTTAGATGCTGCTCCACCTGCTAAAATATATCTTCCCAGACCTGTAACTGTCTTCATCATGTTTCTTCCTATAGTGTTTTGGTCAAAGGCAAAAATTTAAAAAAAATAAATCATACAGCAAGGTGCAATCTCAACAACTTCCCCCTTCCCCAACCCACTCCACATGATTATCAAGATGTTCCATGCTCTCTAGCCTTTGAATGTGCGTACCGATGTTCTGAGTTCTGAGAGGCATTCGATCTTCCTGAGAATCCTAAGGGCTATTGTAAGAAAATGAGGCATATTATAGACTTTCCCATTGAAGTCTATTTTGCTGCATTTCAGACACTTTGGAAATTAAAGAGGTAATGTTCTGAAGAAAAATAAATGGTTGGCTTATAGTTGATATTCCACAGTAGCAGTGTGGCCATCTGTTTTGGTTTTGAATCATCCCTATTGATTTGCTAAAAATTTTAATATTGAAATCACCATAGATTTAAATTCCAAATCTATGTCAGCTTTGCCAAGTGTTGTCCCATCTGTAGAAAGGAACAGCATGCAGGCTGCCTGGCTCCAGACTGACTCAAGCCGTAACATATTGGCCTGTGCCTGTTATTGACAGTTCCCTTACCAAATTTTTTTTTAATTGGCTGGAGTAGATTTTTTTGCTTGAATATTCATTTTTAATTACATTTAACGGAGAGACATTGGTTCACAAAACCATATGGGTTTCAAGTGTAGTGTACATCTCAAAAACACATCATCTGCACCAAACAAAGTATCTTTTTGTCCCAATTTTCATGCCCATTGCCCACCTCCACTTACTCCCCACTCACTTTTCCCTATGGCTAACACCACATTGGTGTCTGTGTCTATGTGTCATTATATATACTAGAGGCCCAGTGCACAAAATCTGTGCATTCAGGGGGTCCCTCAGCCCGGCCTGCACCCTCTCGCAGTCTGGAAGCCCTTGGAGGATTTCCAACTGACAGCTTAGACCCACTCCCCACACTCAGACATCCTTAGCACTGCCGGGGAGGCAGGAGAAGCTCCCACCACCACCGCTGGTCACCATCTGTAGGGCGATCGGGCCCCGCTTGGACCCGCCTTGGCCTGACGCTGCCTGCTCACCTGCTCCACCATCCTGCCGCGGTCCCACTCTTGTCGGGGGCCCATCAGGGCCAGCAGCACTTACACTGCCACCTGCTGCCAGCACCGGGTCACTGACACCTGCCATGTTTTGCTTCACCCCCTAGTGGTCAGTGCATGTCATAGCGAGTGGTCGAACTCCTGGTCGAGGGGACAATTTGCACATTAGGTTTTTATTATATAGGATTCTTTGGTTGATCTCTTTCCGTTCTCCACACCTCCCACCCCTCTGAGATCTGTCAGTCTGTTCTATTTATCCATGCCTCTGTTTCTATTTTGTTTTTGTCAGTTTATTTTATTCTCTGGAGTCCCAATGCACAAAATTTGTGCAAGAGTAGGCCTTCCTCCCCTGGCTTCCAGCACTGGCTTCCCTCTGGCACCCGGCACCTGGGCTTTCCTCCAGCTGCCGGCAGACACCCGGGACCTGGGCTTCCCTCTGGCTGCTGGCAGGCAGCCGGGACCTGGACTTCCCTCTGACTGGTGTCAGGCACTCGGGACCTGGAATTCCCTTGCAGCCCTGGCTTCATCCAAAAGGTTGTCTGGAAGGACATCTGGTCTAATTAGCACATTATGCTTTTATTATTATAGATTAGATTCTACATATAAGTGAGATCATATGGCATTCATCTTTCTCTGCCTGGCTTATTTCACTTAGCATAATAATCTCCAAGTCAATCTATGTTGGCTCAAATGGTAAGATTTTCTTTCTTATGGTCTAGTAGTATTCCATTGTGTAAATATATCATAGCTTTTTAAAATTGCTATTTATTGGAGAGAGAAAGAGAGAGAGAGAGAGAGAGAGAGAGAGAGAGAGAGAGAGAGAGAGAGAAAACATTGATTTGTTGTTACACTGATTTATGCATTCATTGGTTGATTCTTGTATGTGTCCTGACCAGGGATCAAACCTGCAATACTGGAATATTGGGACTATGTTCTAACCAACTGAGCTACCTGGCCAGGGCCTGTATCAGAACTTTTTTATCCACTCATCTATATGGGCATTTGGGCTGTTTCCAGATCTTGGCTATTATAAATAACACTGCAATGATCATGGGGTATACATATTATTTCGAATTAGTGTTTCAGATTTCTTTGGCTATATTTCAAGAAGTAGGATTGGTGGGTCATAAGCAGTTCCATTTTTAATTTTTTGAGGAAATTCCATACTGTTTTCCACAGTGGCTGCACTAGCCTACATTCCACTCTCACCAATAGTGCACAAGGGTTCCCTTTTATCTGTATCCTCACCAGTACTTATTTATTGATTTATTGATGATAGCCATTCCTACAAGGGTGAGGTTTTAATTTTCATTTCTCATTATGGTTTTAATTTTCATTTCTTTGATGATTAGTAATTAGCGATGTTGAACTTATTTTTATGTCCTCTTTGGAAGAGTGTCTATTCAGGTCCTTTGCCAATTTTTTTTTAAATTGGGTTGTTTGTTTTCTTGGTGTTGAGTAGTATAAGATATATATTGCAGAAATTAACCCCTTAACATATGTATCATTGGAAAATGTTCTCCAATTCAGGGGTTCCCATTTTATTTTGTTGATTTCTAAGGCTGTGCAAAAGACTTTAAGTTTTATGTAGTCCCACTTGTTTATTTTTTTCTTGTGTTTCCTCTGCCCAAGGATATATATCAGACAAAATATTACTGTGAGAAATATCTGAAATTTTACTGCTTGTATTTTCTTCTAGGATTTTTATGGTTTCTTGTGAAACATTTAAGTCTTTAGTCCATTTTGAGTTTATTCTTGTGTATGGTATAAGAAAGTGGTCTAGTTTCATTTTTTTGCACATATATGCCCAACAGTTCCAACACCATTTAATGAATAGACTATCTTTACCTCAATGTATGTTTTTGACTCCTCTGTCAAATATTAATAGACTATAAAGGTGTGGGTTTATTTCTGTACTCTCTATTTTGTTCCATTGATCTATCTGCCTATTTTTATGCCAGTACCATGCTGTTTTGATTATTATGGCTTTAGTTGTATAGCTTGATATCAAGTAGCGTAATTCCTCCAACTTCGTTCTTCTTTCACAAGATCACTGCTGCTATTCAGGATCTTTTTTATTCCAATTAAATTTTGGGAATATTTGTTCTGTATCTGTGAAATATGCCATTGATATTTTAATAGGAATTGCATTGAATCTGTAGATTGCTTCGGGTAGTATGGACATTTTAATTATGTTAATGTTTCCTATCCATGAGCACAGTATATTCTTCCACTTATTTGCATCTTCTTCACATTCTTTCTTCAGTGTTTTTTAATTTCTGAGTACAGATCTCTTAGCTATTTGGTTAAATTTATTCCTAGATACCTTATTTGTTTGTTGCAATAGTAAATGGGATTGTGTTCTTAATTTCTTTTTCCAATAGCTCATTATTGGTGTATAAAAATGCCACCAATTTTTAAATATTAATTTTGTATCCTGCTACTTTGTCAAATTCACTTATTAGATCTAGTAGATTTTGGTGGAGACTTTGG
The DNA here is from genome assembly GCF_964212035.1 of Myotis nattereri. NCBI lineage: Eukaryota > Metazoa > Chordata > Mammalia > Chiroptera > Vespertilionidae > Myotis > Myotis nattereri. The sequence continues at coordinate 90,289,725 of NC_138078.1, forward strand.
GAGCTTTTATATATAATATAATGCCATCTGCTAATAAATGACAGTTTTACTTTCTCCTTTCCAACTTGTATGTCTTTTATTTCTTCTGCTGGTTTGAGTGCTATGGCTAGTATTTCCAATATTATCCTATATAATAAAAGGCTAATATGCAAATCGACAGAACGGCAGAACGACCAGTTTCTATGACACACACTGACCACCAGGAGGCAGACGCTCAATGCAGGAGCTGCCCCCTGGTGGTCAGTGTGCTCTCACAGTGGGAGCACTGCTCTGCCAGAAGCTGGGCTCACAGCTGGTGAGTGCAGCGGCGGTGGCAGGAGCCTCTCTTCCTCTACTGCAGTCAGACATCCCCCGAGGGCTCACAGACTGCGAGAGGGTGCAGGCCGGGCTGGGGGACCCCTCCCCCAAGGTGTGCACAAATTTCATGCACTGGGCCTCTAATATATATATATATATATATATATATATATATATATATATATATATATATATGGCTAATATGCAAGGTGTCCCCTTGGGAGTTTGACCAGGAGACCCGGAGTACAATCACTCACTATGACATGCACTGAACCCCATGGGGCAGTGAGGAACAAAGGAGGGCCCTGGCCAGCAGCCAGAAGGCCCCCATCAGCCCTGATCACCAGCCAGGCCTAGGGACCCTACCCATGTCCAAATTTCATGTACCGGTCCCCTATTGTTGAATAAGAATGGCGAAAACAGACACCTTGGTCCTGATCTTAAAAGAAACATTTTAATCTTTGCCAATTTAGTATGATGTTGGCTATGCATTTATCATAGGTGGCTTTATTATGTTGATGTATCATCCCGCTATTCCCATTTTCTAAGAATCTTTTTCATAAATGGATTTTGGATTTTATCAAGTGCTTGTTCTGCATCTATTAATATGATTACAAAATTTTATTCTTCATTTTGTTTGTGATGTATCAAATGTGTTTATTGATTTGAGAATACTGAACCAACCTTGCATCTCCAGAATAAACCCCACTTTTTCATGGTGAATTATCTTTTCAATGTATTGCTGGATACAGTTTGCTAACATTTTGCTGAGGATTTTAGCACCTGTTTTCATCAGGGATATTGGCTTATATTTTTCTTTCTTTGTAGTGTCTTTATCTGGTTTTAGAATTAGGATAATGCTGGCATCATAAAAAAGCTTGGAAGTATTCCCTCCTTTTGAATTTTTTGGAATAGTTTGAGAAGGATAGGTATTCTGTATTTTTTTTTTTTTTTTTTTTTACTATTTGCTAAAATTTGCCTGTGAAACAATCCAGTCTAAAATATTTGTTTGTTGGGATTTTTTTTATGACTGCTTACTTTTCATTAATTGTAGTTCATCTACTCAGGTTTTCTGATTCAGTTTTGGAAGATTGTATGCATTTAAGAATTTATCCATTTTTCCCATGTTGTCCAGTTTGTTGGTATGTGGTTGTTCATGGTATTTTCTTACAATTCTTTGTATTTCTGTGATGTTAGTTGTTACTTCTCCTCTTTCATTTCTAATTTTATTTATTTGGGTCCTCTCTATTTTTCTTGATGTATCTGGTTAAAAGTATGCCAACCTTGGTGTGTTTTTTTTGTTGTTTTTTTTTTCAATATTCTTTTTTTTATTGCTTAAAGTATTACAAAGGGTATTACATATGTGTCCTCCCCCCCCCCACCCTTGAAAGAACTAGCTCTTGGTTTCATTGATATTTTGTATTGTCTTTTTTTTTCTTTCTTTTTTTTTTTTTTTACTCTCTATGGCATTTATTTCTGCTCTAATATTTATTATTTCCTTCCTTTTGTTTTCTCTGGGCTTTTTCTTTTTGGTTTTGTTTTTTCTTATTCTAGTTCTTTTAGGTATAGGGTTAGATTGTTTATTTGAGATTTTTCTTGCTTCTTGAGGTAGGCCTGTAATGCTCTGAACTTTACTCTCAAGATTGCTTTTGCTGTGTTCCATAGATTTGGGGTTGTTTTCTCTTCATTTTCATCTGTTTCCAGGTAACTTCTCATTTCATCCTTGACCTCATTTTTAACTCAACATCGTTGAATGATGTGTTATTTTAGCCTCCATGTGTTTGGATAATTTTCAGTTTTTTATTATAATTGATTTCTAGTTTTATACCATTGTAGTAAGAGAAGATGCTTAAAATAATTTAAACTTTCTTGAATTTATTAAGATTTATTTGGTGTTCTAACATGTAGTCTATCTTTGAAAATGTTCCATGTGCACTTGAAAATAATGTATATTCTCCTGCTTTGGGATGAAATGTTCTGTAAATATCAATTAAATCCATTCCATCCAGTATGTCATTTAAAGACATGGTTGCCTTGTTGATTTTTTGTCTCAAAGATCTATCCAGTGAAGCTAATTGGGGTGTTAAAAATCACCCACTATGACTTCATTTCTGTTCATATCTCCCATTATGTCCACCAAGATTTACTTTATATATTTAGATACCCCTATGTTGTAAGCATAGTATGTTCACAAGGGTTATATCCTTTTGTTAGTGCAATACACTTAATATTATGTAGTTATCACCTTTGTCTCTTTTATGGCCTTTGTTTTGTTTGTTGGATATGAGTATTATTACCCCAGCTTTTTATTCATTTCTATTTGCCTGGAATATCTTTTCCATCCATTCACTTTCAGTCATTATATATGTTTTGTTCAGAGGTGGGACTCTTGTAGACAGCATATATATGGATCATGTTTTCTTATTGATGTAGTTACTGTATGTTTTTTGATTGGAGCATTTAATCAGTTTACATTTAAGGTTATTATTGATATGTGCTTATTTATTGCCATTTTATTCACTATATATATATATATATATATATATATATATATATATACACTAATAAAAGAGAAACATGCAAATTAACCATCACTCCACTACACCCACCAGCCAATCAGGAGTGAGCATGCAAATTAACCCAACTAAGATGGCAGCAGGCACAGAGCTGGAGTGAGCAGGAGGCTTGGGTTTCCCCTTGGCAATGGAGGAAGCCAAGCTACCCGCCTGCCATGGCAGGCCCTGGGCTCTGCTCAAGGCTACAAAGTTTCAATTATATAAGATAAATAAATCCCAGATACCTGCTTCCAACCAGCCCTGGCCTCCACTCAAGGAGGCACTGAAAAAAGAATAAAAGAATAAAAGAAGCGGCTGGGAGCTTGGGTTGCTGGGCGGCATGGTCAGCCTGAATATGGCCCTCAGCCCCTCACCCAGGCTGGCCAGGCACCCCAGTGGGACCCCCTCACCCTGAAGCGGCTGTGGGCAGCCTGAAAATGTCCCTCAGCCCCTCACCCAGGCTGGTCATACCCCCATGGGGTGACAGTCCCCACTGGGGGGCTTTACCAGCCTGCAAACAGCCATCAGCCCCTCACCCAGGCTGGCCAGGCACCCCAGAGGGGACCCCCCACCCTGAAGGGGGTATGGTCAGCCTACAAATGGCCCTCTTTCCCTCATCCAGGCTGGACAGGTACCCCAGCAAGACCCCCCACACCCTGAAGGGGCTTTGGCCAGCCTGAAAACAGCCATCAGCCCCTCACCCAGGCTGACCAGGCACCCCAGCGGGACCCCCACCCTGATCCGGGACACCCTTCAGGGCAAACCAGCCAGCCCCCACCCATGCACCAAACATTTATCTATACTAATAAAAGGATAATATGCTAATTAGACTGGGAGACCTTCCAGGAGACCTTCCAGACATTCTTATGGACAAAGTCATGGTGACAAGGCCCAGGTAGAGGCAGTTAGAGGCCAAGTGAGGAGGGCAGTTGTGGGTGATCTGGCCAGGATGGGATGGCAGTTGTGGGTGATCAGGCTGATGGGGGGCAGGGCTGTTGGGGGTAAGCAGACCAGCAGGGGAGCCAGTTGGAGGCTAGTAGGCCATCAGTGAGGGTCAGTTGGAGGTAATCAGGACAGCGTGGGGAGGGGAATTTGGAGACCAGGCCACAGGGGGGAAGTTGGGGGTGAGCAGTCCAGCAGGGGAGGCAGTTGGGGGCTAGCAGGCTGGCAGGAGGGGCAGTTGGGGGAGAGCACTCTGGCACAGGGGGAAGTTGGGGATGATCAGGCTGGTGTGGGGGCATTTGGGGGCAAGCAGGCTGGCAGGTAGAGTGGTTAGGGGCAATCAGGCAGGCAGGCAGGCAAGTGAGTGGTTAGGAGCCAGCAGTCCCAGATTGTGAGAGGGATGTCCGACTGCCAGTTTAGGCCCGATCCCTGTAAACTGGAAGTAGGACATCCTTCGAGGCGTCCCAGATTGGAAAGGGTGCAGGCCGGGCTGAGGGACACCCCGCCCCCATGCATGAATTTCATGCTTTGGGCCACTAGTATATATATATATATATATATATACTTTTTTTCTTCTTCTTCTTCTTATTCTTTGTAAAACAGGCCCTTTAACATTTTTTGCAATACTGTTTGGTGGCAATGAACTTCTTCAGATTTTTTTTGTGTGTGTGTCTGTTAAGTTCTTTATTTTAGCTTTAATGATAGCCTTTCTGAATAAAGCAGTCTTGGTTTTAGGTGTTGCTTTTCATCATTTTGAATATTTCATACTAAACCTTTCTTACCTGAAGTGTTTCTGTTTTGAAATCAGCTGACTGTTTCTCTCTTGCTGCTTTTAAGACTCTCTCTTTGTCTTTAACCTTTTCCATTTTAAGTATGAAATGTCATCCTGTCAGCTTCTTTTGGTTCATCTTGTTTTAGACTCTCTGTGCTAATTGAACTTATGTGACTTTTATTCTTTATCAGGTTAGAGAAATTTTCAGCTATTAGTTCTTCAAACAGGTTCTCTATACCTTGATTATTTTCTTCTCTTTCTGGTACCTCTATGATGTTGATGTTGTTATGCTTGATATCATCCCAGAGGTCCCTTAGGCTTTTTTCATTTAAAAAATTCTCTCTTCTTATTAATGCTCTGCTTGGGTGCTTACTGTTATGTTGTCCTCTAAATTGCTGTTTCAACCCTCTACTTCATCTAACTTGCTATTAATTTCTTCTAGTGTAGTCTTTATTTTAGATATTCTATTATTCATTTCTGACTAGTTCTTTTTTATTGTTCCTATGTCCTTTTTAATGGTTACTATCTCTTTGTTTAAGTTCTAACTGAGATCATCCATTTTTCCCCGAATATCCTTGAGCATTCTCATAACCATTGTTTTAAACTCTACATCTGGTAGCTTGGTTGCTTCTATTTCATTTAATTATTTTTATGGGGATTTCTCTTGTTCTTTCATTTGGTACATATTTCTTTGTCTCCCCATTTTGTCTTTGTGTATTAGATAGATCTCCTATGACTCCCAAACTTCTTATGATGACTTTATGATGTAGGTATCTTGTTGGGCTCAGTGGTACAATCCTCCAGGTCACCCAAGCTCCGTGCTCTAGGAATATTTCTTGTGGGTTATGTGCACCCAACTGTTTTAGTTAAGTCTTGAATGTTGTTGGCCCTTTTGTGGGTGGAGTTAACCCTTCAGGCTGACTAACTATAAGATAATCCTTGATCATCATTTATGAGTCACTGTACATGGGCTGTCCCTTAAGGCAGAGTTGTTCCCAGCAGTTTCTGGTGCCTCCCAGAATCTCATTTTTGTTGTACTACTTATGTGGCTAGTTGGATCAAGCTCTAGTGTTATCTTAAGACCACTACTGTTTGTGTTGGTTCTGGGTCCACTTGGGCAAGATTCAGGTGCAGCCCTATATCAGACATTGTGAGTAATTATTCTTGGGAAACCTTCCTGGAGATACTGAAAAAAAAAAAGGAAAAAAGGGCCTTCATTAAAAGGCACAAAGTTTCTTATTGTCTTTCATAAACAAAATTTAAAAGTTTTCATTTCATGTTGCAATTCAAACCATTTTTCTTTAAATGGGTACAGCAGTGCTTCTCCATGCAAATGGCAGAACCTCTAGCAAAAACTGAGGAGGCTGGCTCTGGCTGGTGTGACTCAATTGAGTGTTGTCCCATGCACAGAGAGGTCACTGTTTCAATTCCTGGTCAGGGCATATGCCCAGGTTTCTGGATTTATCCCCAGGAAGGGGCATGAAGGAGGTGACAGCCATTCAATGGTTCTCTCTCAACATCTCCCTCTCCTTTTTCTTTTCTTTTTTTTCAGTAATTGCTAGCATAATAAACTTGTGACAAACTCCTCTTTTTTAATTTATTTATTAAGGTATTGCATATGTGTTCTTATACCCCATTGCACCCCCACCCCCTCATTCATGCCCTCACCCCTCTGGTGTCTGTGTCCATTGGTTAGGCTTATATGCATGAATACAAGTCCTTTGGTTTATCTCTCTCCCTTACCCCCACCCACCCCTGCCTTCCCTCTGAGGTTTGACAGTCTGATCGATGCTTCTCTGTCTCTGGATCTGTTTTTGTTCATCAGTTTATGTTATTCATTATATTCCATATGAATGAGATCATGTGATATTTATCTTTCCCTGACTGGCTTATTTCACTTAGCATAATGCTCTCAAGGTCCATCCATGCTGTTGCAAATGGTAAGAATTCCTTCTTTTTTACCACAGCATAGTATTCCATTTTGTGGATGTACCACAGTTTTTTAATCCACTCATCTGCTGATGGGCACTTAGACTGTTTCCAAATCTTGGATATGGTAAATTGTGCTGCTATGAACATAGGGGTGCATATATCCTTTCTGATTGGTGTTTCTAGTTTCTTGGGATATATTCCTAGAAGTGGGATCACTGTGTCAAATGGGAGTTCCATTTTTAGTTTTTTGAGGAAACTTCATACTGTTCTCCACAGTGGCTGCACCAGTCTGCATTCCCACCAGCAGTGCACGAGGGTTCCTTTTTCTCTTCATCCTCGCCAGCATTTGTCGTTTGTTGATTTTTTTTTATTGCTTAAAGTATTACAAAGGGTATTACATATGTGTCCATTTCATCCCCCGCCCTAGACAGTCCCCTAGCCTCCCCTATCCCCCAGTGTCTTATGTCCATTGGTTATCCTTATATGCATGCATACAAGTCCTTTAGTTGATCTCTTACCCCCCTACCTCCTGCCCCCCAACCCTCCCCAGCCTTCCCGCTGCAGTTTGACAATCTGTTTGAGGCAGCTCTGCCTCTGTATCTATTATTGTTCAAAAGTTTATAATGGTTTGTTGATTTGTTGATGGTAGCCATCCTGACAAGGGTGAGGTAATATCTCATTGTTGTTTTGATTTGCATCTCTTGGATGATTAGTGACTTTGAGCATGTTTTCATATGTCTCTTGGCCTTCCTTCTGTCTTCTTTCGAAAAGTATCTATTTAGGTCCATTGCCCAGTTTTTGATTGGGTTGTTTATCTTCCTTTTGTTAAGTTGTATGAGTTCCCTGTAAATGTTGGGGATTAAACCCTTATCAGTGATAGCATTGGCAAATATGAAAGCCCACTGCATGGGTAACAAATTCCTCTTGCTGGTTTTGCACTACTTCAGAGCCCCTTGTTAGTTTTTCCACTTTTTACATGGAGATTTATAAATTAGAAAAAAAACACATAACCACCATCCTATCTCAATTCCCTTCTTAGAAATGCTAGTCTAGTGCTCACACAATTTGCAGATAGGTATCAAATGATACAGATTGTAACATATCAAGTTAAGTGCTGGGGATACCAAAACTTTAAAGTAGGCGTGAGGTATACTTAAGGATTAACAAAGAAAAAGAACTGTCCACTCTGCTTATAGTGCTTTATTATGGATTTACAAAAAGAACAATTTAAAGGCTGAAGACTCCTTTTTTATTCTGTCAATGTGTAGGTTAAAAGCCCTCAGAGAAGAAAATGCTGCATAGAAATATTTGAAGGCCAGACATTAACTTACTCTAAAGTTAAATAAAAATATTTTAGAAGAGCCTAAAGAAGTAGAAAGAACTTGAGCTTTATAGTCAGACAGACCTGTGTTTTGTCCTGGGTTTGACACTTATCAGTTGCTATTAACATTAGGATCATTTTTATTATTGAACCAGCCTCAAAAATAGATGCTAGCTCTTGTGGCACAAATTAAATAAAATAAGCAACTTACATGTGAGTTGTACTTTTCAGTTGAAATTATAGCACAGAGAAGAAGAATAAACAAAGAAAAAGAATCTGATGAACCATTGTAACATTAAACATTACAGTGAACAGATCTGAATTCACATCCTGGCTTGAGCACATATTTACCAGCAGCATTGTTATGATTCGAATCTTTTTTTTATTATTCTTTTTTTATATTTTTATTGCTTAAAGTATTACAAAGGGTATTACATATGTGTCCATTTTATCCCCCCACCCTTGACAGTCCCCTAGCCTCCCCTACCCCCCAGTGTCTTATGTCCATTGGTTATGCTTATATGCATGCATACAAGTCCTTCGGTTGAGCGACAAGAGAGAAACAGTCAGCTGATTTCTCAACAGAAATACTTCAGGCCAGAAAGTTTTAGCCTCTACAGGAAGATGACAAATTGTAGAAAGCTTTATTTCTATGGAATTACATCGTTGGGTTTCTAAGGTCTCCTTTCCCTCTGTCTTGCCATAGAAGTGTAGCAGGGGCTTCAGTAGAGCTAAGATCAGAATCAATGTCCAGAATTTCATTTTCATGTGGAACCCAATTCAGTCTAGTATCAGGTTAGCTTAGCTTGTGTTCCCTGCTATAGTCCATCAGTCAATTGCTTGTGGAGTCCTCATGGCCATGGGCCATACAGGTGAATGCAAGAGAGCCAATAGACAAGAGCAACAAGAATCACAAGAGCAACAAGAATCACAAGAGCAACCAGAGAGCAAACTCCTTTGTTTAGGGGACTATGTATACCCAAATTTTAGTGGTCTTGCATTGACTCCACCCATTCAAGCCAATCTATGGTTCCCCAGGCTTGACTGACAGGCAAATACTGTCCCTAGTCACCCCAACTTCACTGCACATGCATCTATCTCCCCTTTACTGGACCCCCTTCTCCCAGTGATTCTGCAGAGAATGGGCCAGTGGTTCCCTGGGAATTGTGAAATTGCATTTTCCTGGTAAAGCTTCCCAAATGACAGGCCTATAATGTCTGGCCTTCCCTTTGTTCCTTTCCTATTTATTATAAATGACTAGCTAATTACAATGTTAGCAGTGTGACATTGAGCAAATTTTTTCACCTCTTTGAGCCTCAGTTTTCTCACCTGTGAGAATAATAATATTACTTTACACAGTTTCTAAGATAACAATGTATATGTAAGCCATTTGGCATTAAGCCGGTATGTAGGAGGCATGAAATAAATGATAGTTCTCTACCTTTTCCTGTATTCTATCACTAGCCCAATGAAGTCTTTGCTACTCTTTTTTTTCCCTTCTCACCTCCAGATGTTACAGTGACATTAGGAATTTTACAGTTCAATTTTTTAATTTGTTTATTCAATTGAGAAGCTTCCCTCCACTATATTTACATAATCTTACATAGAATGCATGTGCACGCACACACACACACACACACATACACACATGTCCTTCATTCCAGGAGGATGACTATTTTCAGAAGGTTCAGATTGGTAAATTTTATTTCAGGAAGACCCTACAAATCTATCCCAATCATTAAGAGTGCTAGAGATGAAAAGGTAAGTTTGCTAAATTTTTATATGTAAAATTACCCCAGGTAAATTTGGGGTGTGCTCTTACCTGACCTCATTAACTAAAAATAATTAGGATTAGTCAGTGCTTGGAATGAAGATCACAGTAAACAATAAAGATTTATTGCTTTGGAAAGCAGAGACTTTCTCTTTGAGTTCCTTTGAGGATGTGAGCTAAACTAACAATCTAGCATGGTTCTATGAATGCCATTAAAACCTAGAGCTAACCTACAAGTCATAGAACCATCTTGACTTAGTGGAAATGATGACACCAGAAGACAGTCGAATAACAAATATTAATTTCAGTATTCTAGTTAGAGGTGTTTATTGCTCCTACTCTGCTTCTCTGCCTTTTTTCCTTTTTTAGTTTCTCATAACTGAGTGCAGTAATGACTCAAATTGCAAATCCACACTGTTCCCAGCTCTTGAGACAATTCACAATGAAGGAAATATCCGCAGATTCAGCCTCACCATTTAGTTTAGTTTGGGTTTAGATTGGCCTCCCTGAGATCTAGTGGCTCTGCATTTTTCTCCTCATTCCCTTTGCTACCAACCAAAAATAAAAATCAGTAGTAAATATTAGTTATTTGCATTGATTCCAGAGCTAGACTGCCTGAGCTCAAATCCTAGCTTTTTCAATTAACTCTGTGAAAGCTACTCTGGCAGTGCAGCTTTGGGCAAATAATTTTACTTGTATAGTCTTCAGTTTCATCACACATAAAATGGGGATAATGATAGTATCTAACTCATAAACTTCTTGATAGGATTAAAGGTGAGAAGGCTTGTAAAGCTCTCAGTGCTTGGTACATAACCACTTCAAGTTCATGTTCATGTTTTTAAAATGCCTGAGACCCATTTCCTCAGGGAAATTCTTACCCCCACTCCTTTTTTTTTTATTTGTAGCTCTTCTTTATACCTTTCCCTTTAGCCCTTATGTTGATATGATTCACTAAGCTTTTGCCTAAGCTTTTACCTCAGTAACTACTCTCAATCACTCCTTGGTAACCCAACCTAGTTCCTCATTCCCCTTTCAGGTTTGGGCAAACCTGGAGAGAAATATGAGATGATGACCACTTAGCTACCTAACATATGACACTTCCATGGTTATGCTTTACCAAAATAACCAGGTTCCCCACTACCTACAAGTTTTCCAAATTGTGACTAAGACAGTCTGTCTAAGTCTGGAATATCATGTCCAATCCACCTAGCTAGACCTCTGTAGCCACTACCACTTCTTCCCCTAAGCTGAACCTGGATGCCAAGACAAATAATAATAATCCTGCCCTTCCTATGGTAGCATTTCTAAAGATAGACAAAAATCTATTTCCCAAATGGGTAATCCTGACTTATTTAGGTAGGGTTCCTGCATGCTTGAACAGCACCACAGGCAAATGATGATCATATTCCAGACAGCCTAAAAAGCACCACACAATGACTTGAAAAGATATTACAAATATGAAAAATAAATAATTTTTTAATTTGATAAAGAGAAATTAAGAATAGGAAACAAAGGGTTTTCACTGTTGAGTCTTCACTCTGAATAAGTTTATTACAATACATTAAAGTGTCTTATGTAAATTGCGCATTTTTATTTGTAAAACCTTTTCTTTCCCAGGATCTTAAAGCATTCTGCAAATATTACTTACCCATCAGTATCTACTTGTGGTATAACTACTTTTTATTTTACATTTTTATTGTTTAAAATATTACATATGTCCCATTTCCCCCCATTAACTCCTTATAACCTCCCTTCCCTCCCCGCAGGCCTTCACCACACTATTGTCTGTGCCCATGGGTTATGCATATATGCATACAAGTTCTTTGATTAATCTCATCCCAACCAACCACCCCCGCCTTTCCTCTGAGATTGGACAGTCTGTTCCATGCTTCTATGCCTCCAGATCTCTTTTGTTCATCAGTTTATTTTGTTCATTAGATTCCACATATGAGTGAGATCATGTGATACTCGTCTTTCTCTGACTAGCTTATTTCACTTAGCATAATATTCTCCAGCTGCTATGACTGTTTTCCTTGCCTCCTAGATCAGTGGTTCTCAACCTTGGCTGCACATTAGAATCACCTGGGAATCTTTTTAAAATCCCGATTTCCGGGCCTCATCCTCCAGAAATTCTGTTTCTTTATTACTAATGTTGTGGCCCCACCCCATAACAAAGAAACAGAATTTCCGGAGGATGAGTCCCGGAAATCAGGATTTTAAAAAGATTGCCGGGTGATTCTAATGTGAAGCTAAGGTTGAGAACCACTGATCTAGATGATGAATAAAGAACAGAGAAAGTTTAAGAAACTTACACAAAGCCACATGGAAAACTCTGAAAAAAAACATTTGTTGTTTGTTTGTAATAATGAGAAAACGAAAAGGTGATCATTTTCTTTGTAATTCAGGGGGAAAGTTGTTTTTTAACAGTAATCCCTTCCCATAGAAAGTAGTCTTTTTCACTTCCGTTAATGTGGATACTTTTTTTTCAGCTAGTACCTAATTATGGTAAATTGCTTTGTTCCCTAATTGTTACTGCAAGGCAGCTAAACATTGTTATGTTGACTATTTAAGAGTGGATTGTAATGGCCTTAATCATAAAATAATCTGACAATATAATCAATGTAACTGGGAGATACCTTGTGGAAACAAGCAAATCAAGTATGAAACAGACTTATAAGGGAGTTTTCAATGTTATTATTTTATTTTTAATATGAGAAGTAAAAATTCTCATTTCACAGAGAAGCAAAAGGGATGTTAATGCTGTTTTATACACCTAATCATCAGAACCCCACATGCCTTGCTGTATAATGTTGGACTATCATCACAACAAATTTGAAATCCTCTCCACAGGGTATGAAACACCAACATTTTCCCAAGCACATATTTCACAAGAGAAGATCTTTTTGTCTGCATCTCCTTCCAACCCAACTACCTTAAAAAGGGGAACAGTTTTCCACACCTCACCAGCTCATAAGCTAAAAGGCTGAGAGCAAAAGTGAGTTTTAGTTGTGCTTGACATTCTTAGTGCTTCTGTGGGACTAGAAGAATTAATTCACATTAATAGAAATAAGAGAGTTGGAGATGTTGGACTCTGGGAAAAATAACAAGTAAAACAAAGGCCATCAAGTGTCTCTTTTATTGAAAAAATAGGATATAAATACAAGGCTCTTAATAGTGCATGCTGAGAAGTAATTCTACTATAATTAATTAATTGAAGACAGATATCTACTTAATATATTAAAACAAAATAAGAAATAACATATGTGTATTCACAAATACACACATTGAAACACAAAAAAGCAGGTATGAGCCTTATGAAAATATAGATTCTCTATTTGTTACTTCTAGTATCTATCCATTAAGTAAGAACCAGGAAAATCTTTTGTATTAAGGGAAGACAAATACCATATCATCTCACTTATATGTGGAATCTAATGAACAAAATAAACTGATGAGCAAAAGAGGACCAGAGGTGTGGAACAAACTGATAGATTGCAAAGGGGAGGGGTGTGGGGGACTGGAAAAGATTAGCCAAAGAACATACCTGCATATATGCATAGCCCATGGGCATGGACAACAAAGTGGTGAAGGGCAGGACAAGGCAGAGGTAGGGCTGTGTGGAGGAGGGCAAAAGGGTAGGTGGAAGACACTGTAATAGTGTAAAAAAAGCAAATGTGGTTTCTGCTCCAGTTTGAGCTTGTGCTAGGTAAATCATATTACATTTAGGTTCTGTTAAATGTTCTAACATTTTTTTCTTATCTTAGCTTAGAAGGAAAACAACTGAAATTTCTATCTCTATGATCTATATAATTTCTCTCTCTCACTCTTATATGCTACTGGTAGATTATTATTACTTTTTAATAAGTAATGTATCTTAGAAATGTTTTGACTTTTAAAAATATATTTGTATTGATTTTCAAGAGGAGGGGAGAAGGAGAGAGAGATAAAAACATCAATGAGGAGAAAGAATTGTTGATCGGCTGCCTCTTGCACGCCCCCCACTGAGAATTGAGCCTGCAACCCAGGCATGGGCCCTGACTGGAATTCAAACCATAACCTCCTGGTTCATAGGTTAATGCCCACCACTGAGCCATACTAACCAGGCTGTTTTGACTTTTTAATAAGTAATATATCTTTAAAATGTTTTTGTTTTGTTTTTTTTGGGGGGGGTTGTTTTGTTTTTAATATTAATTTTATTTATTTTTAATTTTTTTATTATTCAAAGTATTACATAAGTCCACTTTCCCCCATGGTCTTCTCCTAGCCTGCACCTGCCCCTCAGCATAGACAATGCCGGGGGAGGGTAAAGGCCAGGAGGTGTTTTATTTTTTTAATGAATTAATTTTTTTGTTTAAAGTATTACATATGTCTACTTTTTCCCTCCATCGACCCCTCCCCAGCCAATCCCACCCCCCAGGACAAGTCCCACTACCCTGTGTCCACTTCCATTGGTTATGCTAATATGTATGCATGCAAGTCCTTTGGTTGATCTCTTACCCTACATCTCCATCTGCACCTGTCTTCCTCTGAGGTTTGACAGTATGTTGGGTGTTTCTCTGTCTCTGGATCTATTTTTGTTCATCAGTTTATGTTCATTATATCCCACATGTGAGTGAGATCATATGGAGTTATTGTCCCATTTGTGGGTGGAGTAGTCTCATCTCAGGGTGCCTGGTTATTTGGCTCACTCTCTACCACATTGACCAAACAGCACAACTTACAACTCAACAAGACATGACACAAAGGGAACAAAACACGAATCTATTCACGACACTGATAACCCCAATAAAAGTGACCACCGGAGAAAAGAGTATTAGGAGATATAAAGAGAGCAAAAATGATATTAAGAAAAGAAAAAATAGAAAAAAGAGGGGGAAAATATACATATATGCGGAGAAAACTCCACAAATCAAACAAATAGACCAAAAACTGCAAACAACCAACACCCAGGAAAAAAGGGGGGAGCAGAATCTGTAGAGGCAGAGCTTATTTCCAGAAAGTAAGGTAAAGTAATTGAATGAATAGGGTAATGGCCATGGTTCAGTATAGAAGAGGTAGAAACAGAATAAGTGAATAAGAAGTAAAGTAAAAAAATAATATAACCAATAAACAAAAAAATAAAAGATACACACACACACACACACACACACACACACTAAGTGGCCAGATTATTACGATTACCTGACATTTGTAGGCAAATTAACTATAATTTCACACTGAAGTTGCTTGAGGGCCAGACCATTATGAACAAATGTCTGAATAGCACAACATACCTAAGTATCATTACTGATCAAGTTCATCCTATCATGTCGATGGCGCATCCCAATGGAGATGGCTTCTTCCAACAAGACAATGTGCCATGCCATGGTGCTCATATTGTGCAGGAGTGCTTTCAAGAACATGAGGGAGACTTTACCTTGCTTAGGTGACCCCCACAATCACCAGATCTCAATCCAATTGAGCATTTGTGGGATGAAGTTAAAAGAGCCATCAGGCAGCTGGTTCCACAACCATCAAATCTCACAGAACTGGACAGTGCTATTCATCAGGCATGGTGTCAGATTCCTCGCATCACCTTTCAACATCTCGTGCAGTCAATGTCAAGAAGAATCGCTTCAGTATTGAAGGCAAAAGGTGGCCCAATGAAGTACTGATGGGGTGGTCATAATAATCTGGCCACTCAGTATATATATATATATATATATATATATATATATATATATATATATCCTATCTAATAAAAGAGAAACATGGTAATTAGCATATGTCTGCTACCGTTCCCATTGGCTAATCAGCGAGATATGCAAATTAACTGCCAGCCAAGATGGTGGCCGGCAGCCAGGCAGCTGGAAGCTAACATGAGGCTTGCTTGCTTCAGTGACGGAGGAAACCAATATTCCCCGCCTGCCTTGCCAGCCTCTGAGCTTGCAGTTTGAAACATTGTTACAAATATAGAAGCTAAACAAAACCCCAGAAACCTGCTTTCAGCCCGCCGGGATCTCAGAGCTGGAGTTGATACAGTGTTTCAATTGTAGAACCCAAACAAACCAGATACCTGCTTTCAGCAGCAGAGGCCTCAGAGCTGGAGCTAGAGCTACAGCTGGCCCAGAATAAAAAAAAAAATAGAATAAAAGGAGCAGTTGGGAGCTTCAGTCACCCGCCAGCCTGAAAACGGCCCTCAGCCCCTCACCCAGACTGGCCAGGCACCCCAGTGGGGACCCCCACCCTGAAGGGCTTGTGACCAGCTGCAAACAGTCATCATCCCCTCACCCAGGCTGGCCAGGCACCCCAGGGGGGACCCCCACCCTGAAGGGTGTGTGACCAGCTGCAAACAGCCATCATCCCCTCACCCAGGCTGGCCAGGCACCCCAGTGGGGACCCCACCCTGATCCAGGACACCCTTCAGGGCAAACCAGCCGGCCCCCACCTGTGCATCAGGCCTCTATCCTATATAGTAAAAGGGTAATATGCCTCCCAGCACCGGGATCAGCAGAGCCGAGAGGCCTCCCGGCACCGGGATCAGTGTGACAGGGGGCAGCGCCCAAACCCTTTGATCGCCCTGTGGCTCTGTGTGTGACAGGGGTCAGGGCCACAACCTCCCTATCCGCCCTGCTCTGTTCCTGACAGGGGAAAGCGCCCCAACTCCCTGATCAGCCCTGCTCTGTGCCTGATAGGGGGGAGCTCCCCAACCCCCTGATCGCCCTGCAGCTCTGTGTGTGAGAGAGTGCGGTGCCCCAACCCCCCCACCCCACGGGCCCTGCTCTGTGTGTGACGGGGTAGAGCTATAACTTCCCCATAGGCCCTGCCCTGAGTGTGAGAGTGGCGGCGCCCCAACCCCCTGATCGGCCCTGCTCTGTGGGTGATAGAGGGCGGCGCCCCAACCCCCGATCCACCCTGCTCTGTGTGTGACAGGGGGCGGTGCCCCAACTCCCCTATCGGCCCTACTCTGTGAGTGACAGGGGGGAGCTCTCCAACCCCCTGATGGGCCCTGCTCTGTGCGTGACAGGGCGCAGCGCCCCAACCCCCTGATGGGCCCTGCTCTGTGCATGACAGGGGGTGGCGCCGCAACCTCCCCATGGACCCTGCCTTGAGTGTGACAGGGGGCGGTGCCCCAACCCCCCAATTGGCCCTACGCTGAGCGTGACTGAGGGTGGCATCGCAACCTTTGGATCCACCCTGCTCTGTGCATGACAGGGGGCGGTGCCCCAACTCCCCAATTGACCCTGCTCTGAGCCCGACCAGGGGCTGCACCTAGGGATTGGGCCTGTCCTCTGCCACCTGGGAGCAGGCCTAAGCCAGCAGGTCGTTATCTCCCTTGGGGTCCCAGACTGCAAGAGGGCACAGGCCAGGCTGAGGGACCCCCCTCCCCCCGAGTGCACAAATTTTTGTGCACCGGGCCTCTAATATCTATAATAATAAAAGTGTAATATGCAAATCGACCAAACGGCCGACCAGCAGAACGACCATCTGGATGACCATGCTATGACACACACTGGCACCAGGCCAGCCAAGGCAGGTGCGATGCAATTGGTCGGGCGACCCTGCCATCACCCCATAATTGCCCTGCAGAGAGAAGCCCAGGCCACCAGCCAGCAGGACAATTAATCCGGCGGGCTCTGCAATCACCTCAAAGAGGGAAGCTCTGTGGGGCGACAGATCAGGGGGCTCTTCAATTGATCCCCAAATAGGGAGGCCCAGGCCAGTCTGCAGCAGGTGGGCAGGGCCTCCTCTGCAGGGCTATCGATCGAGGAGCCCTGCACTCGATTGCTCCAAAGAGGGAGGCCCAGGCTACCTGGCCTGTACAGATAGCCTATTTTCTTTACTGTACTTTACATCCCCATGTCTGTTCTGTAATTACCAATCTATACTGATCAATCCCTTCACCTTTTTTTCACCCAGTCCTCCAACTCCCCTCCCCTCTGGCAACTATCAGTTTTTTCTCTATATCTATGAGTCTGTTTCTGTTATGTATGATGCCAGTTGGGTACTGGAATTATCAGGAGGAACATTGTGCAAAGTAAATGATCATCTAAACACTATGCTGTACACCTGAAACTAATACAAAATAATATTGAATGTAAACTGTAATTGAAAAAACCAAAAACATTTAAAAAGATATACAGATGGCAAATAAGCATATGAAAAAATACTCTACATTATATGTCATCAAGACTGGCTCCTGACTATGATGCTTTGGATGTTGCCAACAAAATTGGAATCATCTAAACTGAGTCCAGCTGCCTAATTCTAAATATAAAAATTTTACACTGTGAAAAAAAAAGAAAATGCAAATTTAAGCAACAATGACATACCGCTCTACACCATTTGAATGTCAAAAACCTAGGACACTGACAATACCAAATGCTGCTGAGGATGTGGAGCAATCGGAACTCTCATTCATTATTGGTGGGAATGCAAAATGTTAAAGCCTGAAAGACAGTTTGGAAATATCTTACAAAACTAATCATACTCTTACCATATAATCCACCAATTATGCTTCTTGGTGTTTACTCAAAGGAGTTGAAAACTTGCACATAGCATATTTATTCATAATTTCCAATACTTGGAAGCAACTAAGATGTTCTTCAGTAGGTCAGTGGATAAATAAACTGGTACAACTAGACAATAAAATATTCAACACTAAAAAGAAATGAGCTATCATTCCATGAAACTGTATGAAGTACTCTTAAGTGCATGCTACTAAGTGAAAGAAGTCAATATAAAGAGACTTTTTACTGTATTATTCCAACTACATGATAGTCTGGAAAAGTCAAAGCTATGGAAGGTTTCAGGAGTGAGGGGGTGGGGGAAGTTAAGTGGAACACAGAGGATTTCTAAGATAGTGAAAATACTCTGTATGATACTATGCTGGATGCATATCATTCTACATTTTTTCAAGCCCATAATGTAAATTATGGACATTGGGTGATTATGACATGTTAAAGTAGGTTCATCAATTGTAACATAATTTGAGAATGGAACAGGCTATGCATAAGTAAGGGCATGGTGTATACAGGAATACTCTGTACCTTCCTTTTAATTTTATAACCCTAAAACTTCTCTAAAAAATATCTTTAGATAGATAACTAGATAAATATCTGATGATAGATTGGTAAATAGATGATAGATATAGGTAGATAGATGATAGATAGATAGATAGATAGATAGATAGATAGATAGATAGATGATAGATGATAGATAAAGGGAAGGGAGTGGAAAGAAGCTAGAGGTGATTAATATGTTATGTTTATGGCATAGATTGTGGTGATGGTGTCATGAGTGCATGTTTATCTCCCAACTCATCAATTTGTATACATTAAATATGTAGAGATTTTTGTATGATAATCATACTTCAATAGAGTATTTTTTATTTAGTTACAATTTCATGGTATTCCATTGCATTAGCATACCATATTGTATTTAATGATTCCCCTACCAATGGAAATTTAGGTTTTGTTCAACCATTTCCAATTATAAATACTGCTACAATGATTAATATAGCATATGAACCATTTTGCACATGACAAGTTTTGCAGAATAAGCTCGTAGAAAATATATAGTTAGGTTACAGGATATACACTTGTGATTTCATGGACTATCTTTAGGTATGACTGTGAAATAGACAATGAGTGAATTATATTCCACCAATTAAGTAACTTAGATTATCTATTTCTCCATAGCCATACCCACAGTATATTATCAAACTTTTTTTCGTATCTGCCAATCAAAGAGGTGAAAATGGTATCTCATTGCAATTCCCTAATTATAAATGGAATTAAGCATCTTCTCTTATGCTTAAGAACCTCAATAAAATGTCTATCCATATTGTTTTCACATTATTCAACTTATTTTTTTGGTTACTTTCTTATTGGTTTGTAGGAAACCATTGTATAATTCAAAGAGTAACCACTGGGGATATAATTTGCAAGTAAATTTTTGAAAGTTTGTCACTTCTCCTTTAGTTGTTTTGACGTAAATTAAAAAAAAAAAAGTATAAATATTTTCTTCTATAGTTTCTGCATTTTTCACCATAGCTAGAAATGCCTTTGTCACACTCAGGTTAGAAAAGAATCCTTTTCTATCATACAAATAATTGGGGGGGGGTGTATTTTGGAAGGTGGAATAGGAATTATAAAGATATCTCTAAAATAAAGATTTGGTCTTAAGAAACAAATATAAAACAAAAGCAAAAGGACCAACCCTATTAAGAGACAAATGTTGCACCCTCAGTAGAAAGAACAGAAAATACTTTATGTTAGTAGCACATATTAAAGGTCAAGGGATGATCCTTTGAAAACAGAAAAGATGAAAGATGAGTTGCATGGATAAAGAGACAACTATTTTGGTAGCCTGGTGCATAACCAAGGGCTTCACAAAGTATAGAAGGGCATTGCTGGGGGGGAGGGGAGGGACTTGATTTCAGAGAGCTATAAATCAATAAATTCACTACTGAATTATTGCAATGAACAGCTAAGACAATATGTGAAACTACTGATGATCAATTTAGACCCCAAAGAAATAAGGTTACAGCCCTAGCCGGTTTGGTTCAGTGGATGGAGCGTTGGCCTGCGGACTGAAAGGTCCCAGGTTCGATTCCGGTCAAGGGCATGCACTTTGGTTGTGGGCACATCCCCAGTAGGGCATGTACAAGAGGCAGCTGATTGATGTTTCTCTCTCATTGATGTTTCTAACTCTCTATCCCTCTTCCTTCCTCTCCGTAAAAAAAATCAATAAAATATATTTTTTTAAAAAGAAATAAGGTTACAAACAATTGATAGCATAAGTTTTTCAAAACAAGTCATGTGAAATCACAATTCAATCTTTCCTTCAATGGGATAATTTTAGTACATTAAAAAAAAGTTAGTGATGACTTGGGCTAGTACAGTTTCTTTTTAAAGGATGAATTAAGTAGAAATGCCATGAGATGGATAGTATAAGATACAGAATTAGTTAAAATAAATTGAGTACAGAGTTGTTACTAATAGTTCAATACTACATTTGGTGGAGGTGTCAAGGAGGTTGCTTAGGGGCCCAGTTTGAAGTCAATGTGATTCCATATATTTATTTACTGCTTAGAGGATAATAAAACCTGCAGGTGTTCCTGCAAATTGCAGGATAGGCATAAAAATAGAGGGCAGGATAAAAATTTTAAATGAGCAGAAATCAATAAAATAAGATTCAATGAAGCATTCATAACTGTAATGTGATCCAGAAAGGAAAGAATAATCACATGTACCAATGCAAAATGGAATTGCAAAAGGGTGTAAAGATTACAGTGGAAAGTAAAATGAACGTGCAATCAGCAACATGACTGTCGAACACCAAAGGCCAATGTTGATTAAGTTACAAAAGTGAATTTTTAATAGAAAAAAAGAGGAAATATTATGCAAGATTATGCCAATTGATAAGCACTAGAGTATGTACAGGATGCCAATCTAAAGTATTGATAGATAAGTTGGGTACAGAGAGATGATGGGAAAATCAAAAGAATTAATGTAGAAAAAAATAAGCAGACATAAAACAGTGATAAATGGAGAAGAGTAAGTAAAGAAAGTAAAATAGATGTAGTTGGTCAGAGCAGAGGCCCAGTGCATGAATTTGTGCATGGGTGGCATCCAGCTGGCCAGGCCCCAATCGGCAGATCGGCAGATCGGGGCCAGGCCTGTTGGGAGGAGGAGATGGTGGGAAGTTGGCCAGCTGGCCTGCCCAAATTGGGGCCCTGATCAGGTATGGGTTGGCTGGGGGAAGGGGTTGTGGGCGATTAGCCATCCGGCCCTGACCCTGATTAAGGTGGGGGGCCAATTAGGGGCAGAGCTGGCTGGGGGAGGGGCCGTGGGCCAATCAGGGTGGTGGGGGCTGATTGGGGGTGGAGCCAGCCCGGGGAAGGAGCAATCAGGGGCCAGGCTGGGTGGGGGAGGGGCTGCAGGCTGATCAGGGTGGTGGGGGCCCATCAGGTTTGGGCTGGCTGAGAGGAGGGGCTGCAGAAGGTTGGCCAGCCAGTCCTGCAACCTATTGGGGTGGGGGGATGATCAGGAGTGGGGCCAGCCAAGGAGGAGGCCAGGGCTGCAGGCTGATGTGGTGGGGTGGCAAATCGGGGGCAGGTTGGCCGGCCGGCCACACTCCCCAATCAGGCCAGTTCGCTGGCTGCAGTGGGCGTCATAGCAACCGGTCATTCCAGTCGTTCTGGGCATTATGGTATTCCATAATGGTATTCCATTATGGTATTCCACATTCTCTGGCTTTTTATATACAGAGATAATTATATTAATAACTTCCCAAGAAGTGAATGTTCTTTGAAAACATGACTACTAATAGCTGCATTATATTTTATTTTGGGGTATATATGCTGGATATTTAATTATCAAAGTTTGTATAGTTATAAATAATGTTGCTATAGACTTTTTTGTTTATATAGTTTGATATTTTCTTAGCATTCATTCTCAAAAGGTTGTAATGTGAACATTTTATGGCTTCATGTATATTGTGTGTTATATGTGCATATCTGTGTACACACACAGAGATAGCAATTGCTTTTCAGAAAAGTTGCTTGCACTCTTCCCAACAATATATAAAAATATTAATCTCACTTTACCTATGCCAGGATTTGATGTCAAATATTAAGAGCTTATATTTCTTTAATTACTATATTTGATGTTAAATTTTTTGTGAACTGTGTTCTTTATGTGATTTGCCAACTCAGTATCATTTTTATTACATCATTAGTAATCTATTGAAATTATGAACATTAATTCTGGTTATATTCATTAGGTATATTTTCCTAACTTCTTTTCTGATTATATTATTGCTTTTATATTTTTTGTTGTATAGAAAAGATAACATATGCATAAGTATATTAAACTTTTAGTTGGAGATTTATTCATTGCTTTTATACCTTGAAAATTCTTCTCCAACTAGTTATCAGTTAAACCTTCACTTAATTTTATTTTAGCCATTTATGAATTCATTTTTTATATTTAGCTAAGGAATTAGAGTTTATTTTAGAACATGTGGGGTAAAACTATTTTTTCAAATATTTAGCCAGTTTTCTCAACATTGCAAAATAATCTATTTCTTATTCATTTAGTTTATTATAATCTTATATCATATGTCAAGTGTTTTAATAAATTGAGTCTATTTTGACGGTTTTCAATAAAAGGCAAATTGACACTGAACAACCAGTAAGTACACAGGGTAGAGAAGGGCATTTCTATAACAAATAGAGCAGTGGTTCTCAACCTGGGCTGCACATTAGAATCACCTGGGAATCTTTTTAAAATCCTGATTTCTGGGCCTCATCCTCCGGAAATTCTGTTCCTTTGTTGCTAATGTTGTGGCTCTACCCCATAACAAAGAAACAGAATATCCAGAGGATGAGGCCCAGAAATCAGGATTTTAAAAAGATTCCCAGGTGATTCTAATGTGCAGCCATTCTAGAGCAGCAGCAGCGGTTCTCAACCTGTGGGTCGTGACCCCTTTGGCTGGCGAACGACCCTTTCACAGGGGTCGCCTAATACCATCCTGCATATCAGATATTTACATTACGATTCATAACAGTACCAACATAACAGTTATGAAGTAGCAATGAAAATAATTTTATGGTTGGGTCACAACATGAGGAACTGTATTTAAAGGGCCAGAAGGTTGAGAACCACAGAAGGATCCCATGAGACTTGCAACCAGGGGAGCAATGGGTAGCAGCAGCTCATCCCAGGATAACCCCTTGTACCTATCAGCAGGCCCCCTTTTCTCTGACTTCTCAGTGAGCCAAAGTAGCCCAGCCTAGGCTTTCCTGTTGTTTATTTTATTCCCTTTTTTATTTCACTGTCCTAAGTATAGTTTTCTTGCCAATATCCCAATATCCCCTTGGCTCAGTTTTGTGCAGCCCTTCCCTTTGGATATCCCATCCCCCATCACCTTTCCTTAAATAAATTCAATTTTTCTGTATTCACTGTCTGAGATGGCTATTTAGCCTGCCCACGCACCACTACATTAACCTTTCAGAAACAGTATAGGACAAGTTTGAGGAAAAGTCTTATAGAATGTTCTAGTAACAAACAATGAGTTAAAATCCAGGGGTAAGTGGAAAAATCATTACCCAAAAGAGTAGCATAAGGATGAGGAAACACAGCAATACCTGGCTTTCGAATGTGTTAAATTGTCATCATGAAACACTTTTAGAGGTGATTCATTAAGCTTCATGTATAAAAAGTAGTCAAATTATAGATTTAAAATATTTAATAGAGTCTTGTTAATAGAGGAATTAAAAACTTAAAATAATCATGGTATTGGGGATTAAGACCCTCTGGGGGAAAAAATAGGAATTCCACCCCCTAAAAATTAATTGGAGAACCAGGAGAACAAGTAACTAAAAGAATAATGCATATGACACATTCATTCTTCATTTATTTTATATATATATATATATATATATATATATATATATATATATATATAGCCCTACCATATTAAGTAGTGGGGGATATACAATAAACACTAGTCTCTGCTTTAAAGGTATCCAATCTAGTATAAAAAAAGTAGTATATAAGATATTCTAATGCTGTGGGATATTTCCATATTCAATTATGCACAGTCTTCTATAGAAGCAAAGAAGAGGAAATGCATAACTTTGTGTGGGGTGAGGGTGAGGAAGAAGTTTTGGAGGAAAATATATTCAGAACTTCTTTTACAAGGGATGTGAACTTTGAGCTGAATCTTAAAGGCTACTTAGAAGTTGGCCAGCTAGTTTAGGAAAGAAAGAAGGCATGGAGGTGTGAAGATGTATAGTGTACTTGGAATACAAAAAGCAATTGTGTGTGACTGGATCATAGTATACATAGAAGGATTCAGTAGAAAATGTGGCCATAAAGAGAGACAGAAACTTGAACTTTAAACAATGCTAAAGACAATGGGGAGCCATCAAAGATTTGTAAGCAGGAGAGTGAAATGATCACATTTGCCTTTTTGGAAAAGCCATGCTGCTTTCCACTGGAAGAAAAGGTTGGAAAAGTGGAATTCTAGTAGAAAGCTTCAGCAGTAGTCCAAGTAAGAAATTATGAACACATGGATTAAAAAGATGATAGCAGAACTGGATAAAAATTGTTGGATTTGAGGTATATTAAAAAGTAGAATTAGCAAGACTTGGTAATTGGCTATGAAATGTGAGGGAGTGAAAGGATTCAGAGATGATATCAAGCTGTCTGGCTTGCACTAAATAGATGATATTGGAAACAGTGAAAGAGATTCCAGTTTGTAGAACATTGTTAGTTAGGTAGGAATAGGATGCGTTTAAAGGATCTTGATACATCCTATGGAAATACAGAAATAACAGAAT